>NC_091783.1:47931172-48240572 GCF_029378745.1 Bos indicus
TTACACATTCTATTCCAATTCTTTCAGGAGGCACTCCTTAAATTTTTAATGGAAAACTTTAATCAGTGGTTGTAGGTGAAGACAGCAAACAAAAACCAAAATAACACACAAATAAAGGAATTTAAAAAGAAAAGACTCTCATGAGGATAGGGTGAAGAGTAAGAAGAAAAGCAAAATTTTGTAACTGGAAAATGGATGGACGAGTAATAACTGTGAACAGATTTCAAAAATTACTACTAACTCTAAGCTACCTGTGGAGAACCATTCTATTTACACAGCAGAATTCTCAAAAGGTTAAGTTGTGGACACTACCAGGCATAGCAGGAGCTGAGGACCGTGAGGGGGAAGGAGATAAAAGAGACAGGATTGAGTGAGGATATCTGAGAAGCAATTACCACCTACTTAGATCCGCTCCCCCGCTGGGTAACTAACTGCCCCTTTCCCTCTGCAGAAGACTAAACCTTTATTCTTGGCAGAGAAGAAATCAGTCTACCTGGACTGGGGAACGGTCTGGGTCCTGTTAGAAGAGATGGAGTAAATGAACACAAGGCATGCTAAATGCAGACACTCCCCAGCCCTTTCCTTCACTGAGTTCTGGTTCCCAAAAATACTAGAAGCCAGACCTTTACCCATTTCGTCAGAACACGACTCCTCTCTGGGGTACCTAACCAACCTAGGAGGAAAAATATACAGACATTGAAATCAAGACTTTACCTACAAACAGTCCACTCAGATTATTCTTCAATGAAACTGAAAGGAGACATGCCTCACCCAAATGCATAGTTTCCAATCAGCTTTTCAGACCCCTACTTTCTTAATTAAGGATTACTTGGATTATTTGAGGAAAAATGAAGCAAAAACAGAAAAACGCAGCTTTAAGAAGTTTATATAGAGAAAGAAAACACTGTCAAAATCATCACTACACTCAGAGAAACAAGAGACTATAGCAACCCTGACCAAGAGCGCATGTTTTACAGAGGAAACAAGCTTTACAAAGGGAACCATTCAAACAGTAAAAGAAGAGCTCTTGGACTGCCCAATGTTCAAACATCAGAGATGACAATGGAAGGAGGGGGAATTATCAAAGAAATCAAGAAATATCTCCTGAACTGAAAGATGGGAGCTTCCTGATTGAAAAGGTCCATCAAGACCCCAGGCCAATGGATCAAACATGCCCACATAAAGGCTGGTGGCTGTAAAACTTCTGAATGCTGAGAACACAAACGAAGAGCCAAAAGTTCCCAGATATAAATTTTTTAAAAGGTCATATAGAAAAGAATCAGAATGGATTTGATTTTCGGAACAGTAAACTAAGTGAAGCCAACAGAGCAATGCTCTCGTAATTCTGAAACACAATTATTTTCAACCAAGAATTCTATTAGCCACCCAGGATTGAATAAGGGTATTTTCAGACATACAATATCTCCAAATATTTTCCACATACATTCTCTCTCAAGGAAAGTCCTGAAGGGAAGGATACGTTTTATAGAAAGAAGGGAGAGCAAAAGAATAAGAAATCTAGCAAAGGAGAAAGGCTAAGGAACCCCATGAGAGCGGAGGGGGATCCCAGGACAACTGCTGCATCCCAGTGTCGGCAAGCAGTGCAGAGTGGAACAGGTTCAAACAACATGCAGCAAGAATGATACCAGGCTTCTCTCCAAAGTGGACAGACATTGTAAAAGTCAATGGAAGCATGACTGCCACTGATGAGACCCACTAAATGTTGAGAATGAATGTGACAATAAATAACCACCGGGTCTCTTTTAACTAACATCCAGATTTCTGATCCTATAGATTAGAATGCAAAGGAAAAAAACCTGCCGGTTAAGAGGAACTCTCATATCATACGTTCAGACATGTTTATATACATATGGAATTTTAGACCCAGTGCCGCTCAACAAAAATAGCATGCAAACCACATATGTATTTGTAAACCTTCTATCAGCTACATTTTTTTTTTAAAGTAAAAATAGTTGAAAGTAATCATAGTTAAAAGTCATCCGCCAACAGTCGGACTCAACTGAGTGACTGAACTGAACTGAATCATTTTAATAATGCAATCAGTTCAGTCTAGTCACTCAGTCGTGTCCGACTCTTTGCGACCCCATGGACTGCAGCATGTACTAATTTATCCTACCATATCTAAAAAGGGTTTTCCCAGGTGGTTCAGTGGTAAAGAACCCGCCTGCCCATGCCGGAAACATAGAGATAAGGGTTCGATCCCTGGGTTGGGAAGATTCCTTATAGTAGGAAATGGCAACCCACTCCAATAAGCTTGCCTGGAGAATTCCATGGACAGAGGGGCCAGGCGGGCTGCAATCCACGGGATCACAAACGGTTGGACATGACTCACCATACACACAAGCATCTAAAATATTATCTCAGTGTGTAATCAGTATTAAAGATGAAAATACTTTATTTACAGTAATTTTTTTTTTTTTTACTGAAGTATTATAAATCCAGTGTGTTTTATACATGCAGCCCATCTCAGTTTGGACTAGCAACATTTCAGGTGTTCAAGTGCCACACACAGCTCGTGGCTATCTACTGAACACAGCAGCTCTAGAAAGATACAGAACTGGATAGTAGGAGGTAAGAGATCTGAGGGAGAGTTACTTTTCATCACTTACTATTTTGTTCCTTTTGAATCTGGCATCATGTGCTCTTATTATTCAAAAAATGAATAAAATACATTTCCTAAAATATACTATAAATGTAGATATCCTCTGACCTACTTCTAGAAATCTCTTCTATGGATGTATATAATGATGCAGAAACAGTTATTTGTTGCAGCACTATTTTTAACACAAGACTGGAAATAAACGTCCATCAACAGAGGACTGATGAAATATATTATAGACACACATACAAAAAAATACTGTGCAACCAAAAGAAAGCTAAAAAGTACTTATTACATTCTGACAAGGAATAACCTACAGGATGCATTATTAAGCAAAATACAAGACCATTTTTTGTACTAAAAGGTAATGCATAGACAAAGTTGCTCATATATGCGTAACACTTTCAGAACAACACAAGAAAACCTCATAATGCTACTTGCCTTTAGAAAGGCAACTGAGTAAGGCGTAGCAAGAGACTTTTCAGTGTGTATCTTCTGAATTTCAAGTTTGAATACAATAATGTATTACCTACTTAAAAAGCCCACTATTCATAAAAACCCCCCAAAACCCAGTATTCTACATCTATAACTAGTGTCTGCTTTTTATTTACCATGCTTGGCATTCATGGGATACTTAAGCCCATCTACAAAGACTAGTGTTTTTCTAGTTTTTCCATAGAGAAGCTTGAAGCTTGTTTTTCTCAGAGTCCATAGAAGTTTCAATGTTATTGGAACAGATGTATATATATATGTGTGCATTTTAGTATACAGTTTCCAGAATTTTATCTCCTTTTCCCAAATGGCCATAGAACCCCAGCCCAAGCTACTGGATTATTTATCTAATAAATTCCCCAAGGCTTTTCCTTGACACTAACTGATTTTCTAAGCTTCTGATACCTGGAGACTTTTTTCTCCTTTGCTTCCCTCTCTAGATCAGCTATATATATATAGCTGATAAAAAAAGTTGTGCATTTTATTCAATATTTGAAGGAAAAGGAAAGGGCCTAATCTGTGTCTCTTTGTATGATTTTAAGAAATCTAGATAAAGGGAGTATACAGTCAATGATGGCAAACACTGAAGCAGTATGATAATGGATGAAGACTGCTAAACTGGGCAGTTCAGAATTCAGTGATGACTTTTTTAAGGACAGCAGGAAGGCGATATGGAAATGGCTGACAAAAAAACCACGAAATTCAAGTGTCGAACAAAGAAAGTCATTCAGTGCTGAAAGTAACCGTGGATGTCAAACATCTTCAAATTGCAAATATGAAATATCCCCCAAATATCTATATATTTATTTCAAAAGAAAATCAAGTTAGACATTTCAACATAAAATACGTGAAATGTGATGGTGCTGCCTCAAAAAGAACACCTAAGTTCCTGCTGAAATAATAAAAAATCACTATGAGATTTTTGGCAATCCACATTCAAACATGTATCACACAGGATAGGGAAAAAAGCAAGATGTATTAATGACCTGGATTTTTACAACTGTTTTAGTCAAAGAAACCAGGACAATAGAAAGCATTAATGAACACACACACACATAAACGCCAGTTTAAAAAACCATTTCTCAATTCTCACTGTAACTGTCTTATTCCCAAAGTTGTACACTAGTAAGGAAAGGCACTGCCAACTGGAAACCCAAGTTGGCCCCATGGAAAGCCTTTTAAAAGGTAATGTGCCTTTTAAATAAAAGCAAAGAGAAACATCCATGTGTTCAGTTTTACGGAGTGTTAAAACGTAATGTCAGAGCTTGAATTTAACCCTAAAAAGCAGGTCACTAGTTGAGAGAAAATCCACATTAACGGAGGACTGCTGAGCAGAGTCTATCTGTTCCTCAGTTCAGCTACTTTCCTTTCACTTTTAATGAGTTGTGTGGAATCCATAGGCCTATATTCAGCTTATAAACATAAAATTACATACTCGTTTATCATCCCCAGATTGTAAAAAAGGATGCAATTATTGAGACTACACAAGCCCAGACTCAAATCAGCATAAATATTCAGTACTCCAACTTCTCTTCAAATTCCCAGAGTCTGTATTGACCTTCTGCTGAAGCAACAACTTACGCCCACATCAACAGGGTGCAAGTCCTCAGAGTGTAAAAGTCCAACTAAAACAAAAACTAGAGGATGCCCAACAGAACTTTCTTTAAAATTAACTAAAATTAAATTCAATATTCATTTCCTGTTACAGTAGCCATACTTCAAGTGCTAAATAGTCACATGTAGCTGCCGTCTATGGGGTCGCACAGAGTGGGACACGACTGAAGAGACTTAGCAGCAGCAGCAGCTGGTGTATACTATGTTGAATGGTGTGGGTCTACACCAAAGATCCTTCTCTACAATCTATTATTCCTCTAGAGCTTCAAAGCCTGCCTGGGGGTAAAAGAATGACAGGGAAACTGCACAGGCAGGACTTCAGTAACTGCCACTTGGCTCACATTCTGAGATTCTGCATAATGTTGCTGTTGCTGGCAGGAGCCTTCCTTCTGGTTGCTGCTGAGTGTACATAGGTCCGTGTGAGGTTTAAAAAGTGGTTTAGAGCAAAAATGACCAAGGCACAACCCTCAGGCCAAAGCAGGACCCTCCTGATACTTAAAACATTACACAAAAAGTTTAACTGGCCAGCTTACCTGAACTACAGCCTAACCACCTGTCTATAAAGTAAAACATGGTCTAAACAAGGAAGATTTGCATTCACTGCCATAGATAGAGCAACTCTAGTCAACAAAAAAGTTTCCATAGTTCATTCAAATCAAGGGAGAAAGCCCATGTGCTCAGCTTCCACTGTACCATTTATCAGGAGTTTATTCTGTGAACTTTGAACACCAGATTCACCACCCCACATTTTGTAATGAAGGGTGTGATTAAAACGGAGCACTTCTTTTAATATTTACAAATCCGTAACCATTATCTCTTTATAGAATTTTTGGAAAAAGCTGAAGTAACATATGCAAATGTACTTTATCTTAAACAGGCAAACTACAAGATCACAGATTTACTACACTACGTCCTCACATGGAGTTTCTGAATTCAAAGACTCAAGGTAATAAATTTGATGAACTTGCAGTGGCTCCTCGCAGTTATTCTTCCTTACTAGCTGAATACTTTAAACCTGAAGCTAGGCCTACCCCCTCCAAGAGAAGAGAGGTGGTGGGAAAGGGCACTACAGACTGTTTAAGGAAATGCAGGTTTTCAGATGCAAACTGGACATGGGTACTGAACAGATCAAAACTAAAGTCTGCACTCACATTCCATTGTTCCAAAGTGATCCCAAGATTTTGAAAAATTACAGAACTATCTGGAAGAGTTAGTGACAATTTCATAGTAAAATTTTAATGAGAATGAATCACTTTAGGATTTGTTTTCTTAAAAGCACAAACCTAAAGACAGATCTAAATGACCAGGTATCTGTTCTCTATCAGTGTGGCTCACTTATTATCCAAAAGAAACCCGTACACTCTAGAATGTATGGCAAGTGTGTTAGTGACAATCACCTTAACTACCTTAATATTTCTGGCTAACTAGCCAAACCAGAGGCAGGGTCCAAACCCATCTGACTTGGCAAAATTACATTCTTTCTACATGAAACTACTGAAATTGAAACTCAGAGCTATCCTTGAGATGCCTACCTATAATCAGTATTGAAGTATGTCCTAATTGAACAGATCACAATTATACCAATCTGGAGAAATGATCAAAATTAAATCAGAGATAAGCAATAAGCCTCAAACTGCATTTTTAAACAAAAAGGGCTGGATTACTTTTGTACCACTAGTTTTTTTTAAAGTCCCTTTTTTTTCCCCCAAATAGCTAAGGCTATAATTACAAGGTCACCAATTAATATTAATATTTGATGGAGTAGATGGTTTAGAAAGTACAACCTGGAGATAGGAAAGAGGAAGATCCAAAAAAGTTATCAAGGCTAATATTGAACAGAAGTCACTTATAAGAGGCATGAAATCCTCAATAGACAGACCAGCCAACTGTCCACACTGGTTCTAGAAATCACTAGCATACTTACTTTATCTTAAAACCCAAGTGAACAATTGTACATGACATCCCTGCAGATTGACAAACAGAATGACTTCCTCTGAAGAACAGGTATGGGTGCTATACCATTCACATCACCTTTCTTTACTACTGGCCTAGCAGGAAAGATTTTTCAGTCTGGAATCAAGGCCCCCAGAAAGGCAAAACTAAAGAAAAGCAGCTTGGTCACGGTAGGTACTGTGGATCTTTCATGAAATAAATCATTAGAATCACGTTCTACTCCTTTAAGAACATGTGTTAATCATCCTGAATGACGATCTAAAGTATATTATGTCGATTACCACGCTCTTTAAATAGATTTTCCCAAATATGATTTAAGCTAATTGATGAACATTCATTACTATGCTTTCAGGTCTGGTCCTGCACTGAATGGTTCCAGACATGCTAGTTAGGCTCTGAGTATTTGTTTCTGTGTCTTGCAGATTATCTCCATTATCCTCACCAAGCTGCTATCTGTTTTATCTTACAATGGACAGTAGGCTAACAGTTCCCCATCCTCCTAGTCCACTCCCCATTAGCCTGGCCTCAACCTCCCACATTACCCACAATCTATTTGTCTCTAATCTTCTGTGGGTTAGAAGTAAGATAACTTTGCTTGTTAGAAACATACGAAATAAATGCCAACGGGATCTAATTAAGGGCAGCGATAACGCTCCCGTGACTAGGGCTATAAGCTATGGACTCGGGACAATCTGGCTACCCTTGGCCTTTCTGCTTAGTGTGTTTCTCATATGTATGTTATCATAGGTCAAGGAGAAGAGGGTAGGAGAGTTGTCTGAATTAGAAAGAAAACAAGTGAAAACTACAACCAGAAGAGAACAAAAGAGATACCTGAGAAGACCCTTATGTCTTCTCAGCCACTGTTTTAGATACCTTCATACCCTCATCACAATCATTTACTCTTTCTAATAACCTTAAGAAGTAGGTGCTATCAGCTCCATTTTCAGTCAGAAAACCAAATCCCAGGAGTTAAAAGTAATTTGTCCAAAAAACTGAGAAACTGACTGTAAGCCTTGGTCTCTCTGACTCCAACACCCAGGGCCTTTCCACTACACAAGATTACAGCCCAATCCTTAGTCTTGGTTGGGTAACTGTTCTTATACTTTATTTCTGGTTCTTTCATTGGAACCTGACCAGTTCAGGTTTGCTTTCTTTCCCTAACCATTTTCTATCAAGTGAAGCAAAAGTCACTCAGTTGTGTCCGACTCTTTGCAACCCCACATGGAATTCTCCAGGTCAGAACGCTGGAGTGGGAAGCCTTTCCTTCTCCAGGAGATGTTCCCGACCCAGGAATCAAACCAAGGTCTCCAGCATCGTAGGCGGATTCTTTACCAACTGTGCTATCAGAGAAGATATAAATGGCAGTGGAAAATCAAACCAAGGCCAAATGAGGCTAGCTCTTCAAGTGTTCACCTGCTCAGCAACAAATACTCATGTCTGAAAGACTGGTCATACCTTCAATTTGTAGAGACTGTGCAAAACTGGTGACAAGTTCCCTCTTTCCAAAAAAAATACATGAGCTGTTCCCAGAGACGATGAGAGTGAACATGTGACCCCTTCCCCAGTGCTGTGCTCTATGCTCAAAAGAAAGCGGTGCAAGCATACTTCAGGAAGTGGCTCAGTCCTGTATTACAATCTCCCTTAATTTGTATCAATACATGAACATGATTTTCTAAACACTGGAGAACAGGGCAAGGAGACATGAAGACTTCCCACTTTTCGAATTCCATTAAGAAACAGGGTATACTTGTTCCGTTACTTTATTGCCTAGTTCAAGGCTTGACACACAGCAACACATCATTTTACTGTTTAATAAATGAGTAAATGTTATCTGTTCAATAAATACAAGTTACGTGTTAAATAAATGCATAACCTTCCTGGACTGGTTTTGAAATCTTTTTGTTTCACATTTTCTGACATACCTTTGTGATACTTACTGGAAAACATCTTAGTGGAAAACATCTACAGATAAAAATGGCTCCTCTACTCCCATCAAAAGACATGCCCCTCTCCAGCCTCTAAAAATGACTCTTGTCCCAAGAATATGAATAAGGCTCCATCTGCCAGACTGCACTAAATACAGATTTTATATGCATTACAGAAACACCTGTATAAAAAAGCTGCTACAAGAAAGGAGGCCTCAGAAGTCCTAAAGTACAAAACCAAACAAGAATAAGGAGTGCTTTTGGACTTTTTATAAAAGCCAAAGTTGAAAATATCTGCAAAATAACTATTCAATAGATCTTTGATCAGCAGGTTATGCAGCTGAACTATTCTGTCACTCAGATTTTCCCTCAGCGTGAAGTAACAAGATGTCAGCAACACGTTTGAGGTATTTACAGTATGAAAATGAAAAGGAGACCTTTTGCCATCTTGAAGTAGAAACAACCTTTGTTCTTACTAAAGAGAATTTCTGCTGAAATATACAAAACTATCCCCAAATTCCTACATAAGAGTTAAAGCACATACCAAGCCTGACAAGCCACAAACAACAGGAAATTACTCTGCACAGTTTCTTGCAAACTATTATTTCATGAACCTTACAGATGTGTGTGTAGAGGTTTGACCATTTATGACTTTAAAAAGCCAAACTTTGCTGAACATTTACAATGTGAAATCACTTTAGAAGGTATAGCTACAAAGTATAAAAACCAAGTTCTAACAGCAATTTCATACTAAAAAAAACCCAGAATGGATGTTTCCAAACACCTTACATTAATTAAAATAGACCAATGAACTACTTCAAACTCAACTTTAACATTAAGGGTTTAAGTGGGCACTCATCTTAGAAATGCCAATAGATTTGAACTATTCTTATTTACTACAACAACTAATTTTACAGCAGGAAAAAAACTTAAGAAACTTTAAAAATAAAATCAGTGTTGGTCTCTGACTTTGATATAAATGTTTGCTAAATGAACTTCTGGTGGAGAAAATTCTATCAATATCCTGTATGGTATTTTTTTAAGGCAAATGAAAAAAACATTTTCAAACTATGACACATTTATGAAGACCATTTTACATTATTTCTTTCATCTCTGTGAATATTTGCTTCATTTACTTGTTCACAACTTACCAAATTTAACTATTTACCTTACACATTCCCTAACCCTAACTTTTTTAAGGGATCAAAACTAAAACAACTAATTTATTATCAAAATAATAGAAAGTGTATTATCTATTAGTCTCAAGGAAAGCATCCTTAACAATCAGTGGTGAAGGTTCAATTCATATGAAATCAAAAGAAAAGATGGAATTTTTGAAAAGATGCAATTACTCCAAGCAAGTTCGCGAGATCACTTATTTATTCACAACAAATTCAGCTGTGTCGTGTTAAAAGTTTAAAACACCACAATTTAGGATACCCCAAACTGTAACAAACATGACAAGACTGATGGAAAAATGCTACCTCATTTTCGTTTTACCTGGAAATGTTTCTTTTTAAATAAAGGGTTAGTTGACAACAAACCGGCAGTATTTAGCTTTTTCAAGGGTCAAGAGGAAGGAATAACAAAACCAACCTAACTACTGTTTTTTCTTTTGTTCAGGATCAAAAGGAAACCATTAACTACGAAAGGATTAAGTAAGTAGAAGACAAAAGTACTCAATCCAAGGGCAGTATTCCCCAGGAGAGAAGAAAACAATTAAAGAGGCAGGATTTGAAAACCAAGTTTGAAATACGTGAAATCAATTAGCGTGCTCTCTAAAGGCGTGTGATTAAAAAAAAAAAAACTAATAGGCTCCACTCACAAGAGCAACTTTCACAAGCTAGTAGAGAAGTTATGTGGACGGAGTACCAGCCGTGTGCGTGTTTGTGTGAGAGCACACGCTCGCGATTCTGAACCCCGAGACCAGAATGGTTAACAAAGGTTACAGCACCAGAGGAGGGGGGGAAAAAAGTGGAAGCAAAGTCTCGCATGCTCCTAACTCGGGCTTCCCAACAAGTCCCCGAAACCAGAGCTCCGTCCCTGCGGGATTTGAAAATCACCACCACAAACTACCGAGGGTGACCGCCACGGAGGAGGAGGGGACGGGCCGGGCCACACAGCCGGCCCCCGCCCCGGGCCGCGCGCGCGGGCGGGCGGGCGAGCGGGCGGGTGGCTCCAGCGCCGACCCCGTCCCCCCGGCCGCCCCGCCCGCGCTCCCGCAACCCGCGAGCGGCCCGGCGCCTCGCCACACCCCGGCCCCCCGGCCCCCCCGGCCGGGCCAGGTGACGCGGCCGGTCCGCCTCACCGACCCCGAGCCCCACAGAGACACACCCCGGCCCCGAGGCCCCGCCGGGCGCCGCGGCGTTACCTGGACCGAGGCTCCGGGTCCCGCCCCGTCAAGAGCCCGGGGGGGTCCGGGACCTTTGTTCCTTCCTCTTCCGAAGGGGATGGAGGGGCCGGGAGGGGAGAGGGGAATGGGCCGACTGGAGGCGGAACTGAAAACACTCTGGCGGCCGCCCCGCCCCCCCAGCCGGAGCCCGGCCGGCGGCCCGGCGCGCGGGGAGGGGACGGGAGAGGGGGGCGGCGCGGGCCCGGCCGCCGCCCGCGGGGAGGACGGGGTGGGGACGCGCGTCCCGCCGCCGCCCCCGCCGCCCCTCCTCCCCTCGGGCGCGCGCCCGCCCGCCTCGCCCCCACCCGGGCGGCCCCCGACGGCCGAGCCGTCCTCCCCCGCCGCGCCCGCCGGCCCCACCTCCGCTTCCGCCCTGCGCCCTCCGCCGCCGGCCACAGCGGCGCGGCGCACCCACCTCCGGGCGGCTCGCTCGGCGCTCGCTGGCTGGTGGCTGGGAGCTGCTCCTCCGCCGCCGCCGCCGCCGCCGCGGCCGCGCGGTAGCCCCGCCTCCCACCCCGGGCCGCGAGCCCCGCCGATTCGCCGGCGCAGCCCCGGGGGGCTGGCACCCTGCCGCCCTCTGATTGGTGTCCCCGGACGCCCGTTAGGGGCGCGAGGTACGCTGGCCGAGCGCGCGGCCTTGGGGGCGCGCGCGGGAGACCCTGGGAGCGAAGAAAGGGAAGGGGTTAGGCCTGAGCGCCCGTGTTAGGGCCAGGGCGCGAGCTGTGGGCTCTGAGAGGCGCGGGCCGCTACCTCTCCCCACCTCCTTTCCCTCCGGCCTCCCCGCCCTCCCGGCCGGACCGGCGGCGCACGCAGCCAATCAGCGCTCTGGGTGCTCGGGGTGTGAGCCGCGCGTCGGGGGCCTCGAATCGGAAGGGAGACGTCGCTCGCTGATTGGTCCCGCCTCCCCCGTAGAGCGTGAGGCAAGGCGCGGCCGGGCGGGCGGCGGAGGACTTAGGCGGGGTGGGATGCCCGCGGTTTCGGTTGGCTTCGTCTCTCGCGCGCTCGCACGGGAAACTCTGGGAAAGGGAGTCGGGGGCGGGGAGGGGAGGCGCGTAACCTGCCGTGAGGGCGACCACCCTTCCGTCCTGATCTTGGCCCTGGTCCTCCGTCCCCGTCTTTGGCCGGCACCACTGGGTGGGGCCTGTCGGAGGCCGCCGCCCGGCCCACCTACTCTGTAGTCAAGCCGGGAGTGGAGGCGTACTTATCCTCGGGGTGGGAGGCCCCGACGGTGGGCGAGCTAAGGGGCCGCAGAGGGGTGTGCCGAAGCCTGCGTCCCGGACCCACGCGCGGGGCGCCTTGTGCGAATGAGTGGGCGCGGCCCTCGTGGTGGTAAACGGGGGCGGGGTCCGAGATGTAAATAAGCCCGGGGCCGAGCTCTTTGCTTGGGCTGTAGGGTCTGGTGGCGGGGCGGGGGGTCACAGGTATTTTTCTTGAACGGGAACTTGGTCCTATCTTCGTGAAAAAATGGTGCTCATCATGCGTGCTCTGAATGCTCCTTGTGAAGTCTAGAACACAAGTGCCTGGCAAGATATCCCTCAACTGCTGAGTTATCTGTTCGGTTCTTCATGTCTGCACTTCTCAGGCACTGTTCTTAGACCCCATCCTCGCACGTCTGCACTACAAAGCCTCTAAGCTGCTAGAAACTTTGGTCGCCTTTACCTTGCAGACCCAGGGCCTCTGCCTGAAATCTTGAACCCAGCCAATCACATCAAGCGATTATCAAGCATGCACGATGTTAGGCAGAGAACACCATAGAACTTCAAGTTGAGAAGAAATTCGGGTCTCACATAGGTCGTTGGTGGCAGAGACTAGACTTGTAACACGGTTTTGTTGGTTCTTGTCTGGCACTCACATGTACACTGCTTCGTGAATTTAACAGAGGACTCGAGGCAGAGCAGCACTGGCAATACAAATCAGCAAGCAGGAAGTACCAAATGACCGTTACAAATAGAAAGGCTTTCTGAAATGCATTCTTTATTTTCAGAAATGAAGGCTTCTCTTAGGAGGATACCTACTGTTGAACCTAGAGAGATTCAACTCAGATCCTCTGAGTGTTACAGATTTTCCAAATATCCTTTTAAAAAAAAATCTCCATATCTACTATCTCTCTCCTCGAACATGGAAGTACTTTTCTCATCAAAAGTTTGTGATGAAGAGCATGAACCCTGGAGTTGGGCAAATTGTAGTTTTGAATGCAGCTGTGCTTCAAATCAGTGACCTTTTTGGCAAGTAAAATTCTCCTGCAATGATAGCTGCTTAACTATAGTTGTGTGAGGGAGGTGGGAGGAGGGTTCAGGATGGGGAACACATGTACACCCATGGCTGATTCATGTCAATGTATGGCACAAACCACTACAATATTGTAATTAGCCTTCAATTAAATAAATAAATATAGTTGTGTGATGATTAAAGAAAGTAGTAAATATGAAAGTGAATAGCACATGGTTTTGAAGTTCGAAGAAAACCAATAATCGTTATCATTTCTTCTCTTCTGTTGCCTGCAGGCACATAGGTCACGATGAACCCACTCAACAGAAATCTTACCTTCAAAAGTTTACCTCCAGGGTGGCCTCTCCTCTTGTAAATTTAGAGGCAGTTCTACTCACCTCTTTCTAAAAACAGCTTGTGAAGGAGAGCTAGGAAGCCAATTGGTGGAGCTGTTCCACCTCTTAAGACTTCCCTTTCCATTTCCCAGAGCCACCAAGGAGGATGTTCTAGGGCAAAGGCTATTTGATGTAGAAGTAGGAAGGCTGTTTATGGTTTGTGGTCCTTCTTCCTACTAACAGACCACCAGTTTTTAAATGAAATAGCCCATAAAAAGCTACCTGGGTCACACAAGTGTTTTCTCCTATGTGACCAGGGTGTGCACTTGGATGTCCCTGTGAGTGAGGACAAATAGAAGCAGATCTGACTGGAATTCCAGAAGAATCTGCTCCCAGTGTGAGAGGTAGGTACTTTGAGAGGCACATTAATTCAATGGATAATATACTTGAGGTCTAAGACCATCTCTCCAAAGTGTCAGACTTTGAATCCCTAACTCTTCCATTTAGGAAGCCTTCCAGGATTTGTATGATCAAGTAAAGGGGAGGAGGGGCAATCTGGCTACCAATGCAGTCCCCAAAAGGCTTAGGAAAGGAGCATGCCTTCTGCCACTCAGCTAGAAATGCATCTGAGCCGAAGTGGATCAAGATAGAAACTGAAGGCAGATGGAGCAGGGATCGCCGTGGCAGCAATCAACTTAGAAATTCATTAGGGCACCTCAAGATCTATCAGTAGGCCCCAATTATATGTTATATTTTAAATCTTATGTTTATATGAATAGACACCTTGTTTAACACTTTATTTTGCATGATACTGAAAAATCAAATCTATTTAAAAGTAGTAAAATGTTCCAGAAAGACACATAAGGAAAATGGTAACAGTGTTTGCTTCTAGAAGGAGAGCCTTGAAGTCATGAGTGGAAAACTTTTATCATTAATTCTTTTGTAGTTTGAGTTTTAAAGAATATATGTGTGTGTGTGTGTGTGTGTGTGTGTGTAATCTCCATGTATTGATTTTTCATAAACTAGAACTCACATTCCTCCTCCTTTCTGCTAAATCTGTTAAGTTCTTCCTTGTTACTCCAGCCCAAAAGATATCACTCACCTATGAATTTTCTCTCATGGTCAGAAAGATTTACATACCATGACTTTGCTTTGATTAATGTCTTGATCTATTAGTTTAGTCTTGAGTAGTTTTTTAACTTCTCATGTGTGTGTTTTGTCTTGCCATTTAGATTGTAAATTCCTGAAGGACAAGGACAGTAAGCATCTTGTTCTCAGTTGTTTCCCCACAATCTGAGATAAAATACCACATAATTGGAGAAATATGAAATACAGCATTTGTATAGCAGAAAAAGGCCGTATGTGTGTCAGAGGTCTGCAAGCATTCTACACAGCTTTGCCCCTTCCAGTTTGTATTTGCCCTCAATAAAACGTTTGAGTATCTTGTGAACATCCAATCTCTATATTTGTTCATCCTCGTGGAACGAAGTTGCGGTATTACATCTCAAAGATTCAGTTATTTGCGACTGAAAGGATACTGATTAATGAGATGACCTGAGTAAAAGTTGTAAAGAACAAAAGTGTGGGGTTATTTTTGTTGTAAATGAAGAAACCCGATACCAACTGCATTTTTCTCTCAGTATGATGAAATTTCATGTTTTAAATGAAGTTATGTTGAAGATGTGTACACCTGCCTCTACAAACACACATTCACATGCTAATTTTTACTAAAAATAAAAAGTATGTAATATCTGATAGGAAATGCTGGAGAATAAAGCATAAACAAGAAAAAAGAATTTCAGCAAGTATTTATCAGATATCTCTTATATGCCTATCATAAAAGCATCGGTTCTTCATGGTAGAGAATTCTCATTCCATGGCAAAAATCACTCAAGAAAATAAAACATGCAAGTGGTTTTTTGATTTAGAAAAGAAGAGATTGGAAGAGAAATGACTGTGGTTGAAAAATACATTTGGAGAAAACAAGTTATATTTATCATCATTATCCAGGCATCTGATAATATTTCTATCTGTACATTTGAAAGCATAAAGAATCACTGGATAATTTATGGTGAGATAGCTAATCCAATGATTGTTCAAACATTACTTGGAAAATTATAATTCCAGTGAAATGAGCATTCCCATAAAGGCATTTAAATGTTATCTGAGATCTCTGTATTTGAAATAAACTAAACAGGGGCCACTGTCTAAATCCTAGAAGGACAATGGACAAATTATTTAAAGTTCTATTGTGAGAGGGATAATTTGGTAGTCAGTTATCAACAATAGGGCCTTATGCCTTGATTATAATTGTCTGTGTGTGACAATATTGAGTGAGCCAGGCTGCTGCTAGGCAGGATAAATGTATGAAGGTATAATACACTTAGAAAATTTCAAGCTTATTAGCATAATTGTTCTGATGAAGACTGAAGAGCTTACTTAACTGACTGGAGTAGACAATAGATGCATAATCAGTGTCCTAATGATTGAATTAATGAGCCCCCATTGTTTGTCCTTACTGTAAGCAGTCCTCGGCTATGAAAAAGACATTTTGCTAAAAGAGTCTGACAATTGTGTTAGCTGATGAGTGGCCAGAATGTAATTAATGATGGAAGAGAGCTGATTACTATTGGGTCCTAAAGACTTCAACGGTGGATTTCAAGGGGCGAATTACATAGCTACGGAGAAGTTTCCTATCAGCTCCCCCTTGCCTTCATACAATAATGGAACCTGATCAAAGCTCTTATTTGCAGCTAAGGAAACTGAAGCCCGGGCTTTTCCAAAGTCCTGTGACCACTTTAGGGGCTATACATACATTGCCTCTGCTGCTCTGGCACTGCCTGCCGACTTTGACCTGCCCCTGGTCTACGCCCTCCCCTATGCCTTTGCTACCCTCTTCAGTCTCCCTTTTACCTTCTGAGCACGTGTCCTAACCAAACTTCACAATGAATATGGGACAGGTTTCTCCTCCACACCTGAACCTCAACACTAGACAAATATGTCTGTCTCCAGATCTATTCTCCAGACATTTCCTATGGAAAACCCGCTCCTCTGCCCGTGGAAAAAGCTTCTAGCTATTCTCTGTTCTAGATTAGAATCAACCCTTCTACACACACACACCTATGACACTCTCATATCACCTTTAAACTTTTTTCTTCAGAACTCTTATCATTATCTGGAATTATATCTATTTATTTCTTTACTGATTTATCATTTGTCACTTCTCCCTGCTGAATGTAAGCTCTGTAAGAGCAGAAAACTTGTCTGCTTTATTCACCAGAGTATCCCCTACTCTAGCATGCCTATTTCATTCTCCATATTGTCCCTAATTCAAGCATACCTGGAGGTACTCAATACATATTTTTGAATGGATGGATAATTTCCCCTCACACTCAAAGCATGTGAACAGTGAACTCATTATCTTTTGTTTTACTCTCTGGTTGTGTTCTATCCCAGTTCCCTAGAAAACAGAGCCTGAATCAAGAAGGCTGACGCTTTCTTTAGGAGATATTATTCCAGGTCAGGGACAGGGAAAAGGCAAGAAAGAATGGAGAGCAGCGTATAGCGATGCATGACTGTGCTGAACACCGCTTCACAGCAAGCCTTGACAAGCGCAACCACTTGGCCAGACAGACAACATGGAGCACTCATGCCTTGGAACATCTGAGGAAGGAAGGAATTTTATCTTATGTCTCTAGTTGCCCACTGGTCACAGCTTGCCCCACAGGGGGCTAACTTTCCCATACTTCCCAGGTGTGTGATCTGTATCCTTTGGCAGCCACTCAGAAAGCAGGTCCCTGCCCTGGAGGCCAGAAGGGGTAGGAAAAAAAACTTGGTATGTGGCTGGTCGGCCTTAGGCTGTCAAATCACGAGGGACTTCACTAAGTCACTCATGGTAGCAGCTAAGACAGAGCAAGAGGCCCAGAAAATCTGAGAAGACACATGAATGGGGCCTGCTGGAGAGCAGTTGTTACCACAAGCATAAGAGCACGTCAGCTTCCTTCACTGCATTATAGCAGCGGCCACCCACAATAAGTGATAAATATTTGTTGAAGGAATGTGTGTAAATGGCATCACCATCTCTGACTGATGTAAGCCAGAACCTTGGAATCGTCTGTGATCTTTCTTCTTCTTGCCTATATATCTAATTGACACAAATTCCTCCATCTCCTTAATACATCTCCGATCCAATACCTCTTGTCCAAGGTCACTGCCTTGATTCAGACCTTCAGCGTCTTTCATTGGAATTCTTGCTATAGCTCCTTAACCGGTCTTCACATCTTTAGTCTTCCTCTCCAATTCAGTCTCCTTCCTGCTGCCAGGAATTTTTTTTATAGCGTATTTTCTGAATGCAAATCTGATAATGTTACTATCCTGATTAAATTGATAGTTGTTTTTTTTTTTAAGATAGAATCAAGCCTCTTTAGCATAACCCAAAAGATCCTTCATGATCCGTCCTAGGCTACTCTCTTTAGCTTTACACCTCCTCCCACCCTGCCCTTGTACCCCAGCCAAGCGGAATTCCTGGTGTGTTTCCCCACACACCATACTCTTCCATGCCTCAGTGCCTACGTTGTGCTCTTTGTTCTGTCTGCAACGCATTTGTGCTTGATGAACCTCTTGTTGTTCTTATTTAGTCGCTAGTCACTAAGTTGTGTCTGACTCTTTGCAACCCCATGGACTGTAGCCTGCCAGGCTCCTTTCTCCATGGGATTTTCCAGGCAAGAGTACTGGAGTGGGTTATTTCCTTCTACAGGGTGTCCACCCGACCCAGGGATTGAACCCACATCTCCTGCACTGGCAGGTGGATTCTTGACCACTGAGTCACCTGGGAGCCCTGATGAACCTCTACTCGTACTTCAAAACACTGTTTCCATGTAACCCCAGTTCATCCATTGAGGATCCATCCACCCACCCACTCATCCATCCAGGGTTCACTGTAAACAGGTTTCTTAGTTGCAAGCAGCAGCAGAAGCTGATATTTGCTGAATTAAGAGAAAGGCAGTTCATGAAAGGATACTAGGTGACTGACAATTGCTGGGAAGTCTGCAGAAACAGTCTCAGACAGTAAGCAAGAATAAGGAAGTCTGGGCAGCAGCCAGGATCACAACCAGTATAGTGGTACAGTGCTTCGAAGGAGGTGACCACCACCATTCAGAACAGGATACCGCAGCTTACACTTGCAGTCCAGCAGCACTGGACACGGTACCATCCATTACTGGCACAACCAGCACTCTTGGTCCTGGAAGGCAGATGTCACTGCAGTGCCTGTTATTGCCGCCAGAATGGATTCTCCACCAAACCTACTTTGTATTACTCGGGCTCTCTCTTTGAAGTCTGTGGCAGACCCATTAGGCTTGCTAAGCTTAACACATATTCCTTGCTCTAATTGCAGGCAGCTTGGGAATGTAAAGAGGTGACATTTTTGGACATCTGTGTTGTAAATGGGATCTGCTTCTCTCCAGTAATCTTTAGATTACCCCCCCCCAAAAGGAAAGGGGATCAGATTTTGGGAAACCCCAAATGACAAATGTGCTCAAGTTCTGTCAACATATAAATTGACATCTGCCTGTATTAGGTTCTCTTGGAGGCACTAAGGATACAAAATTGACTGAGGTGACTACACCCACTGGCCTGGTCAAAAAGAAAATAGCAAGTGTTAGCAAGGATGTAGAGAAATCAATGGGAGGAATGTAAAATGGTGGACTTCGGAAAACTGGCAATTCCTCAAAAGATCATACAGAGTAACCATGTGCTTAGTCTCAGTCGTGTCCGACTCTTTGAGACCCCATGGACTGTAGCCCACCAGGCTCCTCTGTCCATGGGGATTCTCCAGGGAAGAACACTTTAGTGGTTTGCCATGCCCTCCTCCAAGAATCTTCCCATCCCAGGGACTGGACCCAGGTCTCCTGCATTGCAGGTGGACTCTTTACCATCTGAGCCACCCAACAATTCTACTGTTAGGTATATATCCAAGAGAAATGGCAACATATGCTCACTTAAACACACACACACATGTTCATAGCAGCATATTTATAAGTGCCAAAAAGTGGAAACAAACACCCATCAACTGATGAGTGGACAAAGTGTGGAGTAGCCATACAATGTAATATTATTTGGCAGTGAAAAGGAATGAAGTCTGAAGCATGCTACCACATGGATGAACCTTGGAAACACTGTGCTAAGACAAAGAAGCTATTCACAGAGGACCACATACTGTATGATTCCACTTATATGAAACATCCAGCATAGGCAATTCTATAAGGATAGAAAATAGATTTGTGGTTGGCTAGGTCTGAGAGCCAGAGATCCTGGAATGTGAAGTCAAGTGGGCCTTAGAAAGCATCACTACGAACAAAGCTAGTGGAGGTGATGGAATTCCAGTGGAGCTATTTCAAATCCTGAAAGATGATGCTGTCAAAGTGCTGCACTCAATATGCCAGCAAATGTGGAAAACTCAGCAGTGGCCACAGGACTGGAAAAGGTCAGTTTTCATTCCAATCCCAAAGAAAGGCAATGCCAAAGAATGCTCAAACTACTGCACAATTGCACTCATCTCACATGCTAGTAAAGTAATGCTCAAAATTCTCCAAGCCAGGCTTCAGCAATATGTGAACCGTGAACTTCCTGATGTTCCAGCTGGTTTTGGAAAAGGCAGAGGAAC
Organism: Bos indicus; assembly: GCF_029378745.1. NCBI lineage: Eukaryota > Metazoa > Chordata > Mammalia > Artiodactyla > Bovidae > Bos > Bos indicus. Next base: position 47,951,376 of record NC_091783.1, read on the forward strand.
CAGAGATCAAATTGCCAACATCCTCTGGATCATGGAAAAAGCAAGAGAGTTCCAGAAAAACATCTATTTCTGCTTTATTGACTATGCCAAAGCCTTTGACTGTGTGGATCACAAGAAACTGTGGAAAATTCTGAAAGAGATGGGAATACCAGACCACCTGACCTGCCTCTTGAGAAACCTATATGCAGGTCAAGAAGCAACAGTTAGAACTGGACATGGAACAACAGACTGGTTCCAAATAGGAAAAGGAGTACGTCAAGACTGTATATTGTTACCCTGCTTATTTAACTTATAAGCAGAGTACATCATGAGAAATGCTGGGCTGGAAGAAGCACAAGCTGGAATCAAGATTGCCGGGAGAAATATCAATAACCTCAGATATGCAGATGACACCACCCTTATGGCAGAAAGTGAAGAGGAACTCAAAAGCCTCTTGATGAAAGTGAAAGAGGAGAGTGAAAAAGTTGGCTTAAAGCTCAACATTCAGAAAACGAAGATCATGGCATCCGGTCCCATCGCTTCATGGGAAATAGATGGAGAAACAATGGAAACAGTGTCAGACTTTATTTTTCTGGGCTCCAAAATCACTGCAGATGGTGACTGCAGCCATGAAATTAAAAGACGCTTACTCCTTGGAAGGAAAGTTATGACCAACCTAGATAGCATATTGAAAAGCAGAGACATTACTTTGCCAACAAAGGTTCGTCTAGTCAAGGCTATGGTTTTTCCTGTGGTCATGTATGGATGTGAGAGTTGGACTATGAAGAAGGCTGAGTGCCAAAGAATTGATGCTTTTGAACTGTGGTGTTGGAGAAGACTCTTGAGAGTCCCTTGGATTGCAAGGAGATCCAACCAGTCCATTCTGAAGGAGATCAGCCCTGGGATTTCTTTGGAGGGAATGATGCTAAAGCTGAAACTCCAGTACTTTGGCCACCTCATGCGAAGAGTTGACTCATTGGAAAAGACTCTGATGCTGGGAGGGATTAGGGGCAGGAGGAGAAGGGGACGGCAAAGGATGAGATGGCTGGATGGCATCACTGACTCGATGGACGTGAATCTGAGTGAACTCCGGGAGTTGGTGATGGACAGGGAGGCCTGGCGTGCTGCGATTCATGGGGTCGCAAAGAGTCGGACACGACTGAGCGACTGAACTGAACTGAGATCTGAGAGCAAAGAGGGATGAGATAGAGAGTAACTGCTAGAGTTACATTTTTATCCCCAGCAAGAGTTTCTTGCTGGGGATAAAAATGTTCTAAAATAGATTGTGGTGTTGATTGTACAAATCTGTGAATATACTAAAAATTATGAAACTGTATACTCTTAACTGGGCTTCCCAGGTGACACTAGTGGTAAAGAACTCACCTGCCAATGCAGGAGATATAGAGCCGTGGGTTTGATCCCTGGGTCGGGAAGATCCCCTGCAGGAGGGCATGGCATCCCACTCCAATATTGTTGCCTGGAGAACCCCAAGGGCAGAGGAGCCTGGCAGGCTATAGTAAATCGGGTCGCAGAGTCAAACACAACTGAAAGGACTTAGCACACGTGCACACTTTAAGTTGTTGAACGTGTGGTCTGTGGCTATTTTTTTTTTTAATGAATGAGATAGAAAGCTCTCTCCTCAAGGAGCTGACATGCTTGCGGGACAGCAAACAAGCAGGTAACATACAACTTAAACTAAATGGTCAGCCTCTTCCTCGTTCCTACCTCTTCTTTCTTTATTCCTCAAAAGAGAATAGATCCCGCCCCCTCCCCTTCACAACACTTATTATACTTTTTAAAATCATCTTTCTCTGAAAAATAAGATCCTTGAGATAGGATGTGTGCCTTTGAACTATGAGTCAACAGGAGTAGGCACAGTGCCTGGCATGTAGTAGGCTTATAATAATTGTCTGTTCACTGGAGAATAAACGACAGAGCCAGGACTAGGAGGTGGGTGTCCTGAGTCCCAGGTCAGCACTCCTTCCAGTCACAGCGGTGTCTGACATGAAGGCTCCCCAGATTGGACAGCTAACCGGGAGAGTCTACACGGAAGCAAAGGTGCTTTTACAGGCGTCAGTCTCCAGGTACATGTTTACGTTTTACGCTCTAAGCGTAATTGTGCTGTTTCCTCCCTCGTTCCGCATGTCCTTCGAATAATCTTTCTACTCACCTCATTCACAGCTTTCTCCCTAGAGTTCATCACACTATAGCAGCTTGGCTGGCATCTTTAGCATCTTGTAATCCTGAATACTCAGCAGTGACTGGGGCTCCCTGGACTATGCACGCAGGAGTTCAGAAGCCCAGATTTTGGTTTTTTAATTATTATTATTTATTTTTGGCTGCAGTGGGTCTTCGTTGCTGCCTGTGAGCTTTCTCAAGGTGCAGTGCACAGGCTTCTCACTGTGGTGGCTTCTCTCGATGTGGAGCACAGGCTCTAGAGGACAGGCTCCGAAGTCGTGGCACACAGGCTTAATTGCCCCATGGCATGTGAGATCTTCCTGGACCAGGAATCGAACCCATGTCCCCTGCATTGGCAGGCTGATTCCTACCCACTGGACCACCAGGGAAGCCCTGAGGCCCAGATTTTAGAGATTTGGTTTTTCACTTATCAAGAACCACCAAGTAGAACTTTTACAAGTAAGGATTACCTTTAAAAAATTATTTTTTTCACAGCCTACTGAGATTATGATTTTGCAATGAATGTTCTCTACTTCTTTTCCGAAACAGCTTTTTTTGGAGACATAATTCACATACTATGCAACTTGCCCATTTAAACTATACAGTTCAATAGTTTTTAGTATGTTCACAGAACTATGCAGTGATCATCACAACAGAACATTTTGTCACCCCCAAAATAAACCTCCTACCATTGCATCCACTTCCCTTTCTCTTCGCCTTGCTGCAGCCCTAGCCAACCACTAATCTAGTTTTTTGCTTTTGTAGATCTGCCTATTATGGTTCTCTCATGTAAACGGACTGGCTTCTTTCACTGAGTACAGTGTTTTCAAAGCCCATGCATGTGGTAGCATGTCTCAGAACTTCATTCCTTTTCACGGCCAGATGATACTCCATTGTATGCATATGCCACACTTGTTTATTCATTCACCCGTTGATGAGCATTTGAATTGTTTCTGCATTTGAGCTTTCATGAATAATGCTGCTTTGAGCATTCTTATACGATTTTTTATACTACTGCGTAGATCCTAACTTTATTCTCAAATTTCCTCTCCCTTTCTGATCAGCTCTAAATATGCTGTCCATCAGTCTACAAGATTCTGCCAGGCTTTTTATAAAGAATCATTCATGGATATTGAAAGCTTGGCAAACATACAGCCTTGCTGCTTTTGGAGTTGGCTGCCAATATATAAAGTATTTCATTGAACTAATGAAACAATTATCTCTCAAATGACATTTTGTGACTTCTGTTTGGAGATGCCAAGAAGCCAAGTTTTCCTTTCATTCGACAGAGCTGTGTGTTCCTGGAGAATCTCCCCTGTATTAAGGACTGTGCACTGTGCTGGGAAGAGAAGGAACAGGGCACAGTCCTTGCCCTACAAGATCCTTTATTCTGTTAGAGGAGGCAGCTCGTTGGGTTTGGTCAGGGTAGGCTTCCCAGAAGAAGAAGCAACTGTAGCCAAGATGGTACCATCCGAAGTTAACCAGACAAAGAGTCAAGACAGCAAAGGGAAGCAGGTGTGCAGAGGTCCACATGTGAGAGGAACATGTCTAGATGGGAAGGAGGAAGGAAAAGAGAGAGAGAGGAGGGGGCATGAGGAGGTAGGGAAAGAGATGAAACTGAACAAGAATGCCAAGTAAAGAGAAGATCACTGCCTAAAGGGGAAGGGTTAAAAATTCCGCAGAAATGAGCAGTCACAGAATGGTTGACTCATAAAACAAACAAACAAACAAACATGAGAACTTGTTGGAAAACATACACTATGAAAAAGAAATCACGATTTGTTATTTTTCAATCCTCTTTTGGGGGAAACAAATATATTTCTTTTTAATCAAAAGGTTCAAATTTGGTATCAACTTGTAATACTAGTAATGTTTTAAATCACTTTAGTAAATATGAACTCTTCATAAATATGAACTCACTTTTAATAAATATGATTACTCACTTCTCTGAGGCTATAAAATGTTTCCTAATGCTTGGATTTTCACTTCCAGGCATTATATGGTAAATCAAGTAAGACATGAAGAAAGTGAAAGGAATGCAAAAATATTTTATATATTATATGTATTACTTAGAAAAACAGCACTACAAAATAATTCAAGTCTGGGCACTAATCTCTCTCCTTAGCACAATTATAATTAATGAAATTTAAAAATAAAAGAGCCCTACACCAAGAGGCCTTCAACTAAGAGTCTTTTAAATATTTTTGCTTTGGAAATCTTTCTATTCTCTAGTTCAATTCAGGGTAGAACAATGGGAGTGTAGTAAATACACATTTATTAGATGTTACAAGCAAAGCACTATTCTGTGGGCTATGAGGATAGGAAGGGTACAAAGGATAAAAGGGTCCAAAGCATGGCAGGTGTGGTTCCTTCTCCCAGTGACCTTCAACTGAGAACAAGGGAGCTCAGGACAGGGGAGACAGCGAATGTTTATTGCTAGTCCTATCACTGGATGGCTCCTAAAGCTTGCTTTATCTCCATTAATTTTCAAATGACCCCAGAAATACGGAATTTTTCTTCTAAACAGCAAAGTTTCCAAAGAGGTAAAATAGCTTGCCTAAGATCAATAAGCTACAGCGGACATTTCCAGTTGAGCTAAAACCCAGGAAATGTGCACCAAGTGCAGACATCTGGGCAACCTCCTTGTTCTGCTGAGCCAGAATGAGGCTGGGTTCTCTCGTAATTGACCTTCGGGGGTCTTGTTTGCATATCTACCCTTTGTGGAAGGCAATGAAAGGATGTTCTGAGACCTGGGGATGGGACCTGGGCAGCCACCCAACACATGTGGGTGTGTTTCTGCAAGGCGTTGATTCTACTTCCAGACCTAGGAGGAAGCACAGGGGCAGGCACATTGCTGCTCATGCCTGGGTCACCCCAAGACATTCTACCTAAATCTCCTTGGACCCCCAAGATGTGACTGTATCCTTGGGTGCAGGTAACTCAAGGAGTAGGGCCAGGGAGCCCAGAGAGGTCATGAGTTGTAGCTGGGAGCAGGATGCTTTCTCCTGGATACAGCAGGAATGTAGCCCAAAGGCACCAAAGCCACAGGGCTATGTGGTCAATGGGCTGCATTTCAGAAGGACTAGAGATGGAAGTGTTCCCAGCAAGAAGACTGGGGGACAGTCAGGCTTACTGATGCAGGGGGTTTCTGCTACAGTGTTTTAGCATGGCCTTGCCTGGAATGGACTTCCCTTGTGGCTCAGTTGGTAAAGAATCTGCCCGCAATGAGGGAGACCTGGTTTCAATCCCTGAGTTGGGAAGATCCCCTGGAGAAGGCAAAGGCTACCGACTCCAGTATTCTGACCTAGAGAATTCCATGGACAGTATAGTCCATGAGGTCACAAAGAGTCAGACACGACTGAGCGACTTTTACTTGCCTGGAATGGAGGAGCTCTTCCCTAGAATGGAGAGCATCTTGTCCTATCATATTTACTAAGCATATGCTGTGTGTCAGACACTGTTCTAGACACTGAGCTAAGTCACTTCAGTCGTGTCTGACTCTGCAACCCTATGGACTGTAGCCTTTCAGGCTCCTCTGTCCATGGGATTCTCCAGGCAAGAAAACTGGAGTGGGTTTCCATGCGCTCCTCCAGGGGATCTTCCTAACCCAGGGATTGAACCCACATCTCCTGTGGCACCTACATTGGAGGTGGATTTTTTACCGTTGAGCCACTGGAGAAGCCCATTCTAGACCCTAGAACACAGCAAATAGTATTAAACAAACAAACAAAAAAATCTCTATCCTCTTGGGGTTGCTGCTAAGTCACTTCAGTCGTGTCTGACTCTGTGCGACCCCATAGACGGCAGCCCACCAGGCTCCCCCGTCCCTGGGATTCTCCAGGCAAGAACACTGGAGTGGGTTGCCATTTCCTTCTCCAATGCATGAAAGTGAAAAGTGAAAGTGAAGTCGCTCAGTTGTGTCCGACTCTTAGCGACCCCATGAACTGCAGCCTACTAGGCTCCTCCATCCATGGGATTTTCCAGGCAAGAGTACTGGAGTGGGGTGCCATTGCCTTCTCCATCCTCTTGGGGTGCTGTATTCTAATTGTGGGGGCAGGAGGTAGAACATAAGAAAAATGGGCAGTAAATATCAGGGAGTTAACTTTGGAGGAGAGAGATAAAGCACGGAAGGAGAATAGGACATGCTGGGGTAGGGGAAGAGGGCAGCTTGCAGTTCTCAGTAACACAGAAGCTGAGACCTGCTGGAGGCGAAGGAGCCAGCCGAGTAGACGTGTGGGGAGGAGGTTCTCAGGCAGCGGGGAGTGAGGGCAGTGGTCCGGGGGCAGGGGCAGGCCAGGCGGACCAGTTAAGGCACAAGGAGGGCAGAGTGAGCAAGGGAGAGAGTGGGGAAGGGGCGGGGTGGGGCTGTGGGTAGGGGCCATTTTAGGGACTGTGCCTCTAAATAAGGCACAGAATAAGATGAAGATCCTGGGCATATTCAGCTTTGAGGTTGTAGGGGTGGAATAAAGAGATAGCTGGATTGGCCAGGGTTGGGCTATTGCCACCCCAAAATAAAGAATTGGGAGCAGGCAAAGGAACGAGGGGGCTTCTCAGGTGGTGCTAGTGGTAAAGAGCTCACCTGCCCAAGCGGGAGACATAAGAGGTGTGAATTCAATCCCTGGGTCGGGAAGATCCCCTGGAGGAGGGCATGGCAACTCACTCTAGTATTCTTACCTGGAGAATCCCGTGGACAGAGGAGCCTGACGGGCTACAGTTCATAGGATGGCAAAGAGTCAGACACGACTGAAGCAACTCAGCACTCATGCAGGCAAAGGAATGAGGAGTAATTACAATGATGAATTATTCCACTTACCACTGTTGTGGAACCAGCTACCTTAAAATACAGAAACAACCACAGATGCTGTGTGTCAGGAATTGGGGTAGGACACAGTGGGGATGGCTTTTCTGTATTTGATGATGTCTGGGGTCTCACTTGGGAAACCTGAAGGTTGGAGGGTGGGCCAACACGGTTCATGCTGCCATAGGGGGGCAGCTTCACTTCCATGTCTGGCGGCTCGCGCTGGCGGCTGGCCAGCACACCTACACACGGTCTCTCCCTGCGGCCCAGCTCCTCACAGCCCAGGGGCCTCGGCAGCCTAAATGGCCACTCAAGGCTCCCAAGGCGAGTGTCCTGAGAGAAAGTGGAAGCTGCCAGTGTCTTAATGGGCACAATGTCACCATGTTCTACTGGTCAAGTAGTCACAGAGCCCAGATTCAAGGAAAGGGGACATAGGTTCCATCTCTTGACCGGAGAAGTGGCAGAGAAGAATCATGTTTAAAATACAGGACCAGCTGAACTCGTTTAAAGAGAAAATGTGGTTAAAGGGCAAGAAAAGGCCATAACAACATTCTTAGAGTGAACTCTATCATTTGGAAGTAAGAAATATGAGGAGAATCCAGCCAAGGAGAATATAATGGTAGTGGGAAAAGCGAGATAATGTGATGATTGTTTCAAGAAAAGGGAAATGATCCACTGTGTGTGGTGTTGCTATTAATAACAGGTCAGAAAGATAAGCCTGAGAAATGCCCCTGGGCATGGCAAAGTGGAGTATGTTGATATCATGACAATGACAGGCTTAGTGAACCCATGGGGATGAAAGTCTGATTGGAATGGGTTAAAGATAGAATGGGGGAGAGAAGGTAAGGACAGCAAAGATAAGACATGTCTTTTGAGTTATTTTGTAAAGAGTAATAGAAAAATGGGACAGACTAGTAAAGGGAGTTGCAGATTAAAGGAAAATAAGATGGAACATAAAAGATTTTATAGGCTGAAATGAACGATCCAGTAGAAAGAGGCATAGTGGTGGGAATGATGTCCGTAAGTTGGCGAGAGTGGATGGGACCTGGTGTACAGTGGATGGTTTCATGTACAACATGGATGGGCCACCTGATGCATACCTGGTTCTTACTCTTTTTATGTATAGACTTCAGATATAGTATAGAAACAGATATGCAGAGTATCTATAGGACTAATATTTCATGGGGGGCATATTTAGGGAAGAATATATCTAAAAAGACTTCTTTAAGGAGTGTGGTAATGAAAAGAAGGGTTGAGAAATACTAGTCTATTATAATTGAAAAGAAGGCAGGACGTATGTATAGATAGTAGGTATTTGGGTGCTGTGGTAGGGAAGGTGGAAGCTCGCTTCTGATAACCTCTATTTCCTTAGTGAAATAGGAACAAGAAGAATCAAATGTTAGGAGATAAAAGGGAGTTCTGCAGGTTTGACAAGAGATGAAAAAGTTTGAAATTGATGTTTTGGCAGTTAGGAGTGGGAATTAACTAAGGGCTCACTTGATGCCAGTGAACATTTTAATATGAGACTCATTGGCACATTTGTATGCGTTTCTCCAACCACATTTAGCTGCTCAGTTTAATCAGAGGTTGGGGAGGGGCCTATCCCAAAGAAGGACTCTACCTGTCATCATTGTCCCACCCACTCTCAGTGGTCCCCATCACAGTGAATGTTGCCGGGTTTCACACCAAGCACCTGCAACTCTCCATCTGAGAACTTCCCGTTGGCCTGTGTTCCAGGCAGGCCAGGAGTGCTGGGAAGCCAGTGCCCTCAGGCGTCATCTTCAGCCAGTGATAGATGGGATGCCCCCATCTCCTTGCCCCTGGGTATGGCAGGGAGGGAATAGCCTCATGAGTGTTTGCATACCTGCTTAAAAAACGCCCTTTATTCGCTTCCTTCCCTTTCACGTCTGACTTTCACATATCCCTACCAGTGCTTTCTGGGATCACTTCCCAAATATACTGCTTACACTCAAATTCTTATCTGAGGGTCATCTTCTGAGGGAACCAAACAGGACAATGATGAATCATAGCTTTTAAGCCAGGAAATGAGATAATTAAGTACATGATGGAGGGCGTGGGGGATAAAAGGGTTGAAAGACAGTAAAAGGTGATAGGACCAGCACGTCTGAGGAGCCAATGAGATTAAAGATTTGGAGTCGGGTTCCAGACATAGTGATTAGAGAGTAGGACACTTGAAACTGAGATTATGAAGTTATTGGTGAAGACAAAGTTTAAGGTATGACTTTGGGGATGTGTGACTTGGTGGGGTGGAGAGTGAGATCGTTGCAGGTAAAGGATCAAGGAACTGAGAGGCCAAAGACTAGGCAAAAACATGTAGGGAAGAATGATTATCTTTCCTTTGACTTCTGCCTCTCCCATAGAGTTATTCTGAAGATTAAATAATATAATCCGCCTAAAGGTGTTAGTATAGGGTTTGGCACATAGTTAGTGCTTAATAAATGTCTGTAGAGACCCACAGATGAGCACGTGATGTAAACCACATCAGTCAGTCCTTCCCAAGGAGTGTTACAACTCAATCCGTTGAGGAAGCACTGTCTTTCCTCTTTGGTTATGAGGCTGGAAGTTTGCAGCTGCCTAAGATAAAGAATCTGCCTGCAATGCAGGAGACCCAGGTTCAATCCCTCAGTTGGGAAGATCCCTTGGAGAAGGAAATGGCAACCCACTCCAGTATTCTTGTCTGGGATATCCCATGGACAGAGTAGTCTGGTGAGCTACAGTCTGCTGCTGCTGCTGCTAAGTCGCTTCAGTCATGCCTGACTCTGTGCAACCCCATAGACAGCAGCCTACCAGGCTCCCCCATCCCTGGGATTCTCCAGGCAAGAACACTGGAGTGGGTTGCCATTTCCCTCTCCTATGCATGAAAGTGAAAAATGAAAGTGAAGATGCTCAGTCGTGTCCAACTCTTAGCGACCCCATGGACTGCAGCCCACCAGGCTCCTCCATCCATGGGATTCTCCAGGCAAGAGTACCCGAGTGGAGTGCCATTGCCTTCTCCGATAACCAGCTCTACCTTCCCTCATTTACAATGATTGCTTGATTTCAATAAAACTTTTGTAAAACTTTTCATTTTGTTTGGCTTGAACTAGTTTGAGTAGAGTTTCTATCATTTGCAACAATAATAAAAAAAATAAAATAATAGAAGAATTTGCCTCTTGCTTTATGCTAGCCTGAGTGATCAAACCCATGGTTCATACATGGAGATCTTTCAGAGCCCTAGAGAGGAAGAAGTATGGTGAGATTCGAAGAACATCTGACAAAGATTCATTCCTGAGTTTGTCTCAACTCTGCCATTTGCTAACTGAGTGAACATTATACCTTGAGATTTCACTGGGAGACTAGCCTTCCTAACTTAGGTTTAGCAAAGTCTTTGTCTGCATCATCTACTTCAACTCACATAGTAGATGATGCACACAGGAGACATTTGTTTTAGAATTCGTTGCCAGAAAAAAACTTTACTTCTCTCAAAGAATTGGCAAGGGTTTTCTTCATGGAAAGCGAGAACTACATAATCAATTGTGTTTGTTCACTTTGGCTTTTCTGGAAGCTCAGAGTACAGCTCAACATGGAGGACCTTATACTCTGCATATGTGAATATGTGAATTTTATATTTTCCTCCTAATCTTAGTATTCTATTCTTCCCATGTGGCACTAGTGATAAAAAAATAATAATAATAATCTCTTCTTCCAATGCACGATATGTAAGAGATGTGAGTTCAGTCCCTGGGTGAGGAAGATCCCCTGGAGGAGAGCATGGCAACTTACTCATGTAGTCTTGCCTGGAGAATCCCTCGGACAGAGGAGCCTGGTGGGCTATGGTCCATAAGGTCACAAGGACTCGGACACGACTGAAGTGACTTAGCATGCACACAATCTTAATATTCAATTCTAGTCTATTTTTCTTAAAGCATATTTATATGTGTTATATAAAAATTTTTATATGTGTTATATAAAAATTCCTCAAATTATTTATGGAATAAAGCATAAATAAACAAGTGAACACACTAGTATTTAATCTGAGGGATGTTCCTTCTCCCTTTACTGTAAAATGATGGAGTTAAAATTTTCAGCGGAGATGGCAAATTCTCAAGCCTCCATTTTACTCCAAATTATAGTAGTCATAGATGGCTATAAAAAATGAAATGAAAACAACACAACCAGGTTCAAAAACAAGATAAAAATCTCCATCACCCAGAAACAAAATAGAAACATCAAGAAATAAAAAGGGCTGAAGCCACAGCTTGCTAGGCTTTGGGTCTAGAGGCAGCAGCCATGGCTAGGAGTTCCACTTCTGCAGAATAGTGAGGATCAAATGTGCTGCACATGCAGTGGAGTGTTGCAGCCACCAGCACTTACCTGACCAGGAAGGGAAGCTGAAAAAGCAAACTGTTTTGACCAATGTGTGAGCTTACAGCTTTTATAGAGGCAGGAGGGAAGTCTAGGGAGGTAGGAGACAGACACACAGGCCCACAACCAGGAACAAAAACAAGCAGCTCACTGGCCTGGTGACTGGATCTGAAGCATCCTCAGTAATGTTATAGGGCAGAACCCCCAACTGCATGTATATATATGGTGCTCAGTCATTCAGTCACGTCTTACTCTTTGCAACCCTGTGAACTGGAGCCCACCAGGCTCTTCTGTCCATGAGATTTTGGGATTTTACAGGCAAGAATCCCCAAGTGGATTTTTACTTCCTTCTCCAGGAGATCTTACCAACCCAGGGATCAAACCCCTGCCTCCTGCATATCCTGCATTGGTAGGTGGATTCTTTATCCTTGAGCAACCTTGGAAGCCCCTGTGTATATATAAGACCAACATTTCTAAGACCTAGATTGAGACACTGGGTTGAGGGTAGGGGGAAATCATAAGAAGTAACCACAAACCTGCTAAATAGGGAAGAGAGAAAAAAAACAAATATCCCTCTCAAAATGAATTTTCAAACTAAAATTACTGCAAGGCATTTGAAGACATTTAAGGCTAAGAAGACTGTAATCATAATCAGTAATGAAAATACAAATTTACTCCATTAGAAATGCATTTTAGAGGCTGTTCTAAAGAAGACTTAAACGTAAGTATTTCAGCATGCTAAAATCACATCCATAATAAGAAAGATAGGAAAACAAACAAGCAAAAGTAGGAACAGTTATATGTGGCAAAAAAATGATTCAAAATTTGAAATAAAATTACAGATTTTGAAATTAAAAACCTCATAAGCTACTGAGTACTTTTTAAGAACAAAGTAGTAAATTTGATGACAGTATCACAAAATTTCTCAGAATGCAGCACAGAACACATAAAAAGTTTTAAAGAAGAGTTAAGAAATGTGGAGAATAAATTGAGAAACTACACAATACATCTAATAAAAGTTCCAGAAGAGAAGAATGCAGGGAATGAAGGAGAAACAATAGGAAGTGGTAACTGAAAATTTACCAAAATTAAGGCATAATACAAGTTCTTGGTTTAAAAGTATGGAATACCAAGGAAGAGAAAGAGAATTAAATCCACACTTAGATACTTTAAAGTAAAACTGCAAACTATTAAATGAAAAAAATTTTAATTGTTTGAGATAAAGACAGATCACCTAAAAATAAATGACTACTAGAGGTTTCTTATTGGCAACAATACAGGACAAAAGGCAATGGAATAATATCCTCAAAATGCAAAAAACTATATTTGGTGACCCTGAATTTTATACCTAGACAAACTGTCATTCAAGATGCAGCAAAATATAGACACACCCACGTAATCTAAGAGACTTTACTACCTGCAAATCCTCACTAAAGGAGAATATTTACACTTTTTAATTTAAGGAAGTAAAAAGTTGAAGAAAAGAAAAAAGGAAGAAAATATTCAAAGAAAGTAAAGCAAAGCCTTGAAATATAGGCATACCTTAAATGGCATGTGATGGGTTCAGTTCCAAACCATGACACAAATAGGGAGATCACAATTGAGCCACATAAATTTTTTTGTTTCCCAGTGCATATAAAATCTATGTTTGTGCTATACTGTAGTCTGTTATGTGTACCATAGCATTATATCTAAAAATAGCAATATATATACCTTAGTTTAAACGTCCATTACTGCTAAAAAAAAAAAAAAATGCTAACCTTCATCTGAGCCTTTAATGAGTGTTAGTAGTAACATCAAAATCACTGATCACAGATCACTGTAGCAAATATAATAATAACAAAAACTTTGAAATACTACGAGAATTACTAAAATGGGACACAGAAACGAAGTGCGCAAATGTGGGTGGGAAAATGGCACTGAAAGACTTGCTAATAGAATTGCTCTGTAAGGGCTGCCACAAAACTTCAGTTTGTGAAAAATGCAATATCTGCAAAGCACAATAAAATGACATGCCATAGAATGAAGTATGCCTGTACAAGGAGAAATGGTGAGTACAGAATGAGAATGTATGTTTCCATAAATTTCACTACTACTACTACTACTACTACTACTAAGTCTCTTCAGTCGTGTCCGACTCTGTGCGACCCCATAGACGAAAGCCCACCAAGCTCCCCTGTCCCTGGGATTCTCCAGGCAAGAACACTGGAGTGGGTTGCCATTTCCTTCTCCATGCATGAAAGTGAAAAGTGAAAGTGAAGCCGCTCAGTCGTGTCTGACCCTCAGTGACCCCATGGACTTCAGCCTTCCAGGCTCCTCCATCCATGGGATTTTCCAGGCAAAAGTACTAGAGTGGGGTGCCATTGCCTTCTCCGTAAATTTCACTAGTACTGACTGTAACAAGAATAAAATATGATTATACATGTACAAAGGGAGGGTAAATTAATTAGAAGACTGTGGGCACAGTGTGCAATAGCTAAAGTGTATTCATGTTATCATTTTTAAAGAAGGATATAAATATTTAAAAAATTAGTTAAATATGTACAAATTAAATATTTAGAATGATCACTTTAAAGAATAAAAATAGTATCTCTAGCTTCTCAAAGAGGGGATTTAAGAATAGAAATATAGAAAATTTTATCTATACACAGAAGTGTGGAACGGAGATGAAGAAGCAAAGAAGAATATAGTAAATAGAAAACAAATTAAGATGGTAGAAACAAATATGTTAACAATTTTAATATATAGAAAAGAAATTCACATAATAAAAGATAGATTATCAGATTGGATTTTAAAAATTCAACCATATGTTGCTTATAAGACACACCTAAATGAAACCATATAAAAAATGTTAATAAAAGAATGGAAAAAATATATACCGTGCTAATACTATCCAAAAGAAAATAAGGACAATAGTAATAACACCAAACAAAATTTACAGCATGGACTCCACATAGGGCTAAGGGGTATAAAGTTAAAGTTAGTTACTCAGTCATACTTAAATCTTTGTGACCCCGTGGACTGTAGCCTGCCAAGCTTCTTTGTCCAAGGAATTCTCTAGGCAAAGAATACCGAAGTGGGTATCCATTCTCTTTTCCAGGGGATCTTCCCGACCCAGGGATCAAACCTGGGTCTCTTGCATTGCAGACAGATTCTCTACCATCTGAGCCACCAGGAAAGCCATATAACAATAAAAGTAATGATCTTAAAAGGATATACAATATTCATAAACATATGTTTACTAATCATGTAGCTTTTAACTACACAAAATAAAAAGTGATACATTTATAGGGAGAAATGGACAAATCTGCCACCCCAATGTAGAACATTAACCTGCCTCTTTTAGAAATTCCTATATCAAGCGGACAGAAATTAGATAGGTTATGGAAAGTTTGAATAACAATAGTAAGAAGTAAGACCCATGGATTGTTTAGAAAACCCTGCTGGTTGGAGGAGGGTTAGCAGGCTCATTGGGAGAAGATTAGAGCAAAAACTCACAGGCTTGAGCCCTGTGTCAAGACAGCATCTGCAACCAGCAAGCTCAGGCCTACATATTTTGAATTCAAGGGCAGGGTCCCAGAGGAGCACACAGTAGGACAGGGACTTGTGGGGAGGGGATGGCAGGGAAGGTCAAGACATGGCCTCTACCTTGACTGGGCCACTTTGGGCAAATCACTTTGATTTATCTGCTTCAGTTCTACAAAACAGAGATAATAATTAAGACATATATCTCCAGGTTTTGTAATGAGAATCAAGTCAATGTGCTAAAAAGAAATTAAAGTGGCTGGCACATATTGAGTGCCTGCTATATGCAAAACATGGTAATAGTTGTAAAAATTATAAAGGCAATCACAGAGAACCTGCCTTTAAAACTGTTCAATTCAGTTCAGTTCAGTTCAGTCGCTCAGTCATGTCCGACCCTTTGCAACCCCATGAATCGCAGCACTCCAGGCCTCCCTGTCCATCACCAACTCCCGGAATTCACTCAAACTCACGTCCATCGAGTCAGTGATGCCATCCAGCCATCTCATCCTCTGTCGTCCCCTTCTCCTCCTGCCCCCAATCCCTCCCAGCATCAGAGTCTTTTCCAATGAGTCAACTCTTCGCATGAGGTGGCCAAAGTACTGGAGTTTCAGCTTTAGCATCATTTCTTCCAAAGAAATCCCAGGGCTGATCTCCTTCAGAATGGACTGGTTGGATCTCCTTGCAATCCAAGGGACTTTCAAGAGTCTTCTCCAACACCACAGTTCAAAAGCATCAATTCTTCTGTAAGATGATGTTGTCCAGCAACAATTTACCAGGGATTTTGCTTCATCACTTAGCCAGACAAGCACCTGCTTTGGTATCAGACTGCACTCAGCTCCACGATTCTCTGTCCATGTGCCTTTTTTCCTGCTCTGTCAAATGGAGGTGATGACAGTGCTTACCAGATTGGATTTTGGGGAGAATTAATTGGAATAACACAGTAAGCATATTTTCAGACACATCAAAATATTCAGTAAATAGCTATTAATATTACCTGTAGGATTCAGTAAATAACTACTGCCATTAATAATGTTAATAAGATTAAAACGTGAAAAATAATGCAATTAGGATAAATGAAGTTGAAGAAACAAAAAGAATTTAGTTAGAAAATGTACTTGGTCAATGTACCCAAGTCCAGAATGACAAAAGAAACAATATGAGTTGGAACTAGAAAAGTATTTATCTCCCCTTAGTCTAACACTTTTTATGTGATATAGGATTATGAAATCTAACCAGTCATTGTTTTTAATTCCCCCATAACAATGGCCACATCACAGTTATTTTCTAAGAGCCAACTGATAGAAGCATAAAAGCCTATAATTAGGGATCTTACTTGGATTGTGAAATCAATAAGAAGAACCTGTCATTTTCTGATGAGGGAAGTGATGTTACCAAATAATGCCTGAAGATTAATCTTAATTTTCTAGCACATATTATTGCATTTCCTATGTTACCAACACTTTTACATTGTTAATTTTGCTCTTGTGGCTTTACAACACCTTTCTGAAAGAGGTCTGGGCACATAGAATTTTCCCTATGTGAAGAAGAGATGGACGTAGAGAGCTGAAGTACCATCCTAAGCTAACTGCTGCTGCTGCTGCTGCTGCTAAGTCGCTTCAGTCGTGCCCAACTCTGCTCGACCCCATAGATGGCAGCCCACCAGGCTCCCCCGTTCCTGGGATTCTCCAGGCAAGAACACTGGAGTGGGTTGCCATTTCCTTCTCCAATGCACGAAAGTGAAAAGTGAAAATGAAGTCGCTCAGTCGTGTCCAACTCTTAGCAACCCCATGGACTGCAGCCTACCAGGCTCCTGCGTCCATGGGATTTTCCAGCAAAAGAGTACTGGAGTGGGGTGCCATTGCCTTCTCCACCTAAGATAACTACCTAGTTAGAATTTTATATAATAGTTTAAAACCAAAGAAAATAAGTCAATCAATCCAATGAAGATGTTGCCTGCTTAGACTAACCATCTAAAAGATGAACTGATGTATGTATTCTTTTAACAAATAGTATTTGCCCTGGGTCTGGGAACATATGGAGTCTCAGTCATTGCCCTATCAGAGAAAAGGACCTAGAAATACTTTCACAGGAGAGAAAAAAGGTACAATAGACTCACAACACTGCTCTGGTGGTATAGTGAACAATGAATATCAATATTTGCCTGCCCATAACATTCCTTTCCAAACTACTCCTCTTCCACTTAAGAGGATCTCACAAGGGCTGCCATCTTCTTAGATTACCTCAATCCTATGGCCACAGTTGATTGGCCTGGAGGTGAAGAGCATCTGACTTCATCTGTGGCAATGAGAACCCTACCTAGGACCACTACCAGCCCATATGGCAACTTTGTGGGAATTAGAAAAGATGTCCCTTCCTCAGGACTCTTTTTATGGCCATCTGTGAGGAAACTGGGAGAAGGAAATGGCAACCCACTCCAGTATTCTTGCCTAGAGAATCCCGTGGACAGAGGAGCCTGGTGGGCTGCTGTCCGTAGGGTTGCAGGGTCAGACACGACTGAAGTGACTTAGCATGCATGCATGTGAGGAAATTATTGAAATCTACAATGCTTACAGTATGAACAGTGCCCCTGAGTTTGTGCAGTGACTTCCTTCAGCAGGATTTTTGAACGTCAAACTAAAAACAGTATGACAGGCAATGTCTTTGATGATAACATTCAGGAGCCAAGGACAGTCATCCACTCTGACACATGGAGAAGGCTGATCTGCAGTGAGACAGAATGAAGTCAGTTGGTGGAAAGAAGCCAAATACAGAACAGAGGGAGGTGGTTCTGATCATTTTGGGGCCACGATTCCAATTGTTCCTGGAGGCTCCACTGCCTCCCTGCCTCTCCCATTGTTTAGATGTTCGACTCTTTCTATTTTTCCACAACCAAAACATTCCTCTTTTCTGCTTACACAAGATCAAATGGAATTTTTTGTTACTTGCAACTAATGCAGCTGTGAGTTTCATTCCACTAATTTCCACATCCCTCAATTTTAAAAGCTAATGCGGGAGGACACTTTAGCTTTAATCTCAACTTGATCAAGTATGATTTTTACACAAAGGGAAATGGCTCTGTCTCTATCTATTCCAACCCAGTAAGTAGTTTCTCATTCTATGTCCATGCCTAAAAAGAAAATTACATGTTGGCTGCCCACTTTAATTGTTTGTAATCACTGAAATTTGCAATCCCATCCTGTGGTGTGTTCTGAGACCTCTCCTCATGGGGCAGTCTTTCAGTGTGTTCTGTTGGCAGTCTCTGTAGCAATTAGAAAATTGGGAAATGTATAAAATCCAGAGGGATATCAATTTTGGCATTTCTTTTCTTCAAACCACGTTGTTGTTAGACATGTGTGGAGCCCTTAAAAAAATTAAGTGGAACCATAGGTTTTACTACTGACTACATATAGAGCTCATCTTGGTCCACGAATTCTTCGTTGCCCCACTGGTAAATTCAAGTCTCTTACGTTGGTGCAAAAGTAATTGCCGCCTTGCATTGTTGAACTTTGCCATTTGATTAATATTGGAATACATTCTTAAATACAAGTGGTTGTGTTATACATCATTTTAATGCTCATTTCTTGCTTTATGTTTTTTTTTTTTTTTTTTTTGCTAATGATTTATTACTTGCCATGTATTTTATATTTATTTTAGACTATGGAAAAGTTGTTAGACAAAAAGCAAATTCAAGCGATTTTCTTATTTGAGTTCCAAATGGGTCATAAAGCAGCAGAGACGGCTCACAACATCAATAATGCAGTTAGCCCAGGACCTGCTAATGAGCGTATGGTGCAGCGGTCATTCAAGAATTTTTGCAAAAGAGACAAGAGCCTTGAAGATGAGGAGCAAAGTGGCTGGCCATTGGAAATTGACAATGACCAGGTGAGAGGATCAGTGAAGCTGATCTTACAACTGTGTGCTGAAGAGTTCAACATCGACCATTCTATAGTCGTTCAGCATTTGAACCAAATTAGAAATGTGAAAAAGCACAATAAGTGGGGGCCTCATGAGCGGTCAGAAAAAAAAACAAACAAAAAACTGTCGTTTTGAAGTATCATCTTCTCTTATTCTACACAACAACAAACCATTTCTCTATTGGATTGTGATGTGGAACAAAAAGTGGATTTTATAGAACAACCAGTGTTCACTGGCTCAGTGATTGGTCTGAGAAGAAGCGCCAAAGCACTTCCTAAGCCCAAGTTGCACCCAAAAAAAAGTCATGGTCACTGTTGGTGGTTGCACAATCAACGCTTCAAAAGTTGAGTGAATTGGACTATGAAGCTTTTCCTCATCCACCATATTCACCTGTTGTTGTTATTCAGTTGTGTCTGACTCTTGGACTGCAGAACTCGAGGCTTCACTATCTCCCGGAGTTTGGTCAAACTCATGTCCATTGAGTCAATGATGCCATCCAACTATCTCATCCTCAACTTTGTTTAGAGGTCAGTATCTTTATTAGACTTTCTTCCCCCCAAGGGTACATGACTCTTTCTTATGTTTCTCTTTGTCAGATTGGATTTTAATTTTTAGTTACAGTCAACAATGCAAGGCAGGAAGATTGAATCTCTTTCGTGTGCATGCATAAACACATCTGGGCTTCCCTGGTGGCTCAGCAGTAGAAAATCTGCCTGCCAATGCAAGAGACCCAGGTTTGATCCCTGGGTTGGGAAGATCCCCTGGAGAAGAGAATGGCTCCCCCAGTTTTCTTTCCAGGGAAATCCCATGGACAGAGGATCCTGGCGGGCTATACTGTCCATGGGGTTGCAAAAGAGTCGGACACGATTTGGCGACTAAACGACAACAACAAATACACGTATCTAATTAAATGCAACTGTAAATCATAAGGCTAATTTTAAAACAAACGTAGAAGAACTGAGGTCCATTCTTCTGCCCATCTTCAATGTGCTTCAAATGTGTGTTTTCTCTTTGGAATAGGAAGGAGTTATTTGGAACCATGTTATCTGGCAAATCATGCCACAGTATGCAATTTCAGGTTTGAGAAAAGCATTATTAAATTATAAGACCGATTTTCTATGTGGCTCAAAAGCTGCTTCCCAAAAAAAGTTCCAAAGGAAATCAACAAAAAACTTTCCGGCAGTGGAAGCATCCTTAAAATAGTTATGTAATCTTCTAAAGAGATTACTCAGAAGGGGAACCACTCATTTGGATAGAAAAGGATGTATATGCTTGCCATTTAAAAGAAATTAAGAGATAAAAAAGCATAAACAAATGCATTTGCATCAAATACAGCAACATATATATTTATGTTTCTAGAATATTCACCAAAAGATTCTGGAAAAATTGGCTATCTATAGATAATCAAATTAGATCTTCACCTTACGCTATAGCCTAAAATAAATTCCCAATATATCAAAGTGAAAAAAGTAAAGTCATATGAGTTTTAGCGATTAAAAATGTGAATGAAGTATAAGCAAATATTTTAAATGGTCTTGGGACAGATTTCCTAAGCATAAAATTATGAAAGAAATGTAAATGCAGGAATGATATATCTGTTTACATAAAACATAAGACCAAAAAACATTTTATAGGAACACTGTACATTACAGAGTGAAGTAAGTCAGAAAGAGAGAAACAAATATTGTATATTAACACATATATGTGGAATCTAGAAAAATGTACAGATGAACCTATTTGCAGAGCAGGAATAGAGATGCAGGCATAGAAAATGGACACGTATGCACAGGAGAGGGTCAAGAGGGATGAACTGGGAGATTGGCATTGACATATGTGCCCTGCCATGAGTAAAACAGACAGCTAGTTGGAACCTGCTATACAGCACAGGAAACTCAGCTCTGTATTCTGTGGTGACCTAGATGAGTGGGATGGGGAGTAGGGTGGGAGAAAAGTTCAAGAGGGAGGCGACATTTGGGCACATATTGCTGATTCACTTGCGCAACACTATAAAGCAACTATACTCTAAATTTTGAAAAAGAGAGAGAAACACTGTGCATTAAATAAAGCAAATATTCAATACCCTTAATACTATATAGAGCAAAAAATTTTTTTAATTTATATAAATATGAGATTTTTTTTAAACGTTCAGTTTTACTAGGCACCAAAAACATTGCACATTAAAAGTTTTGTAACTGGAGTAATATTTCTAAGTATCTGACTAATGTGGGGTTTGTGGGGCTTTGGATGGGTTTTTTGTTTGTTTTGCTTTGCTTAATGGTTCTTAATTTTGCTTAATGAACACTTGACGTTCCCCAGCCTAAGAAACCCAACTGTATTGAGTTAAGGGGAAGGAGAAGAGCTGCGAGAGTGGGAGGCAGGTAGTGTTCTTACCATAAGAAAAAGGAAGAGTTAATAATTTGCTTTTGATACCAAAATAGGTTTGTACAGCATGATAAAAGTCTTGAGAGACAGACTTTGTCAGGAGAAACAGGATTTGTAAATTCCTGTAGCTCCTATTTAACCAGACTAGGGACTAACCCAGGAGGTCTCAGAGCATTCAGTCTACTCTCCTGTAGAAGGAAGAAACTTCCATCTCTGCCCATGATGGCTAAACGCCGAGATAGGTTGACTTCAGGACAAGAAGGATATAATATTGAAGCAGCAGGGAGAACAAAGAGACCTTTCCTGCTCAAATGAAGAGAACACCAGAGAAAGATTGATTTTTTTTCCCTTACTACTTATGCCAGGCAGATACTTAAAAACATCCAAATAAATTTTAGGGAGCCCAAGGCCATTGGGGCTGGCAGTTTCCTTGCCCAGATGCGACACAGGAAAAACCCTACCTATAGCTGTTTCAAGCCCACAGAGAGGCTGAACAGGGGGTGCACAGTTAGACAAACTGCACACTCCTGGTTCTGCATGGCCAGCTTGCAGCAAGCAAAAGATTCATGTGAAGTCACGTGCCTTGGTAGAGAGTGCAACAAGGCTGACAGGGTCAGAGCACCACAGAAGCAAGCTCAAAAACCCCAGCAGCGGATGCTAGAACATCATCCCAAGAGACCGGGTGGGGGCAGGCGTCCTTCAGCAGTACCAGATTCAGGTAATGGATCATTCCAGTGTACGAGAAGTTGTTGCCTTATGGGGGACTGGTTTCTGAAAAGTCTGAATTTGTACATCAAAAATACGTGTTTAACCAGAGGACCGGGAATACTGTTCACAGGCAAGTGTAAAGGCTCCCACCATCCAGAGGCGAGGCGCTCACAAGGAATACCAGAGCGTTCTCAAAGCACACTGAAGCTACGCTTCTAACACGCACAAATGCAACTTGAGTGACTGACCCTGCTGCTAACATCATATCTTTTTTTTTTTCTTCCGTGAGTTTTATTTTTTTCTGTTGTACATTTTGGTACTGTCTTTCTTTTTTCTTTTTTTCTGAAAATTCCAAGAGCAGAAGAGCCTGGCAGGCTACAGCCCATGGGGTCACAAAGAGTCAGACGTGACCGAGCGACTGAGTGCATGAACATTGTCTTTCTTTCTTTTTTTTTTAAACCATGCATTGCCTTTGAAATAAATGAATACAATAAACATTTTAAAGATATGCTTTTATTTTAAACAAGAAGAGGAATCAACAGAATGAAAGAGAATTAAGCAGAAGAAAATCTAAGCTGATGTCTTAGCTAAAATTAATTTCTCTGAAGTTATGTACAATTGGCTCTGCGCATGCCACATTCACAGTGGGTTGAATCCCCCAATGTGGAACCCACAGATATGGAAATCCCACTGTCCCCACACCTTGTATTAATATACAAGGGACTCGAACAGCTGTGGAGTTGGCTATCTGGAACCAGTCCCCCACGGATACCGAAGGGTGACTGTACACAATAAAAATTCAAAGGTTAACAAAATTGCTTTCCTTAATTTAGACACACCTTACTTCATATATATCTCTTTAAAAAAATTTTAAGATGAAAACGAGCCAGCTCCTGCACTGACTTTCATCATCTGTATTGGGGAAGTCCGGTATATCCCTGCCTAATTAAGCGTATGCTTACTGGGATTAGCGCTGGTGAAGAGATTTACCACCTAGCGAGGCTTGCGAGGCTCCCAGCACCATCTGTGCAGTGAGCAGTGCCTGGAGGAAAGAGTGGGACAGAGATCTGGTGACTCACTGGACCCGGTAAAGATGCTGTCGAGACTCACAGAAAACAGGATATGATAATTCTCTCGAGGCTTAGCCCAGCTCTGCTGTGGTTTCCTTGATATGCTCTCTGATTTCCCAAGACCAGACTTTGGTTTTTATTGCTCTTGCGGTGGTTTTTCCACACACACCCTGGTTCAGAGCAAATGATGTAATGAACTCGTGAGCTCCTTGCTTCTCCAGGAAGCCGAGAGGAACACGTGCCCAAGGTCATATGTGGGCCGGTGGCAGAGTGAGGACCCCACTTGGTTGTCCTGACTGCTCATCCGGGAGTACCAGAGTTTGAGGAGAATGCTCACGATCAAGGCTAGACCACTTGTTTACTTATCGACACTCATGAAACCCTTTACATTTTTATGATCCACTTGAGGGCGGCTTAAATTCAGACCCATCTAGCTCTCACTTGGAATTCTCCACAGATGACTTCTAAACTTGGGCAGGGATGAATTATATTTAAATATGAACCATTTACCCCCCTGGGACCTTCAAAGATTCCCTTTTCAGAGCTCCCTGCACCTGCCGGTAACTGGGTTTTCTCAGTAAAGCAGCTGAAGTTTATCATTATCATCATCATTTTGATAGTAATACCAGCATACTGTGCGTGCTGCCTCTTCAGTCACATCCAGCTCTTTGCAAACCCATGGACTATAGCCCGCCTGGCTCCTCTGTCCGTGGGACTCTCCCGGCAAGAATACTAGAGTGGGTTGCCCTCCCCCAGGGGATCTTCTCGACTCAGGGACTGAACTCACATCTCTTTTGTTTCCTACACTGGCAAGCAGGTTCCTTACCCCTAGAGCCACCTGGGAAGCAAGCACATTGAACAGAAGTAACTGCCTCCCACCAAATTCCAGTGGAAAGCAATTCTCCTTCACACACTCAACCACTCAGTTTTCCTGAGACACAACTGCTGTTATAAGATTTTCAGGTATCTTCACAGAGTTGTTCCATGAATACAGAGTTGTTCCATGAATACGCAAGTGTATGTATACATACGTATTATACCGTTGCCTCTTGCTTTCTCTTTTATATTTAATCTTTCTTGACTGGTGTTCCATGTTAGCATGTATGTAGCAAGGCAGCTCTTTATTTTCAATGCCAAATATACCTAGCGCTTAAAGATTTACCTCTAAAACTGTGATATTCTGTTGATTACATTCAACCAAAACTTTTCTTTCTATTCCTTTCAAGATTAGAATTGGGAAGATTTTTAAACAATAAACGGTCAGAAGATATAAGGTAAATTTCTATAGTACCGAGCCATAGAATCTAATACCTCAGTGTTGGAAGGGACCTCAGAAGTCCTACAGTCTGATGTTTTGCCAGTAAAAGACCTCCTTCCATGCTCCTCCTGACAGCGTCACACAACTTCTCTCTGGGGTAACCTCCACGGGCAGCCCATTTCCTCCCCAAATAAGCCGTTCTACCTCCAGAGAGTCTGAGGGCTTCTTACATCAAGGTGAAACTTGACTTCCTAGTGGTCCTTTCCGGAATCTGATGACTGCTGCCCTGGCACCTCCAAACTTACCTTCAGACTGCTCTTCTCTGGGGTCTTCCACTCCTCAGGACCACCCTCCTCCTTGGCAGGCACCTTGCTCCCATTTGTCCGAAAAGGAGGCAGTTAGGCCAGGGCAGGGCTGCAAAGCTGAGGCCAACACAGACCGAAGGCACACAGTTGTGTCTAGGGACAAAAGGATATCACCTGTGATCTTGCTCACCTTTTCCGAATATTTCCCTACTTTCCCTGAAAACATTCTGAACAAATGATATCCCGTGGGTTGAGTAGCCATATTTTCTGGTACATGCATCAGCCACCAGCCAAATGTTTGCTTGCTCTGCAGGGAAGACCATCCCATTTGCAGCAGGCTCAGAAAGGAGCAGGCACAAGCATAGGCCGGCTGGTACTCCGCCCAAGGGCTCCCTCTGGTTCTTGGAAGTTTAGGGAAAAGTGTGGCCACCATTTGCAGTTGTGCTGTTCTTTGAAGACTATGAAGTCAACTTGGGAAGAGCTAAAGTGATGTTTATCCACATTTGTCTTTGATTCATAGGAATATCAGTAATACAGTCCCTGATTTGGTGAACTTACTGGGTTAACAGTTATTGCTTGAAAGTAAAATGGTACTAATCATGATAGATGAGAATAACCAACTACAGAAGTCTCTCCACCTAGCTATAGCTGTCTATATTTATGTCTATATGATATTTCATATAATACATTGTATAAATACATAAATATATAATTATATGGGCTTCCCAGGTGGCTCAGTGGTAAAGAATCCACCTGCCAATGCAGGAGACGTGAGTTTGATCCCTTGGATGGGAAGAGCCCCTGGAGTAGGAAATGGCAACCCACTCCAGTATTAGTGCCTGGGAAATTCCATGGACAGAGGAGCTTGGCAGGCTACAGTCCACGAGCTCGAAAATGCGTGTTTGTGCATACTAAGTCATTTCAGTTGTGTCCGACTCTGTGCCCCATGGACTGTAGTCTGCCAGGATCCTCTGCCCATGGGATTCTCTAGGTAAAGAATAAATAATGTAATATATTTATTTATATTTATAGCTAAATCATTACTGAGATGACAAGGGACACGCCTGCATCAGATCTGCCCAGTGGATAGCCTTACACTCAGATCACAGCATGAGGAAGGCCATAGACCAGGCAGCCCTGAGGGACTCTGTATGAAGAAAGACTAGGGGACCAGAATTAAGAGATGTGCACGCAGCCAGACAAAAAGAGGCAGGAGGGGATTCATCTGAACCACCACTCTGGAAAAAGCATGCTAATCTAAGCAGGAGTGCTCTCGTCTTAGTGCTGGGCTCATTAAACAATCTTCTGTCTGTGGATCTGATTTCCCAGTTACCTGGATACGAGGCAAAGGGGACCAAGAAGAACAGACATAGTTCCGAGTGTGCTGATCCAAGAAAAGGCATATTTCCCACTAAGTCAAGAGGCACATGGGTTTCTGGGTCTAACTTTATTAATCTGGAGAGCAGTGTTGTTCCTGAGCACCTGGCCAACTATAGATAAAATGGAAACAAACTGTGATGCCACCAGAACAAGACTGACTGGTGAGACCCTATCTGGGGGCCAGCTGTCACTCTCTTTAAAGGCAACATTAGTCCTCCTCTAGGGGGCCATTTCTCAGCTCCTAGATAACTCTTTGGCATCTGATTCTCATTCTTTCTTTCCACACACCCATCATCCCAGTAGCTTTCAACATTCATGTCAACAACATGAGGAATGTGTTGACTTCTGCCTCCTCGACTCCACATAGAGCTGCTCTGACCCCCTCACCATCTCACTCAGGGCTTGGCTTTGCTTAGAAGGCCTTAGAAGGCCCTTGTCCTTAGAAGGCCCTCTCTGCACGTGGCTGATTCTACAACCACCAGCAAATGACCCTCTTTGGTGCAAACCCCTGGCCTCTGAGATGCTACACTTTTTTGATTTTTGGCTATCTGACTTTTCCTTTGCTCTCTCTGGTTTTCTTTCTTTCTTTTTCCCTTTGATTTAGGCTGCACTGCGTCTTCATTGTGCCATGTGGGCTTCTCTAGCTGCAGTACAAGGGCTTAGTTGCCCTGCAGCATGGAGGGGATCTTAGCCCCCCGACCAAGGATTAAGCCCATGTCCCCTGCATTGGAAGGTGGATTCTTAACCATTGTACCACCAGGGAAATCCATCTCCTTGGTTTTCTAATCTACTAATATCAGCTAGCAATGGCATGTAGCCTCACATGAGAGTAACCTTACTACAGTGACATTAAGGAAAGAAGGATTATTTTTCTTGTATCACAACAAAGGTGGAGGCAAATAGTCCAGGATGGATGCAGTGGCCCTATGGGGTCCCCACTCTCCCAAGCGACTTCTTTCTCTTCTCCCATCCTTAGCACATAACTTTCATCTTCTTGATTAGCCATGGGTACCTGATGGCTGCTGTCTCTTGCCTCTTGTCCTCTGTCCAGGAGGAATAAAGAGAAAGGAAGGCTGGCTCACGCTGCAGCCTAGGCTGGAAGATGCCAGAAAGACTGCTGTGCTGCTGGACCCAGAGCTCTCCTCCTCCTTCCTCAGCGGTCTCAGAAACACGCAGGCTGCAGGGTCCCGCTGTGCGCAGTCTCCTCCTCCAGATCTAGGGAGCCCTGGATGCCAGCAGCACAACCTCGTCGAGGGACTATGAGGATAAAACTGGGTACCACATGTTTAAAGAGCTCAGCACGGAGCCTGTCATGGCGAGCACCTGTTCACGCTCCCAGCCAGGACTTCTGCCTCTGCCTTGCCATTCACTCCTTAGCTCTGTCCACTCCACATCCTGTTCTCTGGACCCTTGTCCTCCCTGGGTTCCTGGGAGGACTCGTGCAAGGCGATGGGTGTGGAGTGCAAGGGCAGCGGCAATCAGAGGGGCAGATGGGATGACTTGGGTCAGGAAGTCCCTGCAGTGGCCTCCAAAGGCCTCTCTGCTGATCCCGGCCTGACTCACCCACAAAGTCCTCTCTCTTGAGGGCTCTCTCACCTTCCCAGGCCTCTACCTTCTCTTCTGTCCTGAGGAAGAATTCTAAGACTCTCAAGAAGACAAGAGATTTCAGAGGTCATCTTATCCAACATCCTCCAGGGCGGGCTTGGATTTCCTGGCGGCTCCTTGTACACACAGGATGGAGCGCTTGCTACCTCTGGAGGCCCCTGTTTTGTTTGGGAGACAGTGCTGGGAATGTGAGGGTGTTGAGTTGTAACTTCTGCCTCTGGTTCTATCTGTGGGCTCTCCCGGGAGCCTCTTCGGGTCCCTGCAGAGAGATACACTGGCCCCTGTTACCACCCTCTCCCCTTCGTGGGCCCTACAGCCTCCCTCCCTCTGGCCTTCGGTCCTCATCTTGTAGTTCCCAGTCCGGGTTCCTGGGGGAACCACAGTGGAGCGAGAGCTTTGCCATGGCCCCAGATCCCAGGGTGACCCTTGAACTTTTCTTTTTTTTTTCACATAAAAGTTGTAACTGGCTTAGACTTTCAAGTTGAATAAAAGGCATCAAATACTGGAAAAAAGAAAGAAAAAGGAAGCCAGGAAGAAGAAAGCCTGTCATGTAGATGAGGGGGAAATAAAACCTTTCAGAAATCCCCAACACACTTCCACATAGGTCTCATAGCTAGAAACTGTCACACGTTTGCCCCTGTGAGGGAACAGGGAATGTATTTTGGGGGCAGACACAGTGTTGCTTGGGGTCAGGCCTTAAAAAAAATCAGATGGACCCTGGGTAGACAGCTATCACATTTTGTTCATCTGTTCATTAGCTGGTGGGCCTGTAAGCTGTTTCCACGTTGGGGCTCTTATGAATAATGGTCACCGCTGTGAACATTGATGTGCAGGTTTTTGTGTGAACATATGTTTTCATTTCTCTTGGGTCCTCCATGACTTTCTTCTAAAATAGGGATTAGCAGATTTTTCCAGCAAAGGATCAGATAGTAAATATTTTAGGCTTTGTGGGATAATCTCTATAGAAGTGACTCAAATTTGCCATTGCAGTGAAGAAAAAAAAAAAAAAAACACAGATAATATGCAAACCGATAGGAATGGCTATGTTCCAATAAGACTTTATTTATGGACACTAAAATTTGAATTTCCCATAATTTTCACATCATGAAATAGTATTCATCATTTGATATTTTCCCCCCAACCATTTAAAGCATAAGAACCGTTCTTAACTCACAAACTATACAGAAAAAGAAGCAGGCTGGATTTGGTCCATGGGTCATATTTTCCCAGCTCTTGCTATGAAACATCATCATGTTTATTTCCTTTGAAGCATTTATCCCAAACCTTGTATGGCTGTTTACTTGTTTGCTAATGCAGTTCTTCCCACAAGAATGCAAGCTTCATCAGATGGCAGAGGGTCAACATTTTGTTGAATTAATAAATGTACTCTAATTTGTTTGATTGATCCCATATAAACAGATGTTTGAATTGTTTTCAATTTTGTGATGCTACAAATGATACTGCCAGGAATGATTCTGCCAATAGGTATAAATATTTTAAGTTTTGCTAGACTTGACAAATTTTCCTCCTAAAAAGTTATATTAGCAGACATATGATTATACCCATTTTTCTCTACCTTAGCCAATGCCAGGCAAACAAAGAAACCCCATTCTTCATTTATTTGCATTTGTGTTAAAGTTGTTCATGATGTGGTAAACTTCTTCCTAATTATTGGTCTTGATTTGTAAGAGCTTTCATCGATTTTTTTATGTAAAGGAAATTAGCCCCTTAGTTGTCAAATGTATTGTAAATATGTTTTAGCACTGTTTTTATGTTTTGATTTTTTTTGACTTTTGACTTTATGAGAATGTCCTTCTTTTCCCATACAAGATATTCAAGTTTTCAAAATGGTCAAACTTAAGTGTTTCCTTTACCGCTTGCGGTTTCCTTCCTCACTCCAAGATTATAAAAATAATTCATTGTTGTTTTCGTCTAGTAATCTTATGGTCTCTCTCTCTTTAATGTTTTAATCTTTGAATTATTGTTAATGAACACTCGGCTATGCTGTTCTTAGTCACTCAATTGTGTCCGACTCTTTGCAACTGCATGGACTGTAGCCCACCAGGTTCCTCTGTCCGTGGGATTCTCCAGGCAAGAATACTGCAGTGGGTTGCCCTGCCCTCCTCCAAGGGATCTTCCCAACTTAGGGAACGAACCCAGGCCTTCTGCTGCACTGCAGGCAGATTCTTTACCATCTGAGCCACCAGGGAAGCCCTCAAAATATGGAACACTTCATGAATGAGAACGAGCCTTTTCTTCTAAATAATGAAGTAGATATCTGTATAAGCCATATTTCCCCCTGTTGATTTGAAATATCAATTTTAGAGGATACTAAATTTCCAAAAATCTTTGATATATTCAAATGTGCTCAGATGCTCAGAAACGTCTGACTCTTTGCAACCCCGTGGACTGTAGCCCACTAGGCCTTTCTGTCTGCGGGACTCTCCAGGCAAGAACACTGGAGTGGGTTGCCATTTCCTCTTCCAGGGGATCTTTGTGACCCAGGGATCAAACCCGCGTCTCTTACGTCTCCTGCATTTGCAGACGGGTTCTTTACCACTAGTGCCACCCGATTAGGAGGTGATATTCAAAATACTTAAAAACAGATACAACACAGATCCCCCATTCATTTAGAACAGGGCACCAACACGTCAGCACCCAAGTGGGCAGAGTACACAGCACAGTCTAGCCCACACAGGTCACCTGAAGTTGGCTCTGGATCACTGATTCACCTGCACCTGTCAAGCTCCATCTCTGAGGCCAGCACCCCTGGGGCTGTGGTCTCTAAGGGCCTCATTAAATGTTTGACCCAATAACGAAAATAGGTATTTGGTTAGGTTTCATAATAAATGACTTGCTAATAAAGCTACTTTTACTCAAGGCTTCTATTACTTGTAGCTCAAAGCATCTCATTCGATACACAGGTCCGTGTACAAAGGTGAGCATGTGCTCCTGCCGCATCTACCAGCTTTTAACATCACTGTAATCCTGTATTTGTGTGTGTGTGTGGGAGGGAACAGAAAATTTTCCTTAGTTGCTGATGCTCTGCACTCTTTGAATAGTGTTAAAATTAATCTGTTCCTTGAGGTGCTCACCAATGAAACTCTCCAGCCTGGCACTTGGACAGCTTCCTTCTTCAATGTATCCCCTGGTGTGTGTTCTTGCTGTTGCTCATTTGAATTTAACTTCTCTTTATTAATTCATTTCGAATCATTTATATTTCCTTAGGAAATTGTCCATTTCGGTCAGATTTTAAAATTTATTACCATAGAGTAGTGAAAACGATTCTCTAAGAATTACTGACTCACACTATTTCATTACAGTCAGTCAGTGGAACCAACAGAGCTTCTTCCTTTTGGAACTCATGTGGGTTTTCATTGTGGTCTATTTGATTAAAAGATTTCAAATGTTTCAGGTAGTGTAACAGGGGCAAAGAGTAAGCTCTCTGAGCTGAAGCCCAGTTCGCCCACAAACCAGTGAACTCGGGATAGTTGTTTATGTTCTTGTATGTAATATGGGGATAATAGTAGTATTGTTGTGAGTTTTAAATGACTAATACATGTAAAACACTAAGAACACTGTCTGGCACATAATAAATATTCCAGAGATGTTAGATTTTATTATTATCATCCTGTAGTAGTATCTCTTCTGGAGCATGTTTTCATAAACTTTTTGATTTTAATGCTACACAGAGTTTTATTTTAAAACGTGATGTTTACTGGAGTGATTCTTCTCTTATTCTTTATCTGATTTGTACCTGATATATTCCTTCCAATGTCTTCCTCTTTTCTCTTTGTAGTTATCAGTGTGACGGAGGAGAAGACGGGAGTGGGGCAGACAGGCACATTATTCATCTTCGGATAGAACATTCTATTCCAGCTCATTATTTGCCCGAGAATCGTACGTATGGTTTATCCTTAATTTTCTCCCCTTTTTTCCGAAGTGGGGTTGTAAGAGTACTTAGAATTTTAGTGGGAAGGTGGGTCACTGGCAGCCTCTGAGGGGGAACCTCTGCCTGCGAGGAGGGTTGGGGAGTGAGTGGCAGTAGCAAGGA
Organism: Bos indicus; assembly: GCF_029378745.1. Taxonomy (NCBI): domain Eukaryota; kingdom Metazoa; phylum Chordata; class Mammalia; order Artiodactyla; family Bovidae; genus Bos; species Bos indicus. The sequence goes on from NC_091783.1 coordinate 47,982,898, forward strand.
GCCCAGTGGACTGTGACTGTCTCCCCCTCACTGGCAGGTAGCACATCCCATGAAATAGGAGCTTTCTTTTGGTTTGGGGTGTTCCCTCACTTTGGGACCAGCCAGTCATCCTGAAGGGTGTTCTCAGTTAGGAAACCGGATGAGATGGCAGGACGGCAGCCTGGGGTTCTTTAGCCCCATCTACTTGGCCTTTCTTTGTTACGGAAATGGGCCCCAAGCAACACATTCCCTTTTCCCTCTGGGTCCTGCTCACTTGCCCCTTATTCTGTATCCACAGTGACGGATTCTGAAGCATGATGGAGCAGGAGTCCACGGGACCGCCCTCACTTCAACAATTGCAACACCAACTTCAAGTTTGGAGGTCCTCCAGACCACTTCTGGGTTCAATAATTCATTAGAAGGCCTCTTGGAACTCACTGAGAGCTGTTAGAATGATAGTTTATTACTGCAAAAGAATACAGATGAGGGTCAGCAAGGCAAGAGGTCCATAAGGCGGCGTCCAAGAGAGTTCCAAGCACGGAGCTTCCAGTTGTCCTCTTCCAGTGGCGGTGGGGACAGGGCTGCCCTTCCAAGTCATGTGTGACAAACACAGAGAGCACGGCCAACCAGGGCAGTACACCCCAGCCTCAGGGTCCAGAGTTTTATTAGGATGCTGTCACATGGGCATTGTTGACTCCTGTGTGACTGGTCTCAGCCTCCAGTCCCTCTGGAGGTTAAGCCTGTACCATGTGACCAAATCCCCCACCTTCAATCACATCTTTTTAGACTATCTGAAGTGACCCAAGGCCCCCAGACAAACAAAAACATTCCAATCAGGCATGACATTCCAACAGCTTTAGAGATTACCTCCCAAGAGCTGAGGGCAAAGACTGGACTTCTCTTTAAGGGGCAAGATTAAATTTTTTACTTACATAGCCCCTGTGAACACTCTTAATTACATTTCTTAATCTGTACATGTTTTGAATTAGAGGGAAAAGGTGTCAAGACCTTGGTATTCTCCTTTCTCTGGGATCAGTTTTCTTTATATCTGGCTCTTAGGGCTCTTGACATCTCAAACAGTGCTGGCACATCAGAGGCACTCGGTAACAGTGTGTTGAACGGATGAAGAATGAATGAATGACTGTTTCTTAAATCTGTGTTGTGAGACTGTGGTCGTTACCTAGCATTTATCACAGTTGGAGTTTTTTTTTCTTTGTTTTGACCTTTGTTCATTCCGAGTCTCAGAGAGCGTGCTGGTGCAAATATGTGTTTTGCCATCTCTCTGGAAAGGAGCCCTTTTTACAGAGGAGGAAGCTAATATCCAGAAAGGCTGAGTCACACGTCCCCCGATGAGGGACAGATATGGGCATCAGCACACAGGTTTCACAACTTTTAAAACTTCTCTTAGCCAAGTGCTTTAGTTCCTCTTTTCCTTCCAAAACTGACAACATAACTCCTTCTTTCTAGGAAGTTTGTCACTTCACAGTGAAATTCCCTCATTTGGGGTAGACTTCAGTTGCCCAGCCTGCCCTGCGGCAATAGCATTAGTAAGTCAGAAATTCGTCCATTCCAGGGCTGGAATAGAATAAAACCACTAAGGACCTGGACACCAATTTCACCTTGAACAACTGGGAATTCACTGTATTTACTTTGAGGATTGATTATCCAATTGAATCCTTCCAGTGTTCTATGGGCACGCTGTGGGCTCAATCACTAAGTCGTGTCCTACTCTTTGCAACCCCATGGACTATAGTCCACTAGGCCTCTCTGTCCATGAGATTTTCCAGGCAAGAATACTGGGGTAGGTTGCCATTTCCTCCTCCAGTGAATATGCCCACCCCAGGGCTGAACCCATGTTTCCTGTGTCTCCCTCCTGCCTTGGCAGACTGATTCTTTGCCACTGAGCCCCACGGGAAGCCCCACGTGTTCTATATCATAGTTTAAGAAGAAAAGTTCCCTCTCAGGGATGCTTGGGGCCTGGGCCAGTAACCAAACTACTGGGGAGTTGTACATGCTTCAAAAATACTTTTTAAAGGTAATGTCTGATCTGACAGTTAAGACTAACGGAGAGATAGTAAGACCAAGGTTGGAAGCCCAGAAGAGAAGGCACTAAAATGATGTTTCCTATATGAGTTGCTTCCTTGGAACTGTCAGTATTGTCTGAGCTTCCTGCCACATTTTTGATCCAAGTGTAATTGCAAGATGGTCATTTACTGAGTGCTTACTATGTGTCACGCGTTCTTCACCATGATCTATGAGGTACTGTTATTAACATCATCCCCGATGGGGAAACTGAGGCACAGAGAGGTTAAATAACTCACCCATACTCGCCCAGTTTGCAAGTGGTTCTAGGATTCAAATACCAGCAGTTTAGCTTGAGTCTGATATATAGCCTCTCTCTTCCCTGCCATGCCCACACTCATGATCATAACACCAGTTAACTTAAATAAAAGTGAGCTTTTAGGATATATTAGTTTCTACCGCTGCACGACATGTGACCACACAGTCAGTAGCTTAACATCATACAGATTTATTATTTCTTAGTTTCCATTGAGCTGGGGTCTTGTTATGGTTTAACCAGGTCCTTTCCTCAAGGTGCCACCAGGTTCAAGTTGCCACCCGGGCTGTGATCTCAACCCCGAAGCCTGGGGTTCTCTTCCAAGCTCGCCAGTTGCTGGCAGGATCCAGTTCCTCGTGGCTGTCACACTAAGACTCTACAGAGCCTAGAGACCAGCTGCCATTCTGTCCTGCGGACCTCTCCAGAGCACGGCAGCTGCTTCTTCAAGATCATCAGAAGAGTGTCTCTGCTGCTTTGAATCTCTCTGATACTTCAATACCCTCTTTTAAAGGGCTCATCTGATTAGGTCAGGCCCACCCAGAGTAGTCTTTTTTTTTTTTTAATTTCTTTTATTAAAGTCTAGTTGATTTATAATGTTGTTAATTTCTACTGTACAGCAAAGTGATTCAACTATAGACATATATGTATATCCATATCTATACATTCTGATAATCCCTTTTTGATTAACTTAAAGTCACCTGATTACCAGACTTCATTACACTTAGCAAATGTCAATCTTAACAACCCATAAGCAAAGGGAATAGATTAGTCAGGGCATATAAACTGGGGGGCAGGAATCTGGAGGGCCAGCATAGAATTCTGCCTCCTACAAAGGAGCATATTTAAGAGGAAAATGTCAGAAAAGGGTCGGAGTGGAGAGAGGGAGAGAAAGGCAGAAAAGGAATCCCTACTCATAGGCCTCTTTAAGCATCAGCTGGTAGAGGCAGTTTTTTCTCACCCTTACCATTGCAAGGTGACTAGTAAGCAGTTACCATCAACGTGCCCAGATGTGCCACGTGCTTGCTTGTCCTAGAAACCTTTGCCGTTCACTGCCCCAGTTCCTTCTGCTCTGCCTCAGTTCCACCAGGAGCGGCTCCATCCTGAGTTGAATAGCCTCCCTCATTTATACCATCAGCGCTGCGTGCCCCGTGGGGGACAAACTACCCATGTCATCTCGGAGGTCCCTTCGAGGTATGATGTAATTGAGAGCTGGCTAAAAGCAGTAAGATTTCAGCTGTGATAGCATCAAGAGGAAGCTAAGAAAAAAGGAGGAGGAAGCGTCGTGCTTATGTTCTTCCTGCCCACTCTGAGGCATTCTCGGGTCTCCAACAGGCGCCTGGGCCTCTCAGAATGATATTCTTAGATGGTCAAATTCCTATCATAGAAGCCCTTAAATCGAACTGTTCTCTTACTAATTCTTTCAACTCCTCCCCACTATTTCTTGCATGCCCTTTCCAGTGTTTGCCAGAAAGCATTCCTGCAGGTCTGGAGGCAGGGAATAGCGTTCTGGGGCCGAGGCTGTAAGACAGCCCTCCCACGTCGTGGGACCAAATCCCTGCTAAGTGCTCTTAGGAGATAAATTCTTGCAGTCATGGATGTTTGCTCAGCGAGCGTGGAGTCAGGGTCTGTGGAAGAGCTGTTTGTTTGTTCTTTAAGAGACAGAGGGTCCCCTCTGTCATTTGATAAGGCCAGAGAGGTAAAAATAAAACCTGGGAGAGATACCATAAGAATGGTCAGAGCTCTTCTTTGTTCAAAAATACCCACTGCCACTGAAGCATCCTGATTGAGTGGAGACTTTGCAAATGACTCAGACTCAGGTGTCACTGACTCCTGTGTCTACACCTAGGATCCAGTCCAACATCATCCCTGCGGAATCTCCATCCAGAGCTTCCATGGCCCTATGCTCTGGAGAGGAATTTTAGCCACTGGAGAGCAGGGGAGCTTACCAATGCTCTTTATTCATTCATTCTTTTATTCACTTAGCCAATATTTATTTATATTGGAAAAAGAATTTGTTTTGGGACTCTAACAATTGACTAGTTTCTACCTTTATCACGGTGAATAAAACAGAAAACAAACACATAATTATATAATGTCATGAAATATAATATATGGAGCTTCCTTGGTGACTCAGTGGTAAAGAGTCTGCCTGCAATGCAGAAGACATGCGTTTGATCCTTGGGTCAGGAAGATCCCCTGAGAAAGTAATGGTAACCCACTTCAGTATTTTTGCCTGGGACATCCCATGGACAGAGGAGCCTGGCAGAATACAGCACATAGGGTCACAAAGAGTCAGACACGACTTAGCAACTAAACAAAACAAAACAGAAAGCAAACAACCAATTAGATAATGTCATGAAATATAGTGTTATAAGGCAGGGTAGCCAAAAGTTTCCTTGTGAAAATATGACAAAAGCTATGGTTCTTCAAAAAACGTCAGATTTCTCATTGCCCATAATTTCCAGAAGTTCACAGACCCTCTGAGCCCCTCCATGGGGCTGCTCCCCAGCAGCGGTTCCCAGGCCCACAGCTAGTCTTGGTTTAGGAGGGCTCAGATGAGGTCTGAGAGTCTTTTTCAAAGTTCCACTGGTGACTCTGCTGCACAGGGTTCAGAGTCACTGTTTTAGAGGAACTGACTTTAATCTACATTATATCAAGGAAGAAATATATTAGTGACAAAGGCCTGTAAGGAAAGATAAGCAAAGATACATGACACCTGGCTGAGGCCTGCACTGGGACGGGGAGAGCTCCAGTGTTTGTGTTCCCGTGGTCTATCCTGAAAAGTCTCCAGCCTGGGAAGCTACAGTTCAGAGTGCTGACATCTTTATTTGCACAGTGCTTAGGCCAACTCTTAATCTGGCACCTACCCCTGCCTTTTTTTTTTTTCTTTTTAGGGGACTTTAGTTCCCTGATCAGAGATCAAATTTGCTCCTTTTGCAGTGCAAGTCTTAATCACTGGACCGCCAGGAAAAGCCCCTCACCAACTCTTTTTTTTAAACCCATACTGCTTTGGGATCCAAATGAAAATTTCATCATTCCCTGAAAATTCTAAAATAAAGTCCTGGTGGATGATAATCCTTAAGGAAGGATTGTATTTTCATAAACCAAGATGTTGTTCAGCCCTGTATCCTAAAATGTCTATTATAAAAGCATCAAGATTAAGATGACATGTTTCTGCTCATGTGTTTCTAATACATACGCATACATAGACATAGAGCATGTCCTTCCCCATCCCTTCTCACTCCTTTTTAGATCCTCCCACTAAATGTGATGCTTTACAGCTTATGACAAAGGTTAGGCATTTTTGTTTCCACTGTTGAGATTTCTAGGTAGGAGAATAGACAGATGGGAGAAGGAAGGGGGAAGTTGAAGGCAAGGCGTTTTGTGTAAAGACACACATGCTGGATTTCATTCCCTACTGAAATCCCATTAAAATGCTAGCAAAGAGATACTTTTTTAAGGTACAGACCTATGTGAATGGGGGAAATGGGAGAGTAGGAGGCAGCAGCAAAATTTGAAACCAGAAAAGCAGCTAGATAAGGGGTAATTTACTTAGAAAGTTGAATCCTAAGCCAACAGTACAGCATGTGGAAAACCAGCTTGGTTTCTAAGACAGAATTCCCCAAAGTTCCTGGCAGTGCCATGTACTCCTGGAAGAAGAAGTGGGGCTGAGGGCTGATAAAATTAGGAGAACTGCTGCAAGGTCTGTTTATGAAGCAGTCACACCTCCAGATTCCTTCTCCAAGTCTGCACAGCCAGGCAGTAGCCTCTTCCCCGTTCTGGCAAAAGATAGAAGAGGGCACTGCCAAGGGTCTCTGCCAGAGAGGCAGGAACAAGCACTGCTGGAGTCCCCAGCCACCATCTTCCCTCTTGGCTCCCAGCAGTCAGGCAGCCAGACCTTCACCCTTTAGACAGGAGCTTGGTAGAGTCTCCTCTGATAATGTGACCAGCCCCAAAGGAAGAACTTAGAGATACTAATAGGGCAGTTCTGCAAGGAAAAGGCCCAAACTCACCAAGGTGAAGGTTACTGTTGACAAGTTCACTGATAGCCCAGAGCTTCCCACAAGACTTTTTGTCCCCTGGCCCCAAATACGAACAACTCTCCATAAAATGGGGATGGCAATATCCCCACCTCATAAGGATGAGATGAGAGTGTTATCATCTAGTTGCTCAGTCGTGTCCAACTCTTTGGAATCCCATGGACTGCAGCACACTAGGCTTCCCAGTCCTACACTATCTGCCAGAGTTTGCTCAGACTCAGGTCCACCGAGTCGATGATGCCATCCCACAATCTTATCCTCTGTTGCTCCCTTCTCCTCCTGCCCTCAGTCTTTCCCAACATCAGGGTCTTTTCCAATGAGTCGGCTGTTTGCCTCAGGTGGCCAAAGTTTTGGAGATTCAGCTTCGGCATCAGTCCCTCTAATGAATATTCAGGGTTGATTTCCTTTAGGATTGACTAGTTTGATTTCCTTGCTGTCTAAGGGACTCTTAAGAGTCTTATACAATTTGAAGGCACCAATTCTTCGATGCTCGAGCCTTCTTTATGGTTCATCTCTCGCATCCGTACATGCCTACATGAGATGAGATGGTACTTGTGAAATCCTTAAAGCAGTGCCTGGTACATAGTAGAGTATTATCATTATAGAGAGATATACAGACAGATAAATGAAGGAGTACCAGAGCTCTAAAAAATCATCTAATATTAACAATAGAGACGTAACAAATTAAAAGTAAAGTTGCTTGGAGATTCTATCACTTAGAACAAGACCCCAAACCCACCCATCCCTAACCCATCATTTATTTAATATAGCTATAAAAACTACATTTATATGGAAATATGTATGTAGAGATAATATGACAGATTATATCTATTTTATATATATATATACACAAAGAGTTCTTGGAAATTGGAAATAGAAGAAGTTAAAAGTAAGGAAATCTTCCACAAAGAAAAGTGAAAGAGATGAAAACTTGTACAGAAAAGAGAAAACAATTAAATCAGTTCAGGAGTTCTGACAGTCGAGTACACAAGTTCAAGAGAGAGAGAGAGAAAGGAGATAAGGAGAGAAAAAAAAATCAAAGAAATAATTCAATATAATTTCCCAGACCTGAAGTGTTTTCTGAATTAGAAAGGTCATGAGTGCCCAGATGAGCCAACATAAAGGTACATGATTGGAAATTTTCAAACACTGGATTAAAGCAACTTTACCATTTTTAAGGAGAAAAATCAGATATAAAGTAGTTAAGAATCAGGTGGTGGTGGGGGGGGTGGGTTTCCCAATAGCAACACTGGCAGAAAGAAGGCAATCAACTCAAACAACCAATCAAACATTTCTCTGCATTGACTATCCTTCTGGTAATAAGGTTTCACAACGTGTGTGTATACTAAATCTTCATATTGTATACTTTAAACTTGCACAGTGTTATAATACATCTCAATAAAGCTGGAGGGGAGACATGCAAACTAAAAGAAGAAATAAAACGAAATAACAGAAACATTCAGTAATCGGATAACAGGATAAAAGGTATTTTGTTGAAAATATATTTTCCCAAATACATATTTGGAGAAACATGGGCTTATCTAGGAAATATTAGCCATGGATATTGAAAAATAAGACATTAAATGTGAAAGAAAAGAACTCACAGAGTCAAAGTCTAGAGAATTTCTTTCCTATGCACTGTTTTCTGAAGCTGCTAGAGGATGTGCTCCACCAAAATGAGGGAGTAAACCTACAGGAAGGCAGAAGCTGCTGGAACTCTGAAGGCCAGCTCAGGATGGAGAGGGGAAGCCTCAGACGATGGGGAAGGGAGATGCGGGAGGAGAGACGGGCGCCAGTGGCAGAAAGCAGCCAGTCAAGGCCAAAGTAGGTTGGAAGGCTCTGGGAGAGGTGCTTTGTAATAAGCATTGGAGACACAGGTGTGTCTGATTCTCTTGAGAGAAGACATGGATGGCCTGCTGCAGAATTTGGGGCTGAATTAAGAAACTCACAGTGACCCAAATGAAAAAACAATAACTCTTTTAGTGAAAACAAAAAGCAGAGAGATGTAATTAAAGGTAGTACCTGGTTCAGCTGTAGGTAGCTTTCATAGCCATGTAAAGAATAAACACTGATCTGATCCAGTTACAGTGTTATTAGATTGGGAGTTTAGGGGCTGGGAGGAAAGTATGTGTGCAGTAGGGGGTGGTGAACAGGAGAGCAGAGTCTTTAAGCATTTATGATAGGAAGTCATTAGATAATGCCTAAAACTGAAAAAGAACAAAGTATAATACAGGTATAGGCTTCCCAGTTGGTTCAGTGGGTGAAGAATCCACCTGCAACGCGGGAGACACAGGCTCCATCTTTGGGTCAGGAAGATTCCCTTGGAATAGGAAATGGCGACCCACTCCAGTATTCTTGCCTGGGAAATCCCATGGACAGAGGAGCCTGGCAGGCTACAGTCCATGGGGTTGCAAAGACTCAGACGTGACTAAGCGATTGAGGACACACACAGGGATATTATCTAGAGACATAAATGTAAACACCAAAATAATCTCAGTTGAGAGAATAAAACTGGTTGCTTCTGGGGAAGGAGAAGTTAGGGCTGACAAGCAATGGGCTGCTTTTAGTTTTTGATAGCAGAGCTAAAAGTATTTGGTTTTATTAAAAAAACATGTTGTATGTGTACAACTTCAAATAAGATAGGGAACTTATAAAAAGTTTTACACATGTTAATTCAGTAAGAACTATATCTCTTCCTTTCACACCTAGGTGGAGTGGAACAGCCTTGGAAACATTCAGATTAGCTTTGTTGTCTCTGTGTGGTTGTCATTTTTTTTTTCCTTGCATATATTAAAGGCCAGACTCCTTTGTGTGACCTTTCAAGCCTAAGCAATTACAAAGGCTTTAGAAACCTGGCCTTCCCAGAGCAGACTTGGAACACGCTCTGGAAGAAGTGGCGGTCAAGGACTGTGGCTGTGGAATAGGTGGCCCCCAAATAGTCACCCTTCTTTTAAATTTTTGAGATGTTTTCAATGCTCTGCTTCTTTCGTTTTTATTTTCATTTATTATTTTTATTTGGCTTTGCCGGATCTTAGTCAGAGCATGTGGCATCTAGTTCCCCAACCAGGGATCGAACCTGGGCGCTTTGCATTGGGAGCTCAGAGTTTTAGCCACTGGACCACCAGGGAAGTCCCCAGTGCTCTGCTTCTTGTCTTATCTTTAGCCCCCGATTGGTTTTGGCCCTGAAGAAAGGCATGCCCCTGGCACAAGCAGGGGTGTGCGTCCTGGCTCTTTCTCTCTCCTTGGGCTCTCAGCATTTTCATCCAGAAGGCAAGAGACTGTCCAGAGCCCTTGATGCATCTGGAAAGTTACTAACAAGTACAGCACCTTTCTTGAATTCCTGCAGCACTGGCCTCCCCTGTCCCTGACGATTCAGCCTGCTGTTACATCCTTTCCCCAAAGAGTAGTTGTGAATGTGTGTGTGGGAGGAGGGTTGTGCTGGTTATTTTGTTTTGTCTGGGTGGTTTGGGCTTATATCCTCCAAGTAGATGGCAGGTTCCCAGAGGGCCAAGGCCCACCCTGTACTTTGGGGTCCCTCGCACATAGTGCTGAGCTGGGCATCCAGTTTAGGATCGGTGAAAATTCCCTAAAGCGATAACGACATAGGGACTTCCTAAGTGATGGGACAAGAGTAGGTGCTGACCCTTGGTTTTGTTCACTGCCGTGTCCCCAGCACCTAGAACAGTGCCTGGCACATAGTAGGGGCTCAAAGAAATTCATAGGATTGATGCGTGAATGCACCTAAGAGAAAAGCTGGAGTGGAATTTATTGGTTAGAAATACTGATTTATCTGGAGGTCCCTGGGAAAAGCTCCCCACTAAGTGATCGGTGTGAAAAGCAGGAAGAGGAATGTGGCCCCCACCTTCTCACCAAGATTCTCCAGGGCAGAGTGTGAATGGTCAGACTCACTGGAGGATTGTTGAGCTAAATATTTAAAGCCTTACAAATATGCATTACCAGTAACTATTCCTGTCTAAGAACACTTTTACTCCAGAAATAGAGCAGAGATAGGTAGGCCCAAGGTGGATGAACAAGGGCTTTTATTGAAGCATTATTTGTAACAGAGAAAATGGGAAACGACCTAAATGCTTAACAATAAGGGAGTGATTAAAGAAAAGATTTATTCGGTATTGCTTAACGAAGAAAGGAAGACAAAATTATACGTGCCTTTCTTTTGTGATAAAACATATATGTGTGTGCATATATGCATGCGAGTATATGCTGCTGCTGCTGCTAAGTCGCTTCAGTCGTGTCTGACTCTGTGCAACCCCAGAGATGGCAGCCCACCAGGCTCCCCCATCCCTGGGATTCTCCAGGCAAGAATACTGGAGTGGGTTGCCATTTCCTTCTCCAATGCATGAAAGTGAAAAGTGAAAGTGAAGTCGCTCAGTCGTGTCCGACTCTTAGCGACCCCATGGACTGCAGCCCACCAGGCTCCTCCATCCATGGGATTTTCCAGGCAAGAGTACTGGAGTAGGGTGCCATTGCCTTCTCCGATGTGAGTATATACATGAATATAAATAGAAATATATTGGACAGATGCATATGAAATGATTACACTATGAGAGAATTAGTTTGGATTTTGTCATTTTTCTCTAAGCTTGCATTGTTTTCGTATTTAGGGGACATACATTTTATTTCTTTAAATGACTATTTATATCTAAGATTTTATGAGTATGTGCGCTCAGTCGCTTCAGTTGTATCCAACTCTTTGATACCCTATGGACTGTAGCCCGCCAGGCTCCTCTGTCCATGGGATTCTCCAGGCAAGAATGCTGGAGTGGTTTGCCATGCCCTCCTCCAGGGGATCTTCCTGACCCAGGAATTGAACCCATGTCTCCTGAGGCTCCTGCATTGCAGGTGGATTCTTAACCGCTGAGCCAACTGGGAAGTCCATGTATATACACAGTCACACAAAATTTCATTAAGAATTTAAATAGGTCAAAAATAAGCAAGGGTTGAACATTAGGGTAAGATTATAAACTTTGGTGTCTACATCATTTTACATATAACCCTTTGGTATGGATGTCTTAGGTAGCAAAGGTGCTGAAGCACTTAAGTTTGTCAGGCGAGCAGACAGTGGTGCTGGGGGCCCTCTCTCCCAGGAAAGGCTTGATGGACAGAAGAGATGTATAAAGTCTAAGGACTCAGGGTGCAGAAGCTCTTAATGGGTTTAGTGGGAAGGGAGGGAAGGAACATAGCATTTTAAGGAGATTGGATGTGACAGTAATGGGTACATGAAGGTAAGGACATATGACAGGAAGATGCAGCAAATTCTGAGGGCCTTGGACCCCGATGGGAGTGCTACCAGGGAGTTCGTACCACTTAGTATCCCAGTGTCTCTACTCTGCCCATTTCTTAGGGTTGATCCAGCAATAAAACCACCATTTGCTCAGAAATTAGAAAGTGTAGAATTAGGATTTTTTTCCCCACTGATGCCAAAGTAAACCTGTTCATGAGATAGTTTAGCCAATAGAGAAAGAGTCCAAAGAGGAAATAAGAATCACCTGTAATCCCCCTACATCTAGGTTTGCCAGATTTAGCAAAGAAAATGGAAATGCAATATTTGAGACATACATGCACAGAAAGTTATTCATTGTTTATCTGTAATTCAAGTTTAATTGGGTGCCCTGTATGTTATCTGGCAACCTTACCGTCAAAGGAGACCAGGATGGCTAGCTTCACCCACCACCCCAGCCCTCTCCCACCCCACTTCTGACACCCCTTTAGCTTTGGAGCTCTTCCTTTATTTACCACATTGGATTCCATGCCTTAAAATCAAACCTACTCTGTGGCAGGGCCACTGAGAGATAGGAAAGAAGCAAAAAACAGGTTTATAGAAAGACAAAGACTAGACTGGGTTGCTTACAATAAGTGCTAAACAATGAATTTGATGAGTGCTTTGAGAATGGTCTAGATTTTAAATATTTTAAGATGCTTTTGATATGCATATATATAGTTAAGCAGAATTTCATTAAGTGTTTAAATAGGCTAAAAATAACCAAGGACTGAACATTAGGGTAAGATTACTAAGAACGAAAACTCTGGGCTTTCCAATGCTGCCGCTCCTCTCAGAAGATGTTCTACGTCACCACCAGCCTCCTCAGGTTAGCAGCAGGGTCTCCCGTCTAGAAGGTCTGGATTTGTCCTGGGCACTGCGCCTCTGCAGACCTCCAGGAAAGCAGGCTTGGCGGGGTGGGGTCCTGCAAAGCTCTGTGAAGGTCCTTGCTTTCAGGCACCATTCCATGGCACTGATGCCCGCCAGGTCAATTCCATCTTCCTAGGAGGAAGCCAGAGACCTGACCCAGTATACCCCCACTGGGCAGAACAGACTCCAACCTGGGCTCAGCCTGGCACCCGATTCAGCAACTTTCAACATTACAAGCCCCTACACTGCCAAAGCCAGAGAACACAAAAGGGAATGAGACCCACCCTGAGCCTGCCCTTGGTCCCCCACGTTCTGCAGCCGATCCCCCATCAGGGTTCCTGAGCCCGGGGTTCCTGCTCTTCCATCCTGTTAGGAGCACCTGATGCGAAGAACTGACTCACTGGAAAAGCCCCTGATGCTGGGAAAGATTGAGGGCAGGAGGAGAAGGGGACGACAGAGGATGAGATGGTTGGATGGCATCACTGACTCAATGGACGTGAGTTTGAGTAAACTCCGGGAGTTGGCGATGGACAGGGAGGCCTGGCGTGCTGTAGTCCATACGGTCGCAAAGAGTCAGACACAACTGAGCGACTGAACTGAAACCACCTCTCCATCCTCCCTCCTGGCTCCACACATCTCCTTTTCTTCAGGACAAACATCTCTGAAGCCCAGGACCTTCCCTGGCGCTCTCACAATGCCCCCTCAGGGGTCAGGGCCCTCAAATCTCTCTTTCCAAAACTTATGTCAAGAAAGGTGCTACTGAGGGCTCCCGGGCTGCTCCAGGGTAGATGGGGTGGGGGTGAGGGAGTAAAGAAGAGGAAACAAATCAGGGGTGTTTTCTCCCTTCTGTCTTCTCCTAGGTGAGGCAAGGCGTATTTATTTTCTTTTATCAAAGAGTTCTGGGGAATTCCAATTTCTTGCCACATTCCTCCCTACAACCTCTCTCTATTTTTTGTATCACCAGATGGTGACTGCAGCCATGAAATTAAAAGATGCTTGCTCCTTGGAAGAAAAGTTATGACCAACCTAGACAGCATATTAAAAAGCAGAGACATTACTTTACCAACAAAGGTCTGTCTAGTCCAAGCTATGGTATTTCCAGTAGTCATGTATGGATGTGAGAATTGGACCATAAAGAAAGCTGAGCACCAAAGAATTGAAGCTTTTGAACTGTGATGTTGGAGGAGACTCTTTGAGAGTCCCTTGGACAGCAAGGAGATCCAATCAGTCAATCCTAAAGGAAATCAGTCCTGAATATTCATTGGAAGGACTGATGCTGAAGCTGAAACTCCAATACTTGGCCACGTGATGCGAAGAACTGACTCATTGGAAAAGCCCCTGATGCTGGGAAAGATTGAAGGCAGGAGGAGAAGGGGATGACAGAGGATGAGATGGTTGGATGGCATTACTGACTCGGTGGACATGAGTTTGAGCAAGCTCCAGGAGTCAGTGATGGACAGGGAAGCCCTGCGGGCTATAGTCCATGGGGTCGCCAAGAGTCAGACACGACTGAGTGACTGAACTGAACTGAACTGAACAGGGTTTTGTGTTTCCCATACTTATATTTGAACAATGTGTTTTGGTTTTCCTTTCTTTTTCTTTCTTTCTTCTGTAATGAGTGGCTGTGCTTGAGGAAAATATATTACAGAATATCATTTCCTGTTTCCAACTTTAGAAAGGACAGGAAAATACTGCTGAAAATCAAGGTAATCAATAGGGTTAGGAAAAAACTAAATCCACCCAAGGCCTTTGCTAAAGCCACCTCTGTCAATTCCACATTCAAGATATTGACACATACAAATGCTTAGTAAACCTGAAGCCACTTTCCCACTGAATTAAGTGGGTTCTCACTAAAATAATTACCCGATTTCACAGGAACATGCGATTAACCCCAATCCCAAATTCAATTCTGTTAAGTATTCCAAAATGTAATCCTTTAATCCACCTTAATCTCCACCCCCACCCACTTCATTTGGCTGCTAAAATAGGAAAGTCCATCAGGGCTACAGCTCACGGGCCAGTCCTAATAGGCACTTCCTAGGGAGGTTAATTGGCAGAGAAGGAGGTTTCAAGCATCCCCAGTATTAAATTCATTTGCTCCTGACGCATTCAGGGTTTAGGATCTCCGACAGAAACAGAACTAAAATAAGCAAAATAGCAAACATTTTGGTACACATGATAATTTCTCTGTACAAATTATTTCTTTTGTTTATTTTTTCTTGTGTTTTAAAACTTTAAAATGACGTACCTACTCTTTGTTCTTTTTTTTAAAAAAATACTCAATTATACAAAAAAATTATAAGTAAAAAGTAACTATAGTTTTTCAATTGAAAATTATAAACAAAAACAGCCACTTTGTACAGTGTGCAGGTGTACTGAAACCTCTGGTTTTCCAACTGCAAGAGACCCCCACTGGTGCCCAGACATAGGGACTGGAAATTAAGAAACGGGGCTTTGAGCTTCATGGAGGACCCTGAGCGGCGTCTGCAACATTCCTTCACCCATTTGTTGCTCTTCCCAAACAGAAATAAACATCAGGGTTTTTGAAGATGTCTGAAGGAGGAAAGCTGAGGAGAGCTGCAGCTGCTACTCAAGGTCAAAGCCAAGGAGTTCCCTGATAAATACAGACTGTGAGGAGTTCTGCTCACTCAAGCCCCCCAACCCCGCCCAGTCCACCGCCCCAGCTATGAGACCCTCCCTACGAGCATCTGGACAATACCTTTCTTGTCTTGCCTCCAAACCCTCACCTTCTGGTCGGAGATTGGGCACTGGGTATCTCACTTTTTAGTCTTCAGCTTTGCTGCGCCAAATAGCGAGGATAAATATTTTATATTCCTGCAGGCAGAGGGTTTATAGTAAGAATGCACGCAGGTGGCCCAGCCTTAAGCTGGCCCTTGTAAGAGAAGAGAAGGCAACAGGCATCAGGATGCAGAGGAATTTCAAGCCCTACTCTTAGAGGAATCGGATGACAGTGTTCCTTGCTGTGAAATGCCACACTGCCCCCTGTTGCTGCAGGATGGAGTCCTAGACCCTTTACACCCCTTCCCCACTGCCAGCCCAGACAGATCACCCCTGGATACCCAGGCAATATGTGAGTTTCTTATAGCTTCTCTTCCAGGACCTGCGGCTTGTACCTCCATTTAGTTCTGGAGCTTTCCTTGAGAAGTCGGCCAGCTGGTGGCAGCTGGCTACATTCCCAGGCACTAACCACAGGCTGGAGTCTGATGGCTGCTGTGTGGTCTAGATGGGGCCTCATCTCCAGTTCATGCAATCCCCAGCAGATAATGTCTGCCCTGGCGTTTCCACCCAACCAGTGCTCCTTTTAACATTATCTGTTCGAACCTTCAAGACTTTTGGCTTTTTGGTCACTGACCACCCTATCCCATGCCAGGCACGTGGGCCAAGCTCAACACCCACACCTGCGGAAATGAGACAGGCCTCTCACCAAGGGCCACACCAAGCCATTAACCCCTGACTCCAGCCTCAGAAGCCAGAAGAGCAATGTCCCCATTGAACAATGATGATGGTCTTCTGAAAACTCTAGCAATTTCTCTCCCATCTCCCCTCCTGTCCTCCTTGGCCCATTCCCAGCAGAATCCAGACAGCACCTTACTTACAGTGAATCTCCACACTGATCTTCTATCAAATGTGCTGAAGCTAGGGACAGGCTTCATTCCCATGAGCGCCTCCTCTCCAACATGGTCTTGCCTGATAGGAACTGAGAGCCTCCTACTTCAGAGCTGTCACAGACCAGCTGAAGTTTTGGCCCTTTTAAGCACCCTGATGATTGCAGCCATGAAATTAAAATATGCTTGCTCCTTGGAAGGTAAGCCATGAAAAACCTAGACAGCGTATTCAAAAGCAGGGGACATCACTTTGCCGACAAAGGTGCAGATTGTCAAAGCTATGGTTTTTCCAGTAGTCATATAAAGATGTGAGAGCTGGACCATAAAGAAGGCTGAGCACCGAAGAATTGATGCTTTCGAATTGTGGTGCTGGAGAAGACTTTTGAGAGTCCCCTGGACTCCAAGGAGGTCAAATCAGTCAATCCTAAAGGAAATCAACCCTGAACATTCAATGGTAGAACTAATGCTGAAGTTTGGCCTGATGTGTTGGACTCATTGAAAAAGACCCTGATGCTGGGAAAGATTGAGGGCAAAAGGAGAAGGGGGCAGCAGAGGATGAGATGGTTAGGTAGCATCACCAACTCAATGGACATGAATTTGAGCAAACTCCAGGAAACAGTGAGGGACAGGGAAGCCTGGTGTGCTACCGTCCATGCTACCGTCCGTGCTACCAAAGAGTCAGACATGACTAAGCAACTAAACAGAACAACGACTTCCCCAGGTTGCCTTTTTCCTTCCTCTAGGCTGTTTCTGACTCCTCTTCTTGCTTCCTCAATTCCTACATCTAATAGAAGGCTAGAGAGGTATCATTCCAGTGACTCTAAAGATGCTCTCGAGACCACCCACTTCCCTCCTCATGGAAGGCAGCAGCCGTGGCTGTGACGGAGAGCAGTTTACTGCCCTGGAGCCCTCTCAGCTCTGCTATCAGGAGGATCCAGCACTGTAGTGTCAAGAGCGTGTTCCTCAAAGTTGAGTGTGCACACCGGGAGGGCTTGTCAAAACACAGCCGCCTGGGTCCCTCCTGCACAGCTTTTCAGTTAGGGGTTCTGGGGTGGAGCCCGAGAACCTACGTTTCTAACAAGTTTCCAAGCCATGCTGATGCTTCTGGTCCAGGGACAGCACTCTGAGATCCAGCATTCTCACCAGAGAAACTGGAGGCTGTGGGGGTCTTCTTCAGGGACCACTCACCCTGTGAAGGAGAGGACTTCTCTACAGGAAGGCTAGAGTCCTTGGCACCTGCTGGCTAAACCATGAGCAAAAACCTGGACCCCCTATTTCCTATCTCTTCCCCCCAGTTTCTCTATTTTGACCCCCTCTTTTTCTCTCTCTCCTCACTATGGCTTTGTGTCTTCCTCTCTGGGCCTGTGTGCATGTGCATGCACAGACTTGTGTCTCACTCTCCAGGCCTGCATGCATGTGTGTGTGCTCACACACTCTTGTGTCTCCCTCCCTGGGCCTGTGTGCATGTATGTGCATGCACACACTTGTGTCTCCCTCCCTTGGCCTGTGTACATGCGCATGCACACAATTGTGTCTCCCTCTCTGGGCTGTGTGCATGTGTGTGCACACACACTTGTGTCTCCCTCCCTGGGCCTGTGTACATGTGCATGCACACACTTGTGTCTCACTCTCCGGGCCTGTGTGCATGTGTGTGCATGCACACTCTTGTTTCTCCTTCCCTGAGCCTGTGTACATGTGCATGCACACACTTGTGTCTCCCTCTCTGGGCCTGTGTGCATGTGTGTGCACACACACTTGTGTCTCCCTCTCTGGGCCTGTGTGCATGCACGCACGCACACACACACATGCTTCCCCAGTGATGAGTTGGCATCGGATTTGTAGAGTGAGCTGGCAGCCATCTGGAGTCGCTGGGCCGCCCTGACTGACATATGCTAAAATACAGGCGGTGGAAAGACTCTGGGCAAAGAGACCAATTTGTTAATTTAATTGAGTTGCAAACAACCAGGAAGCCAACAGGGTTTGTCTGAAACCTATTAGGTGTTCTCAGATCAGCACAAGCCAGCTCTGGAGGGCAGCCGGCTCTGTGGGGACCCCAGGGCTGTTTCCCACTGTACAGAGCAGGGCAGGGAGATGCGAAAGGGGCTTGTCTCTGCTGGGATGCTCTTAGCGAGCCCCCCTCCCTGGGCTGGTGTACTATCATCCCTTCTTGAGAGCCTGGCCTTCGGGGTGAATGAGTGCCACCTGCCTGGGAGCTCTGCTCTCCTGTTCCGGAGCAGCATGGAGCTGAGGACTGACTCACTTGGAATACAAAACTGGGCTTCTTATGGTACATGTTTGCCCAGAACCGAAGGGTTTCCTGGCATGAAGGATTTTCACCGCTAAAACAAAACAGTCCCAGGCAACAGAATAGTTGGGTACCCTATCTTGACCTCAGTTCAGTTCAGTTCAGTCGCTCAGTTGTGTCTGACTCTGCGACCCCATGAATCGCAGCCATGCCAGGCCTCCCTGTCCATCACCAACTCCCGGAGTTCACTCAAACTCATGTCCATCGAGTCGGTGATGCCATCCAGCCATCTCATCCTCTGTCGTCCCCTTCTCCTCCTGCCCCCAATCCCTCCCAGCATCAGAGTCTTTTCCAATGAGTCAACCCTTTGCATGAGGTGGCCAAAGTACTGGAGTTTCAGCTTTAGCATCATTCCTTCCAAAGAACACCCAGGGCTGATCTCCTTTAGAATGGACTGGTTGGATCTCCTTGCAGTCCAAGGGACTCTCAAGAGTCTTTTCCAACACCACACTTGACTTCAGTCAGAGCTAATTTTGCCCGGCATGTGCTCCAGGCCTCCACCTGGAATCAGGCCCGGCCTAGACTCCACTGGAGACTCCATCCTTCCTTGCTGAGCTCCTTCCCAGTCAGCCCTGCTTCCCTCACTTATGGGAGCACTCCCTCAATCAGTCGACTATGGGCACCAAATCCTTGTCTCAGGCTCTGCTTCTAGGGAACCACGCCTAGACATCCATCTTCCACACTCATGGCCACTGTGAACAAAATACAAACGAGGAGGGTGTTCAGCACTGCTGATGGTTTTGGGGCTAAGGAAGGTTCATGACGGTCATAATAATAATAGGTATTATTGTTATTGATTGTCAGGGGGTCTCGGCTTTACTGTGAGGTCCCCTAACTCTAAGTGTCAGAGTGCCCCCTAAGCGTCAAGACTGTTCTTTGCGACTTGTCAAGAATTTGTGTCTTAGTCATGCAGAATGCAGAGAGCCTGAGGCTAGGAACAATTCCTTTTCTATACTTTTATGTTGGGCTTCCATGGTGGCTCAGACAGTAAAGAATCCATCTGCAATGCGGAAGAACTGGGTTCAATCCCTGGATTGGGAAGATCCCCTGGAGGAGGAAATGTCAACCCATGAAAAGAGTGAGATACTTTTATGAAAGAAATGAGTGAGATACTTTTATGTTAGGTACTTTCTGTGTGGGTTCACAGGTGGTTCAGTGGTAAAGAATTCGCTGGCCAACGCAGGAGCTGCAGAAGACCCAGTTTCAATCCTTGGATCAGGAAGATCCCCTGGAGGAGGAAATGGCAACCCATTCCAGTTTTCTTGCCTGGAGAATCCCATGGACAGAGTATCCCTGTGGGCTACTGTCCTTGGGGGTTACAAAGAGTCGGATACGACTGAGCGACTGAGTGCTTTCTGTGTAGTCAGCGTTGCTCTGACTTTGTGAGGCAAAAAGAAATGAGTGAGATACAGGCTCTGCCCTCCTCCATGGCTGTGTTGATAAGATAGTTTCACAGGCAACATCTTGGGAGGGCACAAGGGGCAGTGCTGGGGCTTGCTGAGTGCATGAGGGGGCAGGAATGCAGAGAGGGATTGCACAGAGTTGGGGGGTGGGGGGTGCCAGTTGGCTTCCCAGGGGAAGGGCTGCAGTTGGACTCTAAGTGGGCAAAGTCACAACACGGGGAAGGAGACAGCAGAGGTGTCCTAGGAGGCCATGAGGCAGGGAGCCCTGGGGTGTCTTTGGAAGTCTAAGCAGGGATGTTTTTCTTGTGGGAAGGCTTGCAAAAGGAGGGAGGAGTTGGGATCTAGGGACCTCCCTCAATGCTGAGGAGTTAGTGCCCTGTTCAGCGGGCAGATGGATGGTTCCCAGCAAACCGGAATTTCTGAGGAGAAGACAGATGGGGCCAAACCTCCTCTGATGACTGAGAACACCTCCTCTCCCTGAAGGGTGTGCGATCCTGATCACAGGCGCCTAGGCGGGCCTGTCTCTTCCTTCCCCTCCTCCGGGGCAACCACAGACGAGATGTGAGAACACCTGCAGAGAATCAGGAGCTGGAGTTGCTCTCCCCTCCCTCAGATAAGCCCTCGTCTCCCTTCTCCTCAGCCCATGTTATCCCTCACCCCGGTCCCCCATCTCCCCCACTCTTCCAGACAGGCAGACGACTCTTCCCGAAACACAGCTTCCTGCATGTCACTCTCTACCTGGAGGACGTTAGTGTCTACCCACTGCCCACAGGATAAGATCTGCACACCTCAGATTAGCTTTCAAATCTCTCTACAACGCCAAACGCTCCCTTCGCCCTTCCCGCCTCCAGTGAAGCTCCCTTCCCACAAGCCCCAGAGCTGGTCAGGTGGGCATGTCCCCAGCTACGTCATGGGACCTTGCTTTGTGTCTTTGTTCAAACCCCGCTCCTTTTCTGGGCCTGTCGAATTCTACCCTTTCTCCTCAGAGCCTCCAAAATGTCTCCTCTTGTGATGTCCAGCCACCCTGGCGTCGCGCTCTCTACATTTCTCAAGCCTTTGTGTGGTAGGTTGTCCACAGAAGGATGCCAACCAGTGTTCCGTTTCTGCATTCGTGTGCTGCTGCTCCCATCAGAATGGTGGCCTAGGAGTTTGGGGGTTTTGAGCGCTAGCTGCCCTGGCTCCTTGTCTGGTGCCTTACCGTAACACTGTGCTTTCCTTCGCCCCAGCTCAGCGTCAGTAGATTGCCTTTCCTGCCTGTTGGTAAGTTGGCTCAAGTTTGGTTTGGTAATCATTTGGTGATTTCCACCTATATCTCACTGGCCAGAACTGAGTCATGTGCCCTCTGCTAGCTGTGAGTGATGCTGAGAAATGTATTAAAAAACAAAAAGAAAAACCTGTTTGCCCTCCATTAGGAACCAAGCTGTGTTCATGACTTGTTTTGACCAATAGAACTCAGTAGAAGAAATCCTGTGACAATCCAGGATTAGTCCTTAAGAGACCTGGCGCTTCTGCTTTCAGAGTCTTAGAAAAGTCACATGAAGACTACTGACTACTGACTGACTACTCTGCTGGGGAGAGAGACCCAGCCAAGCCAGCTGCCAAGTCAACCAGATCCTCTACCCCAGTCAAACAGCCTCAGCTGACACGTGTGAAGCAGGAACAAACCTTCTGGCTGAGCCCTGTCTGCTTTGCAGAGTCATGAGCAGATGGATGGCTACTCTTTTGGGGTGTTTGCAGTCAGCTCACTTTGGTCTGAGTCCTGGCTCTGCTGTTTAACAAGAGCTGCTTGCTTGGAAGAAGTGCTCTCTGGCAACAGGCTTTATGCTAAGTACCTACACATATTATCTCATGGAGAGGGGACCATGACTATCCCCATCCCATGAGGGTCAAGTGATTTCTCAAGTCCATACTGATAGGTAGCAGATTTGGATCATCCCCCAGGCTTGGAGTCCAGAGTCCAGATTCTAACAAGAGCCTACTGGTTATATGAGCTGCATGACCACGAGCAAGCATTTTCCCCTAAGACTCCTTCTCTCAACTGTGAAATTCAGAAAAAAAATACAGAATGGATTGAAGATGGTGGTTTATGAAGATTAAATGAGGTGGCTCACACATGGGCTGGACACTGAGCAGTTGCTCATGAAATACTGGTTCCTTTTTCCCTGGTGTGAAGTAGAAACAATCTCCCAGTCTCTTCTCCACAAACACTGTTTGAAAACCCTGAAACCTCGAATCCTAACATATAAATAACCCTGCCAGGCTATTCCATAAAAACTTGCTTGGACCGTAAACCCTGTACACATTTATTGGAATAAAAATGTTAGTAGAAAATAATATTTATAATTAAAGTAAAAAGGGGGTTTTGATTTATCTCAGTAATAGCATAGGTTTACAGGGAGTAGGGTGATGAGAAAGAGCCCTGATGGCTTTTTTTTGGCCGCATGGAATAGCATGCTGGGATCTTTCCCTATCAGGGATCAAACCCGTGCCTTCTGCAATGGAAGAGTTGAATCTTAACCACTAGGTCACCAGGGAAGTCGGAGTCATGCAAGCTTTGACTTCAAGCTTGAGGAAATCTCAGACACCGCCTACTATGGGGCAAATGTTGCTGGCTATTCTGAAGCAGAGAGGGGAACTGATCACAGATGTGAATTCCAGCCTTGAACTCCATCCTTTTCTGCACCTTACAGGGTGGCTTCAGGGTTTGTTGTTAGAAGCTTCCATGGCTTAAGGTGACTATGAATGGTTCCCTTATATCTGCTTCTGTGAGTTCCCCTTCTCAGGGAGTTCCATAAAGTGTCTGCTGTATAAAGATGACAGTATAAAGTTGCATGCTCTATAGTACAACTGCATTGGCTGCTGGATTGCTTCTTTACTAGAATTTATTATGCTTTTGTGTTTGTTTGTGGCTTACTTCACAAAAAGCTGTCCCTTAGTTTTTCACATGTTTTTGGTTAGTTTTAAACCTGGTTCAGGTCAATAGAAGTATTTCAGACTCAGTTGACCCATGTGTTGATAGATCCAAGTTGATCATGTTTGTTGGTTTTATATCAGTATTTTTAGGTGCATGTATAACCTTTCAACGGACTCCTGATTTTTGTGTCTACCTAAAAAGTGACCATGGTACACCATGTTTTCTGAATGTAGGGCATTTTTTTCATGCTGAAAGTTCATTAACAGTAGAATGGAGAAATCAAATAGGGTTGATTCATATAACAGAATAGTATATAACACTAAAAAGGAACAAACCACAGCACTTGACAATGAAGTAAATCTCAGAAACGTAATACTGAGTGAAAGGAAGTCAGCATGGCAAGGATTTAGTAGTGATGCCTTCTGTTATGGGGAAGCCAGGAGAAACCTGAAGAAGAGATTGGTATGGGATGGACAAGGGAGCTTCTAGGCCACTGACAGTGTCATTTCTGACCTGAAGGTAATTATGTGTTTGCTTTAGAATATGTTATCAAGCCACACATTTATGCGCTTTTGACAATGTAAAGGGATCGAAATAATTGCTACATATACAAGTAGGAATCAGGTAGGAATTCAAGCTTTACAAATTTGATCCATTTGCCAATTAAAAACTTCCTGATTTCTCATTTCATCATTTACCTCTGAGTGTGCCCGTTAAGCTTAACTGAAATCCATCCAACCACCAGATAAATCTGAGGATGAGGACTTTAAAATCTTCATACTGCAGAGTATTGCTAGGTATTTGTTATAGGCATTGAGCTAGGTGGGTGTATCAGGGTTTACCAGCAGAGCAGAACCAGCAGGATGTGTATATACACAGAAAGAGATTAATTATGAGGCGCTGGAAGCCAGATCACGTGATTACGGAGGCTGGCAAGTCCAAAATCTAAAGGGTGGACTGGCAGGCTGGAGACCCAGAAGAGTCAATGTTCCTGTCTGAATCCAAATGCCATTTGTTGTAGAACTAGGAAGAGCGAGTGTCACAGATGATGCTTGAAGGCTGTCTTCTGGAGATTCCTCTCTGGTTTGGTGTCAGGGGAGGGGAATCCCTTTGTTGTATTGCTCTCTGGTTTAGTGGGGTGAGGAAGGGAAGTCCTTCAACTGATTGGATGAGGCCCACCCACATTCCGAAGGGCAGTCTGCTTCACTCCAAGTCCCAACAAGAACGCTCAAATAATGTTTGACAAACATCTGGGCACCAAAACCCGGGCCAGTTGACACATAAAATTAACTATCACAGTGGGTGTCTCACGCTACCTGGTTTACTTCTCGGGCAGCCTCATGAGTTGGTTATTTCAAATCCCATTTTTCACAGAGCGTGTAAGCACCCTGTCTGAAGTTGCACAGCTGGTAAGCAGCAGAGGCAGGAGTTAAAGTCATTCTGATACCAAACACTAGTGGTGAGCAAACTTCATGTATTTATTTATTTTTGCATGAGAACCAACCCAAGAACGATTAAAACGTTTACAGGCTTTATATTTCATCTTGAAGGAAGATAACTTGATTGAATCTCATGGAGAAAATGTATTTTAAGGTATAATCATCCAACTGATGGATGGAAAATCGCCTCTGCTTCACAGTCATGAAAATGTCATATCTGGGCATACATGAGCGGGGGTAGCTTTCTAGTACGTTACCTGTGACAGGAGTGAAGAGGGTTGAATGTTGTTTATTCCTGCACTCTGGTACATACCAGAAAGGTGGCTGAGGACAAGCAGACTTCGTTTTAGATGGACGAGGATGTGATTGAGCATATATGCTGGAGGAAACTTTAATGTCCTGTTGGAGGACAGATACTTTCTGAGAAAAACAGAAAAGAGAGCAGGGAGAGAGAAGCTGGTTAAGGAAGTCTGGTTTTTGAGAAAGGAACTGTGATAGGATTAACAAGTCTAAAGAATGGTTAAAGTCAGGGGGACAGGATGAGAGAATCAAGACTGACCAGGGGAAGCATAGTTCCCTTGTGGAAAGAAGGAAGATGGTGCCCACAGAGGTAGGGTTGGGCAATTTGGGGACTGTAGAAGCATCAGAGAAGTGTGATCAGCGAGGGTGGTAGGGATTGTCTTGGAGATACTGCCAAGCCTCCTGATGTGTATATGGTTCCTTTTCTTTTCTACAAGTTGTATGCCAGAGAAAAGAGCCTGGGCTTAGAGTAGGTTCCAAAAACTAATTCAAATACTACATCGTATCAATATGAATGCCCATTTGTCTTTATGTGCTATGGTATTACATGCTGTGGATAAAAAGAGAACAGTATGTATCCTTTCTGATAAGATTGCAAGAGAATTGATTATGAAAAAAAGAAGTTCCATGCCCAGAGCTGGGCTCCCTCTCCTTCCCTCCCTTTCCCCTTTCTTTCTTCCTTTCCTCATCTTGAGTGTTTCTAGTTTGTTGCTTTTCATGGTGTTAGTCACTGTTTTGAGTCTGTACTTTTCCTCTTGGGGGACTGAAGCATCTGAAGGCAGGGAATGGTCACAACGGGGAGAAGAACAGAAAGAGAGCGGCCTGGGAATCAGAGAGGGAGTGGTCCTGGCACTCGCACTCGCTGACTGTGACCATGGGCAAGCCGCTGACCGGGCTGGGCTCCATTTTCCTCTCACCTGTTGGCAACACTCACCCTGTAGGGTTGTCCTGAGCATCAGGAAAAATAGATGTGCAATGTCTGTCAAAGTTGGCTCTAAACAAACAATTGTCCCCAGAGCGAATCCTAGAGTAAGTGCTCAATAAATAACTGTGGAACTGAATTCTATGAAGCCCAGTCTCCAGTTGGGCTGGATTTCCAGGCTTTGCCAAGGAAAATCCCCTTTGGATTGTGCAAACGAAAAGCCGAAAATCTTAGCAAGAGATACCAGCCGTAGAGCACACAGCCCAGGAATCCTGTCCTCTGCCCCAGGGAAAGGCCCGGGGCCCTAAGCGATCAGGGGATGAGGGGCTGGTCCCTTGGGCACAGCAGTCCTCTCCTCTGCACGAGTCAGAGAACTTTCTCCACCTCTCTCCGTCTGACTTTGAAATGCTGAGATCTGGAGGAAAATTAAAACCCTCCAGATCTTTGTCACATTCCTCAGAGATGAAAGGGAGTCTGGAGTAGATATTTTACACTGTAATTAGCACTTATCAGGAGCTGGAGACAGCTGCTCCCAGCCCAGTCCTCTGGTCCGGGGGATTTGGGAGTCAGACTTCCCAGGGTGGCCTGGCTGGGAGAGTCCCACCTTTCCAGGAGAAAAGTTCCAGGTCCTTGGAGGGACTCCTGGCTGGTCTGCTCTTGTCCTGCTCATGGCCTCTGAGTGGACAGGACTCTTTCCTCCTGGACATGAAGGTGTCTAACTAGGGATACCCTTGGCTGCCTTCAGTGACACCTCACTCAAAGTCCCACTCCTCTGACTATCAGGACCCTGACCCCAGAGCACTGTCCTGTGTGAGAAAGTCCTTGCATGCGTGCTAAGTCACTTCAGTCATGTCCAGCTCTTTGTGACCCCATGGACTGTAGCTCTCCAGGCTCCTCTGTCCATGGCATTCTCCAGGCAAGAATACTGGGGTAGGTTGCCATGCCCTCCTCCAGGGGATCTTCCTGACCCAGGGATCGAACCTGCGCCTCTTACGTCCCCTGCTTTGGCAGGTGGGTTCTTTACCACTAGGACCACCTGGGAAGCCTGAACAAGTCCTTAGGCCAGTCCACATAATTCCCAAATCTTTGAAGGTGTTCAGGTGCCCCAGCTCCATGCCACCTTCTCTGTCCCCTCCAGCTCTGGCTCACTAGTCTCTCATCTGACTCCTAACTCCTCAGAGGCACCCAGGTTGGTAATAGTGAAGTCGCTCAGTTGTGTCCGACTCTTTGCGACCCCATGGACTGTAGCCTACCAGGCTCCTCTGTCCATGGGATTTTCCAGGCAATAGTACTGGAATGGATTGCCATTTCCTTCTCCAGGGAATCTTCCCAACCCAAGGACTGAACCCAGGTCTCCCACATTGTAGACAGATGCTTTACCATCTGAGCCACCAGGGAACTCCTCAGAGGCACCCAGGTTAGGACGTGGTTATGTCCACATGCTGTTCTCTTCCACACAAGGAGCTCTGGTCTTAAGAGCTAGTGAGTAAGCTCCAGGGTTTGTTTGTTTTTTTTTAATCTGTCTTCAACCCTGCCTGATTCATGGCCTTTAACCTGGTCCTGGTCACCATCCTCTGGTCCCTGCACCCTTGCTGCTGCTGCTAAGTCGCTTCAGTCATGTCCGACTCTGTGCGACCCCATAGACAGCAGCCCACCAGGCTCCCCTGTCCCTGGGATTCTCCAGGCAAGAACACTGGAGTGGGTTGCCATTTCCTTCTCCAATGCATGAAAGTGAAAAGTGAAAGTGAAGTCACTCAATCGTGACCGACTCTTAGCGACCCCATGGACTGCAGCCCACCAGGCTCCTCCGTCCATGGGATTTTCCAGGCAAGAGTACTGGAGTGGGGTGCCATCGCCTTCTCCTCTGCGCCCTTGCAGAAACCCTCTAAATGTTTTGTTGCATTTGCTCACAGTCCATTCACCAGGCCAGAGAGCTCTCTTCGAAAAGCAGCACTGACGATCTCGACCTCACCCACCCCACCCTCACCCCTGAAGCCTTCAGTGGCTTCACACAAGCCCTCCAGGATCTCACGATAGCCAAGCAAACACTGCACTAGTTACCCGGCAGCGCCAGTCTTCCAGGTAGATAGTAAGCCCTACAAAGGCCTGATCGTGGCCGACTTGGTTTCCACTCCAAGTCCAGGTCCTTGCACACCAATACACGTTTGGTTGAAAGAGTGAATGAATGGGTGAGGGAATGCCTGTGAGCAGCCTTGAGAGTAAGGCAAGCAGTGTTGTGTTTCGTGTCTATTCTGGGTGTGGTTTTCTGGAGTTGGATCCGCAGCAGGAGGCTTTGTGTGCACATGGCTTACTCAGGAAGGGCGCCCTGGGACCCTGGTAGGGGAGCTGAGGGGACTCAAGGGTGGTGGAATAACAGCGTTTTATCTTTGTCCATCCCTCCCCTGCCACAGACCAGCACCAAGTTCCTAAAACTCAGGGCACTTACTGAGTGACTGGAGTGTCTTATGTTATTTATAGGGACCTCCTAGCAACCATACCTGAGCTTTGGCTAATGAGGGGGGTCTCGGAGAGCCCCTAGGTAGCTGTCAGGATGGGGGCTGGTCACCAGAGGAACCAGCCACATGATTAGAATTTTCAGCCTCACCCCCTGCCTCCACAGAAGGGAGAGGGGCCGGAGAGTGGGTTCAATCACAGATGGCCAATGATTTAATCAATGAAACTTGGATGAAACCCTTTGAACAGTGAGGTTCCTGTTTGATTAATATATAGATGTCCTGAGATTTCCCCAGTGGTCCAGTGGTAAAGAGTCTGCCTGTCAATGCGGGGGACATGGGTTCAATCCCTGGCAGGGGAAGATTCCACGTGCTGCGGAACTACTAAGCCTGAGCATCACAACCAACCACTCAATCTGTGCTCCGCAGCCCAAGAGCCACAACTGCTGAGACCTGCCCACTCTAGAGCCTCTGTTCCCCAGAAAGAGAAGCCACCTCAACAAGAAGCCTGTACACCACACCTAGAGAGCAGTGCCCTGCTTGCCACAACTAGAGAAAGGCCTGAGTGCAGCAGTGAAGACTCAGTGCAGCCAAAAATAAATAAATGAAAAATTAAAAAAAAATTATACAGTTGTCTTGGGAGAGTATTGTATCCTGACTCCACGTGGGGACAGAGGCTAATGCTCTCTGGCCTCTTCTGGACCTTGCCTTACGTGCCTCTTTATCTAGCTGTTCATTTGGACCATTTAAAATAAACTATAATCCTACTTGGGCTTCCCAGATGACATTAGAGGTAAAGAACCCACCTACCAATGCAGGAGATGTAAGAGAGGCAGGTTCGATTGCTGACGAAGATCCCCTGGAGGAGGGCATGGCAACCTATTCCAGGATTCTTGCCTGGAGAATCCCCATGGAGAGAGGAGCTTGGTGGGCTACAGTCCATGGGGGTGCATTGAGTCAGACACAACTGAA
The DNA here is from genome assembly GCF_029378745.1 of Bos indicus. Classification (NCBI taxonomy): domain Eukaryota; kingdom Metazoa; phylum Chordata; class Mammalia; order Artiodactyla; family Bovidae; genus Bos; species Bos indicus. The sequence continues at coordinate 48,011,737 of NC_091783.1, forward strand.
GTGACTTAGCACGCACACACGCATAATCATAATTACAGTTATTTGAGTTGTTCTAGTGAATTTCTGAACCTGGGTGCGGGGACATGGTTATGAGAAGCCCTGAATTTGCAGTCTTACAGGCAGAAGTGTGAGTAGCCTGGGGACCCACTGCTTGCATCTGGCATTTGAAGTGTGGGTAGTCTTGTGGGACTGAACCCCTAACCTGTGGAGTTTACGCTAATTCCCGGTAGCAAGTGTCAGAGTTGAACTGAATTGTTGGACACCCATTTGGTGTCAGAGACTTGGAAAATTATTGATTGTTGTAAAAATGAAGCACCAAGTAAGACAAAGTCCCATGTTTCAGCCTGAACCCGATGAAGGGGTGTCTCAGGGATGTGCCCACCGAGGCTGGAAGTCCAGGGTCTTCATAGACACAGACCCTTCCATCATTGGTTAGAAGCTGCCACCAGGACTTTTCACACAGTACCTACTCTGAGGGTGGAGAGAGCTAACTCTTAAGGTAAGGGCTTGAAGAGAAAGAGACAGGGGTGAGGGCTGTTAGAGCTGAAAGGATGCCAAGGAGAGGTGGTACCCACACAGTGGGGAGGGATGAAGGGCACCTGTGGGGAGCATCAGCCTTGTCTGCCATAAGCTCCTCACTCTGGGGACACGTTGGCAGGGAGACAGTCCTCCAGCCCACTGGGACTTTGGGTCCTTATCCTCCCAACATGAATCGAGCAATTCCCTTGTGCCTCCCCCAAGGGCTCCAGACACAGGGCACGGTCTCTATCCTTCTGCCACTAGTTCCCTCACCTTGGCATGTGACCCTCTGATATTTCATTGGCAGAAAGGGAGCATCTTATGAATAGTTTTCTATTCATAATGAAATTCTGAAGTGTGAAGATAATTTTCTTTTAAAAACTAGACTACCATACATTAACTCAAAACAATGGCTCTTGCCTTATGTCTGTGCTGACATTTTTCCTAGATTCACGAAGACTGGCACCAATGGCCTGAAACTCCCAAGGCCCTGCCCGTGACCACGTGACGTGGCTGTGAGCACCATGTGAGAACAGTTGCAGCTGTGGGGGACCGGATGCTCGTCTGTGAGCACTGGCCTCCCCTTGCATGAGGCCCAGGGGCCCAGGGATCTCTGAGAACTGTCAAGAGAAGGGTGATGCCATGGTCCCAGGCTGCGTGTGGGGTGGCGGTTATGGGGAAGCCACCGGGGACGGTCATGTCCTGCTTCAGCTGAGCCAGCCATTTGCAGCCAGAGGGCATGGTTCCAGTTGCTGACTGCTCTCCGTTTTCTGCTGGTGACAGATCATTAAAGCCAGGCTCTGCCCTGCTCCCTGCCACTTCGTTTGAATATTAATTGCAGCCAAAGCAAATTAAAAGAGCAAATCTGCTATTCCCGAAACCTGCCATGCATAACAGAGCCAAAGGCAAGTGATTTTATTTGTGTGCAAGATATTTCACAGGGCTGCTCTCTTCTGCAAGTGTGGAGGGAAGGATGACTGCTGGGAAGAGGTAATGGGTGATCAAATGGCCAGGAGGTGACTGCTGGGAGACTAACAGATCCCGAGACCATCGGCTTTACAAAAGATTTGCAGGTGAGGAAGAGGAAGAAAATGCCTTCATTCTGATTGGCCAGGGCCTGGGTTTGCTCTGTGGCTGCCCACCCAACCAGAGCATTGGTCATATGCATGTCCCAAAGTCCCATCCATCCTGTGACATGTCAGATCAAAGCCAGAACAATCTGTCTCCTGCTTGCAGCCCCTCAGCGGCTCCCCAAGGCAAATGACTGGTGTCAGAACGGACCCTTTGTCCTCACCACCTCCTTGAAATATGCAGAAAGAATGTGTCTGGGGAGCAGAAGCTGCCAAGGTTTGCTTGGGAAGCCTTGAATGAGAATTTATGTCACTTCTTCAAGGCAGTTCCGTACTGGGTTGATTAGCCAAGAGGAAAACACGGCATTTACCTAGGGAAACAGCAAAGCAGGCTGAAATAAAAGGTGGAGAATTATTAAACTTTTGGTATTTAACATTTCCCTCAATGTGGAAAAATGTGAACGTTGGTAACTTCCTTTTGTATCATTTTAATCTAGATGTATGTGTGGGAGTGGGCTGCAGCATACTATTTTCTTAGGGCTCTAGAGCTCTTAGATACCCTCTTCCCCACAGAAAGCTGGAGAATGGGAGAAGGTGGGGCATTCATGATTTGTGTAAGAATTTTCCTCTTTGGTTGGCACAAGTAAGGTTGAGAGTTCTTTGTTTGGAATAGCCACATTTCCCTTGTAGCTCAGTTGATAAAGAATCTGCCTGCAATGCAGAAGACATGGTTAGATTCCTGGGTCGGAAAAATCCCCTGGAGGGGAAAGGGTAACCCATTCCAGTATTCTTGCCCGGAAAATTCCATGGACAGATGGGCCTGGTGGGCTACAGTCCATGGAGTTGCAAAGAGTCGGCCATGACTGAGCACAAGAGAGAAGAGAGAGAGAAAGCCCAGAATGTGGCTTACTTCACTGGGGGTATGAATGATCTTTCCTGGGGCCTAAGCATGTCCTGCCCACTGACCAGTTGAATGTGTGTCCGAATCACCTGCAGGGCTCGTTACAACACAGATCTCCAGGCTCCATCCCAGAGTGTCCAGGAGAAAAGCCCTGACTGTAGCTTTTGCCCATTGCTTTGGTGTAAACATTTCCATCATGGCCAGTTTCAAGTTATCAGCATGATAAGATGAGATGTGCATGATCAGCCCTCCCAGGACCCCAGGGAGGGTTGATTTACTGGTGGGAAACAGGGCTATAGCTGAGGATTCTGCTAGAATGACTCAGAGATCCAGCCACCACCAGGCAGGCTTCATGAGGCTTCTCAGTAGAAGAATAAGGAGCAGAAAGTATGAGGGAAGAGGGGCCAGAAGGAAATAAATGGGTGTTCCTAGAAGAAAGAATGCTTACACCTGGCCTGCGGTTCTCTCACCTGCTCATCTGGGTCACAAAGCTTTGTTACATGTGTGTGTGTTTAAGAAGTTATATGTGTATATATAAATGTCTTTTTCCTGTTTCATAAAGTTAAATTTTAAAAGGATGTAAAAAAGAAAATAAACATCATGGATTATCTCACCATGTAGAAATAAACACTATGACATTTGGGTGTATATTCTAGTTTTGTTTTGCTTTGTTTTGTTTTTAAATAACATGCTCTCACATGCATACAGATTTTATTTATACATAACATACACGTACCATTTCGTAACCCAATTTTTTCACATAGCATTTTCATGAGCATTTTCTCATGTCATCAAATGTTCTTCTACAAAATGATTTGTAATGGATGTACCATAATTTATTTTTGAACCCCTGTTCTTGGAAATTTGCTTCATATCTAACATTTTTTCCAGGACAAACATGCGCTGATGAACAGCCTCATATATAAATATTGCCGTCTGTGATAATTTCTCAGAATTCAGCTTTCTAATAGGACACACGGGCTTGCTCTAACATGTGCACATTTTAAACCATTTGGTTTGTTGTGTCAGATTGTATTCCAAAGTGATCATACCTATTTACACTCCCATCAGTGGCTTTTAATAGTGCCCATTTCATCATTCTTTCATCAACACTTGGTTTTACAAGTTTTTCAAATTCTGAAATATTTGCTTTTATTTTTTCCACCATAGTGAAAGAGTCATATCATGAGAGATGGACAAGCAGTCAATGTGGATACCATTCACTAAACTTTAAAGTTCCACTAAATCCTTCGATATTGGGCTCCCAAGGAAATGATAAAATGTCAGCTGCCATAGCCAACTAAGACTTCTACCATCTCTGTGCCTGGATGGAAGCCGGCCAAGTGTGAGGAGCTAGAGTCTCCTCAGGCTAGAATCATCTCTCTGGACAGAAGAGTGACATTTGGTGACCACAATTCCTGAAAGGAACAAGACTGGACAATAGCAGGAAGCAAGGGGAAAAGAGGACAAGCCATTAACAAGCGAATTAAGACCAGACAAGCGAGATGAATCAGAAGTGATCCAATAACCAGCCCTGGATTAAGTGCATCTGGCTCACGCGGGGATTTCACAGTCATTTGCTTCAAGCTGCTAATCTTTTCTGAGAGGTTCCCTTCAAGCCGTCTGGAAGGAATGAATAAATGGATGCTCAGCCGAACGGCTGCTCCTGCGACGTTTTATGCATGGGTGTGCACACACAGGGTGCCCTGCCTTGGCGATTTGGGATTTAAAGTGCGGCTGGCTCGCAGAACTATAGAATTTTATTTTTTTAATTTTTAAAATTTTCCTGAAGTATAGTTGATTTGCAATGTCATGTTTAATTTCTTCTGTACAGTAAAGTGACTCAGTTATACATATATATTCTTTTTCATCTTCATTTCCTTGATGATTTACGACAGGATACTGAACACAGTTCCCTCTGCTATTCAGTAGGAACTTGTGGTTTAGCCATCCCACGTATAACAGTTTGTATCTACTAATCCCAAACTCCTAATCTTTCCCTCCTCCAGAATCTTAGAGTCAGAAGGGAGCTACACAATATCCAGCCCACTTGTCATTTACAGATGGGCAAACGGAGGCTCAGCTAGGTCATAGGATTTCTCTTGAATTCACACATCAAAATAATGACAGAGCTGGGACTGAAACTCAGGTCTCCAACTCTTAGCCAATCCCATTCCTACTAGCTTGTAACCATTGTTTACGCCAGTATTTTCTAAACTTACTTAATGGAGAGTAACAGAAAGAATTACTATGGGTGACAAGACTAGAAATATGAAATAAATCGTTTCATTAATTGTCTTCCCCGGGAGGTGTATCCCAAAGACAAGTGCATAAAGCTGTCAAGTAGCTCTTTGCTGGTGCGTGTCACCAGGATGAATGATAAAGCCCCATATCCTCAGCTGTAGGATGGGGTCAGTCATGATACCTGCCTCACAGGCTGTGGTGAGATAGCAGAGAGCTTGGCACAGACTTGCATTTGTTTGCTGTGTGTGCTCAGTTGCGTCTGACTTTTTGCAACCCTATGAATGATAGCCTGCCAGCCTCCTCTGCCCATGGGATTTTTCCCGGCCAGAATACTGGAGTGGGTTTCCATTTTCTCTTCCAGGTGATCTTCTCCACCCAGAGATCGAACTCAGGTCTCCTACATCTCCTTCATTACAGGTGGATTCTTTCCTGCTAAGCCACCAAGGCACATAGTACTCAATAGATATCAGCTATTTTAAAATTATTTTTGTTATTACTATCTGAGAGAGTGCCAGTTGCTTCTTGGTCTAAGTTGAAGTAGAGGTTGTCTTGCAAGGGATATTCTTTTCTTTAAAAAAAAAAACTTAAAATTGAAGTATAGCTGATTTACAATGTAGTGTTAATTTCTCCTATACAGCAAAGTAATTTAGTACATATATATATACATATATATACATTCATTTTAATATTCTTTTCCATTATGGTTTATCTCAGAATATAGTTCCCTGTGCTTTACAGTAGGACCTTGCTATTTATCCATTCTACATGTAACAGTTTGCATCTGCTAACCGGGAAATCCCAGTCCACTCCTTCCTTGCCCACCGGCCCCCTTGACAACCCCAAGTCTGTTCTTTCTGTCTGTGATTTCTATTTCTGTTTCATAGCGAGGTTCATTTGCACCATATTTTAGATTCCATATATAAGTGGTATCACATGGAATTTGTCTTTCTATTTCTGACTTCACCGAGTATGAGAATCTCTAGTTCCATCCATGTTGCTGCAAACCACATTGTTTCATTCTTTTTAATGGCTTAGTAGTATTTCATTGTATTTCACATCTTTATCCATTCATTTGTCAATGCACATTTAGGATGTCTCCATGTCTTGGCTATTGTGAGTAGTGTTGCAGGGGACAGTCTTCATTTGTGAATATCTAGAGTTGCAAAGGCACCAGGTGCCCTGGGAGAAAGAGTATAGTAAAGCCTTTTGTGGCTAAATCACCACTGCCCATTATACTGCTTCCTAAGGTGTTTGTTGGTACAAAGAGAGGAGTGGCAAGATTGACCGGAGTTAAGGTTATCAAGCATGAGGAAAGGGCAGATGCATATATACCCATCACCTGGGCCTAGAGACTGTAGGCAAGGCTGGCGCTGGAAACCCTTCCTGACCCAGCATCTCAGGCTTAGAGATTTTGCTGCAAACAGTGCTGAGTGTAGAGGAGTGTCAACAGTGACTGGCACTCCTGGAGCAGAACCCAGGATTTGAGGTCTTAGTGCCCGAGGGTGCTGGTGACTGTTAGTAATACTATTAGCATGGCTACTGTGACAATGTTGGCTAAGCATCCACTGGGCGGGACAGGACCAGCAACTCTCCCAATGGCAGTCATGGAAGCAGCGGGAATATTCACTGGAGTACTGCTGGCCCGTCTCTGTGCTGGTGTTTGCAACCTGGATGGAGCCGTGGGCAATTGAAACTGAAAGAAAGGTCTCTGGAAAGATGCACTGGATTTTCTGGGCAGAAATCACAAATTTAATTCTTTTTAAACATAAAAGCCTCTTTAGTTGTACTGAAAGGTTGTCATACAAATACTAATCTATATCCCTGAAACACCTTTATAAACACATGCAGATCAATCCCAACTGAAGTCCTCAACAGTTCTCAATTAAATATGTTTTACACAATTGAAGGAGACTTTTTGGTAATTTATTGAGGTGAAACTCACATAACATAGAATTAATCATCTTAGAATGAACAATTCAGAGGCACTTAGTACATTCAAAATACTATGCAAACACCACCTCTAGCCTGTTCCAAAACATTTCCATCCAGAATAGAACCCCATACCCTTTAGGGGTTTTCCTGGTGGCTCAGCTGGTAAGGAATCCGCCTGCAATGCGGGACACCTGGGTCTGATCCCTGGGTTGGGAAAATCCCCTGGAGAAGGGAAGGACTACCCACTCCAGGATTCTGGCCTGGAGAACTCCATGGACTGTATAGGCCATGGGGTTGCAAAGAGCTGGACACAACTGAGAGACTTTCACACCCGTTAAGCAGTTTCTCCCACTCCTCATTCTCCCCAGCACCTTGACAACCACCAATCTACTTCTCTCTCTAGGGACTTTTCTCTTCTGGGTAGTTCACATAAATGTAATCGAGAAGTTTGTTTATTCTTAGCAATGGGAGCACAGAAAGGAGGCCTGGGCAGCCAGCAACAAGGGGTCATGGACTAAACATGACGCCTGTGCTCTTTCCATTCTCTGGTTTGAAGCTCAAAACTCTACCCTTGTCAGAGTGGTTGGTGGGAAGCTCTGCAAGCTTTCTCTGCAAGAATTTTGTTTAACTGAAGACGCCTAGCTTGAGTTCACAATAATAATAGTAATAACAAAAACATGTACTGGGCACTCAATGTGTTAGATTCTATAGTAAATGTTTACATGCACCATCTCATGAATGTTCACAGAAATTTTACCAGGTCGTTTTTTTTCACAGATGAGGATACTGAGTCTGAGGAGTGATTGGCAGGAGGCTGCACAGTAGGCAATGGTTAAATTTTGAAAGATGGGACTGACTCTCAAATTCTGCCTTTTCAGAGTGTTTAGGGGCTTCCCTCGTGGTGCAGTAGATAAGAGTCTGCCTGCCAATGCAGGGGACATGGGTTTGATCCCTGGTCCGGGAGGATTCCATATGCTGCAGAGCAACTAAGCCCATGTACCACAACTACCCAGGCGCCCTAGAGCCCTTGCTCTGCAACAAGAGAAGCCACCGCAGTGAGAAGCCCACGCACCACAACCAGAGCGTAGCCTCCGCTCGCTGCCACCAGAGAAACTCACCAGCCGCAGCAAAGACTCAGCACAGCCAAAAAAAAGGTGTTCAGTAATCTCAAAACGTACTATTAATACATTCTTCTTGTGTTCACTGATACTCCTCAGACCGACTGCTGGGATTTTTAGCACTACTGAATGCTAACTATTTTGACTTTTTTTCATATCAATTGCAAAGCCATTAGTAACTGCTTGCTTTTTAATATACTCATCACATGTTTCCTCGCATCTTGTTCCTCCTTGCCAGAATGAAAGTCTCTCCTAGTACCTGATACAAAGTGGGAGCTTGATAAGCGTGGGAGACAAAATTGAGCAGTACCTTTGGTTCACATATTGGTCCCATTTGATGAGCGTTCTAGATTTTCCAGAAAGACGTTCCATTCCTGCTGCTGCCTCTGTTCAGGAGGCCTGAGCCCAGGGAGCCAGGGCTGTCGGGAGCGAGGCAGGAGGTTCGGGCTGGGCTGGTCCCTCGAGGTGGCCGCTCCTCAGCACCCAGCCTCTCTTCACCGAGTTAGCCCCCCTGCACGTGCCATTCTCTGTCTCACTTTTGGCTGCTCTTATTTCTACTTTTCTTTCAAGGTGAATCCTTTCCCCTGGGGTCTTTCCCGCCCTTCCTACCTCACCACAGAGACGGGCCTCTGTTCTGGAAGATCCCCTAGCCCTCACTGTGTGTCTGATGCAGCCTGAGCAGAAGGCAGGGCAGGAAGGGGCTCAGACACTCAGAACGTGAGCAGCAGGCCGTTCTGGCCTTGGGGTTCCCAGGAGGTGCCTCAGGGAGGCCCTTTAGGGATGGGGCAAGGACAGGCCAGGCGGACAGGGTCCCCAGGGTCCCCCACCCTACTTAACCAAAATACTCTGCTTTGGTCTGTATTATGTGGTTTCATTTGAAAACAGATTAACTGGTCCAAAAAAAAAAAAAAAAAGCAACTACTGTTTTCTATTAATATTTCCACCTCCTGCTTTTATAGATAGGAAAACCCCAAATGATGCATCTCCCAAATTTTTCTTCCTTCCTCGCATATGATAAGAGTCTCAGTAAATGGTCCCCAGACTAGAGACCTTCTTCTGGTGCTCTCCTTGCGGCTGGCTCAGAGTGGCCCTAGGACCGAGCTCTCACCAACAGAATGTGAGCTGAGTGATACAGGCAGCGTGTGCCTCCCTCACCTAAGAAAGAAACCGCTTATCCTCCTCTTCTCCTCTTTCTGCATTTCCAAGCGCTGGACCACAACCGCGCAGTGACTCAGGTTTGACCACATCTATGAGAACAGCTGCCCCAGGCAGGGGTCTCCCACCTTTCTGTGCCATGAACTCCTCTAGTAGCCTGGTGAAGCCTGTGGATTTTTTTAAATGCATAAAATAAAATACATAAGATTACCTAAGATGGGCAGGCGAATGGATAAGAAAGCTGTGGTACATATACACAATGGAATATTACTCAGGTATTAAAAAGAATGCATTTGAATCAGTTCTAATGAGCTGGATGAAACTGGAGCCTATTATACAGAACAAAGTAAGCACCAATACAGAAAGAAAAACACCAATACAGTATATTAACACATATATATGGAATTTAGAAAGATGGTAACAATGACTCTATATGCGAGACAGCAAAAGAGACACAGATGTAAACAACAGACTTTTGGACTCTGTGGGAGAAGGCGAGGGTGGGGTGATTTGAGAGAATAGCATTGAAACATGTATATTATCATACGTGAAATAGATCACCAGTCCAGGTCTGATGCATGAGACAGGGTGCTCAGGGCTAGTGCACTGGGATGTCCCTGAGGGGTGGGAGTGGGGGGAGGTGCGAGGGGAGTTCAGGATGGGGAACACATGTACAACAGGGGCTGATTCGTGTCAATGCATGGTAAAAAACACCACAATATTGTAAAGTAGTCTCCAATTAAAATAAATAAATTAAGAAAAAGATTACACAAGAAACCAATTGTATTGGAAAGTGGGTATCAAAATAACAACAAAAAACAACACACATACAAATTGGTGGTAGAGTAAAAATGTGCTTCTTTATTGATATTAAGTAATAAAATCTAATGACAAGACTGATAGCATCTGTAATTTTGAAACAGTGATGAACAGAAAGCGATGGTTTGAGGCATCTATAACATTGTAATATGATATGAATATCTATGTGATTTCTATCAGCAACTAAGTCCCTGGTCTTATTATTACAGTGATCTATTGTCACATTCATAATCGAAGGAAATGCTACATTTCATTTAGAAGTCTGAGAATACAAACATATTTTTTTTCATCCTGGTTCTCAAATCTCTTGAGTTATTTCTCTTGACTCCAGGTTATTGAGTCCATATCTATTCAATTCCTGCCTTGGAGGACAGCAGAGAAAAAGATGGACAGGACTTGAATCCCCAAATGTCCATGACCAACAGAGCAGCCTGCTGGTCAGGGCCACTCATCTCTAGATGATCATAGGAGAGAGAGAAATGTACCATATTTAAGGGCTTCCCTTGTGGTCCAGTGGTTAAGAATCTCCTTCCAATGCAGGGGAAGTGGGTTCGATCCTTGGTGAGGGAACTAAGATCCTACATGCCATGGGGCAACTAAGCCCACACACTGTCCCCCCGCCCCAGCAACTCCTGGGCCCTGCACCACAACCAGAGAGAAGCCTGTGCACTGCAACCAAGATCCCACAACTAAGACCTCACACAGCCAAGAATAAAATAAACTGAAAGAAAGAAAGAAAAGAAACACATCCTATTTAAGCCATTGTGAGAATGGGTTTTGTTACAGCAACTTACACCCTAAGCTTATACACTATTGTATCCAGGGAGAAAATGATTTGTATGGCTCCTGTTTTATACATTTATGTAAAGACTTTTGTGTTAGTTGCTCTTCCCAACTGTCTCTTCCTCTCCTGCATGTAGAGAATACCTGGATCAGGTCATGTAGGGAGCAGGTATTCTGAACACATGCTGAATTAATACAAATCTGTATAACTGAGTCCAAAACACTAGAAATGTAGAGGTCAATGAGCCATGGGACTTTGAGCAGTACTCTGCTTTAAACTGTGACTCTGTTATCCTCTGGCTGTGTCACTCTGAGTAGCTTTTTACAGTCTCTGAGCCTCAATTGTGTCATTTGTTATAACAGGGAAAACAGTATCTTGAAGTGTTCAAAGTCCAGTGGGCTAGACCGATGGTAACTCAAATTCCATGTCACTGCCCTTTCCAACAGTCGCATATGGAGTCCCAAAGGACTCCAAAGTGCGGGGCTCCAACACTTCCTAGTCAGCCTTTGAGACAGCTAGTTTGGGCAGGACTCTCTGCTTACTGATTTGTGGGGAAAAACTGGCGGTGGGGAGGCCTGAATATTCTCTAGCCTGTTTCCATTGCTCAGTGACAATAACAATCACCCTTTTCTGAGTTTCCTCTGGGCCAGGCACTGGGCACTGCCTCGTCTATTGGCTCACAAATGAAGAAGACGCCCTTTGTGGTATTCACATTTTCCCAAGAATCCAAGGCTCCACGAGGGCAAGCAACTTGTCCAGGGTCATTCTGTTGTGCAGTGTCTGATTCAGGATTTGAACTCAACATTAGTCATTTGTCACCCAGATGTATAAGTCATGTATGTGGAGGGAGACAGTGGTTCTGCAAGACCCTGGGCTGAGGAAGGCCCACAGAGAGGGAGCAGCGGGTGGAAGACACCCTGGTGGGCCAGTCTGGGGGTTCCAAGGTGGGGGTCCACCAAGCAGCTGTTTTGGACTCTTCAAGCCCCTTGTCTTGTCTCTCCAGGGCTGAGCTCTCTCCGCCTCCCTGCTTCCGTTTCCGGCCTCCTGGGAGACACCCTCATCTCCTCTGCCTTCCCCTTCTCTTCTCGGCTGCCCCTCTCCCTCTGGCCCGTGCTCAGCGCCCCGGCCTGTGTCTTGGGGCCTGTGGCCTGGGCTAGGGCGTGCAGGTGGCAGTGGGATTCCCAAGGGGCTGAGACTAGGCCGCACCCGGAGAACAGGCAGCAACGGGAGGCTGGTCTGTGTCACTTGGGGGCCTGGTTGGCAGATCATAAAAGCTGGAAATGCCTAACGCGGTCACTGCACCGGGGCCTTGAGGGCAGTATCCTGCAGGGTCCCTCGGTGGCTGAAACATCCTGCCACCTCCCTTTGGAGGGGACGAGCAGGCAGGCCCAGGCTGGGGAGATGCCACTTCTTTGCCCTAACCTCTCCTTCCCTTCACTGTGGAGCCTGCCCTGGCCCCCTGGGAGGGAGAGCAGCACCCCATCTTTTTGCGGGGCGCCTCTGCCTCCTGCCCCAAGGCTCTGCCTGCAGCCCCAAGGCCCGGCCCTATGAGGGCCCCGCCTCCCGGGGGCGTGTCCAAGCAGCTGTTCCCGACGATACAGGCAGGTATGGAAGAGTTGGGTGGGGAAAGCCATAAATCAAGTAATTACCCTCGATATAAGAAGCTGCCTGCCCTGGAGGACTTGAAGAGTCTAGAACGGATGTCGCTCATTGGAAGGGTTGGCACTCCCTTCCCCCGTGGCTCAGTTTCCGGCTGTAAAGTGACTGTTGGCCCAGAACCGAGGGTCCTCATCCGCGGAGGAAGGCAGCACCCTCCAAGGTTAGGGTTGGGTCGGGTGAGCACACCAGTTCCAGGCCAACGCCTGGATGCCCAGCCGGGTTCCCACCTAACAACCTCTGTGTGCTTGAAGGTCTCCAGGAAATGACACAGAGGCCCCTGGAATAGTGCCCAGAGGCCCATGGAGCCTAAACCCTGAGGCTCCGGGGCCCAGCCCCAGAGCAGCGAGGCCACCAGCCTGGCTCTCAGAAATGCTGGTGAGAACAGAGTGCCTGACCCAATCCTGGGCAAGGGGAGGAATGTGACAGAGGCCACCCATTTCTCTCTTCCTATTAGAGCCTCCGGGCGGGGCAGGAGGGAGGGCCCAGCAGGAGGTGGCTGGGTCCAGCCAGAAGGACCCAACACCTTGTGTTCACATCATAAGGTGATCTTGCTTAGCCCAGTCTTGGCTCTGGAAAGAATTTCTGCCAGCTGTAGTCAGCCCAACTGAGTCTGAAAGAGTAGAAACTGAAGTCATAGAGCAATTAAAGTGATGTGAAAGTTGCTCGGACATGTCTGACCCTTTGGGACCCCGTGGAATGTAGCCTATTAGGCTCCTCTGTCCATGGGGTTCTCTAGGCCAGAATACTGGAGTTGGTAGTCGTTCCCTTCTCTGGGGGATTTTCCCAACGCAGGGATTGAACCTAGGTCTGCCACATTGCAGGTGGTTTCTTTTACTGTCTGAGCCACCAGGCAGTTAAAGAGCTGTGCAAAATCACCAGCTTGCCGACCAACATTTCAAAAAATTCAAGAGAGCAGGTGATAATATTCCAAAGTTTTAGTGTCTGTGTGAACCTACCAAGACAAGCACAGGCTCCCAGGCCAGTCACAGTAAGACCCTTTGACCTCCTCCTATGTTATTTGGCCCAAAGATAGACCAGACTCACAGTAGGCAATTTATATGCATAGAGCACTTCAGGGTTTATAAAAGTGCTCACGAGTGTTTAAATTTCATGGCTTGTTTCAGCCCACATCACAGACCTCTGATAGTGGGGTGTCAGGAGTAATATCTCTCATTCTACTGTGGCCAGGATTACCCTCTTTTTAGGTGGGTAAACAGATTCAGAGGTCACCCAGCTGTGAGCTTCAGACCTGACCTTGCCACTCAGCTCTTTTGAGGCCAAGCTGAGATCTCTTCCACTCACTTCATCTGCTCCATTAAGCCATGATGCCAAAATACATAACACAGGTCTAAAACAATCTGTGGTCTGGGAGCCAAATCTAGTTCCCTGCTTGTTCTTGTAAATAAAGTTTTATTGGAACACCTCTGCACATACACATTACGTATTGTCTGTGGCTTCTTTCATTCCGATCCAGCAGCTGAGTGGTTGTGGCAGAGAATGTACCCGCCAGCAAAGCCTGAAGTATTTACAACTTGGCCCTTTATAAAAAAAAGTTTGCCTTGGTCTAGGATATATAAATCAAGATGGATTTCCCCAAGAAGGTCATCAGGGAAGTTACTTCTTAACCCAAGGCCTGGAGTCTGAGTCCACAGGAGGATGCAAAGTACCACAAGCACTGTATTTAATTAACAGATAATGACTCCATGCTTGTCCTCTATCCAAAGCTCTCAAGCAGCCTTAGCAGTCACTATTAAGACGTGGTGGTAATTGTGGAGGAAACAACCACCAGGGGAAGAGGGCTGTGTTTGAGGCTAGAAGCTGGGGAGTAGGGGAGGGGGCAGGTTTGAAGGGAAACTGACCTAGGCTCTGGGTGAACACAGACTCCTCCATTCCAGCTCGGGAAGGAAGCCCTGGACTGGATGGGATGGTATAAGACGCACACAGTGGGTGCTCCGTTAGCATACGTGGTGGAAATGCTGGCCACAGGCCACTCTGTGAGCAGTAACCTGGGCCGAGGGGCAGGGCTGGTGAAGATGGTACCCCCCAACCCTCCCGGGTTGAAGGCTGTGAAAAGGAATGAGTTAATATCCTTTCCAGTTGATTGCTGGGGCCCAGTTCACAGTGTGTGTGTGTGTGTGTGTGTGTGTGTGTGTGTGTTTCCATCCCCTGGGATCTAGGAGGTTCTGTGTGTGTGTGCGTGTGTGTGGTGTGTGCGTGTGTGTGGTGCGTGCGTGTGTGTCCGTCCCCTGGGATCTAGGAGGTTCTGTGTGTGTGTGCGTGTGTGTGGTGTGTGCATGTGTGTGGTGCGTGCGTGTGTGTCCGTCCCCTGGGATCTAGGAGGTTCTGTGTGTGTGTGCGTGTGTGTGGTGTGTGTGTGGTGTGTGCGTGTGTGTGGTGCGTGCGTGTGTGTCCGTCCCCTGGGATCTAGGAGGTTCTGTGTGTGTGTGCGTGTGTGTGTGTGTGCGTGTGTGTGTCCGTCCCCCGGGATCCAGGAGGTTCTCTGGATCCTCTGCTTTGGGCGATGGAAGGGGATCTGCTGCGGCCCCCAAAGGGATGTGGGTCATGGAGCAAAGACGAATCAGCCCAGGTAGCTGACCAACTGTGTCTCTGAAGGCGGAGGGTCTTAGACTCAGAAGGGTCGGCATCTGCTTCTCTAGTTCTTGAGGCGACCCCCCCCCGCACCCCACCCTCCAGGTCAGGCATTAGTGGATGTTTTGTTTTGCAGGCATCTGGGATTTGACGTGGTATTTCCTCCTCACGAGGAGGCGTTGGGCAAGGGCAGGAGGGCAGGAGATGGCAAGGACCCAGGGACAAGGAGCGGGCCGGGCGGTGAAGGGTCCCGGACTTGGGTCCAGGACCGGTTCCCTGTACTCCTCTGCGTCTCCGCTAACTTCGGCAGACATCCCGGGCCTAGAGGGTGGGGCGTCCGGGCCACGACTCTCGGCTCAGCCCAAGCACGGCCCTGCCGGACCGCGCTACAGGAACCCTTCCCTCTCTCCCCCTCCAGCTCCGACCCGGGTCGGAGAGCGGCCAGCCGCTCGGCGATTGGACTGGAGCTTGTGTGGGGATGGTCCTTCCCAGTGGGTGGGCAGTCACAGCGCCCCCTCCCCTTCCCGCTTGGCTCCCTCCGACTAATCTGCCACAATCCGAGTCTGCAGTCACCGTTCCTTTCATCTGGGACGTCTGTCCTCCAAACGGGTTCTCCCAGCCTGCCCAGCGGACCCGGGCCGCGGAGCCGGAGACCCGGCGCCCCGCCCCGCCCCCACGCGAGCCGCGGGCTTTGTTCCCCGTGCGGCGCAGTGGCGCCCGGCGGCCACACGAGGGCGCGCCGGGGCTGGCGGCGGCCGGCCTCCTCCTGAGTCCGGCGCCTTCTCTCCTCCCTTCCCCCGCCCCTGACCGCCCGCTCCTAGCCCCGCCCCGTCCCCCGCCCATCCCGCTCTGCCCCGCCCTCTCCCCGCCCCCGACCACTGCCCAGCCCCGCCCTGCCTCGTTCCCGCCCGCCGCTCTCGCCCCGCCCCTGCCTCGCCCGCCCCGCCCTCGCCCTAACCACGCCCCCGATCGCCCCGCCACACCCCGCCCTTGCCACGCCCCCGCCTCCGCCCACCCGGGCTTGGCACTGAGCGTCTCCGGACTTGTTCGGAGGGGTCCCAGCGGCGAGGCCGCCTAGGGGGTTCCGTGTAGTTCTGAGCCTGCCCTCCTTTGACAGGGCAGCCTCCTCCCCACGACCCCGCCTTGAGCCCAGCCTGCTGTGTCCGGCTCCCCCGGCTCCTGCCTCCGCTCCGGGGTCGGGGACAGAGTGGGGCTGCGCCGACCCCGCGTCATCGACCCCCACTGCGGCGACCCCCCCGGCGCTGCCACCCGGTGTCTCTGACTAGCGTGGGTGCTTTTCTTCTCGGGGAGACTTCTCCCAAATGTACAGCTGGGGAAGAAATACCTCCCTTGCTCCCTCATTTTGGTTTACCTTGTAAATACAGACGTCTAGTACGCGTTCAGTACACGTCTGAGTGTGAAATGTTAGGGACTGGGGCATTCATGATCATACCTATTTTTTTTTTAATTAGTAAACTTTATTTTTTACAGTTTTTTCTTTCAACAGCTTCCTTGTTAGCTCAGATGGTAAAGAATCTGCCTGCAATGAAGAAGACCCAGGTTCGATCCCTGGGTTGGGAAGATTCCTTGGAGAAGAGCTTGGCAACCCACTCCAGTATTCTTGCCTAGAGAATCCCATGGACAGAGGAGCCTGGCGGGCTATAGTCCATGGGGTTGCAAAGAGTCGGATACCATTGAGCGATTAACACTACTATTTTTTACAACAGTTTTAATTCACAGCAAAATTGAGCAGAAAGTGCAGAGGCTTCCCATATACCTCAAGGCCCCCACCCCCACTCAGCATCCCCGCTCTTGTCACCCAACAGCAGAGTGGTTTACCAGTCAATGTAGATGAACCTACACCTACAGGTCATCGTAATCCAAAGGCCACGGTTAACACCAGGCATCACTTTCAGATAGTACATTCTACAGGATTGGACAAGTGCATAGTGACATGTCTCCACTACCGCAGTACCGTGCAGAAAAGATGAACTGCCCTAAAAACCCACTCAGTTCTGCCTTTTCCTTCCTCTTCCCCCTACCCTGCCCCCACCCCTGGGAACCACTCATCTTTTTAGTATCTCTAGTTTCCCCCAATCATATCTACTTCACAAGAGGTAGGAACTCTTCCTGTTTTACCTTTAAAGAAACTGAGGCTCAGAGATGTTACCAGAGCCTACTGGCTTCCTGGCAGGAAGAGCCACTAAATTCCCAGCCTGTCTGTGTGCCTGGTCCCGGACACACTCCTAAACAATGAAGCCAGTGATGGCTTGACAGCGGAGCCTGAGGAAGCCCACCACCACAGCGAGACTCACTCCAGCCAGGAAGCAGCTTTCCTTCCAGGGGACCCACCACACACACCCTCAGGGGACTCCACTGTCCTACCTGAATGCTTCTGTGACAGGAGATGGAGAATTCAGGTGCAGACGGCACAGCTTTGCAGGGTGGCTGGCAGATCTACTCCTGGCATTGGTGGGCAGGCACAGAAGTATAAATGGAGGCCCCTGGCCTATGGTCCACGCCTTCCTTTCCCCACCTCCCTGTGAGGGATATCTTTGTATGGATAACCAGCCTGCTGTAACAGCTCCACTCCCAGCAGGCTGGTGGGACCAGGCGGGAAGGGGAAACTGCAGAGGCCCTGGAAGTGGGTTCTGGGCCCTTTATTAGGACCGCAGGTACCCAGAGCATGCTCCAGGTGGGCACATCCCCTTGACCATGTTGTAAGGTTACCATATTCATCAGATTAAAATATAGAATACTTAGTAGAGTTTGAATTTCAGAAAAACAATGACAATTTTTTACTATATGTCCACAATGCGTGGACTAACCAGGTGGCTCTAGTGGCAAAGAACCTGCCTGCCAGAGGAGGAGACATAAGAGACACGAGTTCGATCCCTGGGTCGGAAAGATCCCCTGGAGAAGGAAATGGCAACCGCTCCAGCATTCTTGCCTGGAAAATCCCATGGACAGAGGAGCCTGCTGAGCTACAGTCCATAGGGTTGCAAAGAGTCGGACACGACTGAAGTGACTGAACACACAAGCACACACACACACACGCATGGTCCCAACACACACTTAAAAATTACTGTTTACCTAAAATTCAAATTTAATTGGGTGTACTGACCAATGAACCTGACACTGACCCTACCTGATGCACTCCTGACTCGTGGAGAGAGATGCAGCTAGAGACAGGCCGGAGTGGAAACATGGGGCTCCAGGCAGGGGCCTTGGTCATCAGAGCTAAGGCTGTACTGGCTGCAGGGTCCCAGGTACTGGGGATGCTGGGGACAAGGTCATTGCTGGGGCTAGTTCTGCCTGGTAGGAAGCCAGTGTGGCTTGACAATAAAATTTACCATTAAGACCTCTGGAATGTATGTGTGTCAGATGGAGCTTGGGGAAGGGGTAGATGAGGAGGGGAGGTGGACTGGGGACAAAGAAATGAGCTCCCTGCCATGACCACCTCCCTCTCCCTCCAAGAAGGTGGGAGAAGGGCAGAGGGAGGAAAGTTCCAGGGAGAGTTAGGGAGGACTCTGACAGATCCCTGACCTGAGGCCGAGTGGCCTGCTTTCCCAGCTGAAATGTCCCTTTCACTACAGTTAGTACCCAGGGCCAGGTTGTGACGGAAATCGGGCAGCACTTGAGGGAAACTGGGCGGACAGCCCATGAGCAGGGCGGAGGGGAGTCTTCCTGCTGGCTTGGTGTCAGGGCCCATGACCTGGGCCTGGGTCCACCCTCTGTGTGGTCCCTCAGGGTGGCAAGAGGCTCAGTCATCAGAGGAGAAGACGCTGGGTGTGGTAGAGAGGCCGAGGCAAATAAATGTTCCAGAACGATTTCTGACAATCTTTGTGAAGGGCTGACCACACCGTTTGGGAAGCTGAGTTCAGGCCCCTAGTGGCTTGGAAAGGGGCTTCCTGGAAGAGAGAAGCTGTTATCCTCAGGGCGGTGTCCTGGACAAGGCTTGAGCAGGCAGGAGTTCTCTTAGCCCCCTCCCCAGCTGGCCACCACCACATTCTCAATCTCTTCCTCTGCCTCACCTGATGAGTGGAGGTAACTTCATGGGTTTATTGGGAGCCTCAAACGAAATCACATGTAAAAGCAGCTTGCAAGCGGAGAAGTGCTTTGCACGTCCAAGTTGGCATTTTTACTAATTCGGGGTGTATAGAGCCCTTCCTTGGGATCAGGCCTTGTGTCAGTCTGAGAAGAAACTGGAAGGTTCTCAAGGAGCCTAGGTCTGGTGGGGAAGGCATGGGACCAGGTAAAATAAATGTGGACAGGGTACCCCAAGGGGATCTGAGGAAGGGGTGGTCCTTGTTCCTGGGAGGTCAGGAATGGCTTATGAAGCAGGTGGTGCTGGACTGAGTCCTCACTGTGAGGCTACATTGCCAGATGGAGCAGGGGGAGAGAAGGGCCTCATAGCCCAGTGGGCAGAAGCAGAAGCAGAGAGGTTGAGAGAGCCTGGGCAGGAGCTGCCAGAGGAGAGCAGAGTCCCTAGATCCCCCAGGCCGAAGGGGTGGAAGCAGGAAAAGTGACCTCACCAGTGTGCAGTTCAGAAAGATGCCTCAGGTGTCCACAAAGTCAAGATCTAGATATGCGTGATGGGTAGGAGGCAGGGTGACTGCAGCCATAAAATTAAAAGACACTTGCTGCTTGGAAGAAAAGTTATGACCAACCGAAACAGCATATTAACAAGCAGAGACATTATTTTGCTGACAAAGGTCCGTCTAGTCAAGGCTATGGTTTTTCCAGTAGTCATGTATGGATGTGAGAGTTGGACTATAAAGAAAGCTGAGCACTGAAGAATTGATGCTTTTGAACTGTGGTGTTGGAGAAGACTCTTGAGAGTCACTTGGACTGCAAGGAGATCCAACCAGCCCATCCTAAAGGAAATCAGTCCCGAATATTCATTGGAAGAACTGATGCTAAAGCTGAAACTCCAATACTTTGGCCACCTGATGGGAAGAACTGACTCACTGGAAAAGACCCTGATGCTGGGAAAGATTGAGGGCAGGAGGAGAAGGGGATGACCAAAGGTGAGATGGTTGGATGGTATCACCGACTCAATGGTCATGAGTTGGAGTAAACTCTAGGAGTTGGCGATGGACAGGGAGGCCTGGTGTGCTGCAGTCCATGGGGTGGCAAAGAGTCGGACACGACTGAGCAACTGAACCGAACTGAACTGAGGAGGCAGGGAGACTAGAGGGCGGTTGTTCAATGGTCCAGGTGAACAAACAGAGAGCCTCAGAGGAGGCAACAGCAGTGTGCGGGCATGGAGCGGGGGGAAGCGCCTGCAATGCTGGAGTTGGAATTGCCTTCGGACATCCCTCATGTCTGTGCCCTCCAGAGCCCCTTCCTGTATGTCGGAGCTCACCTCTGACAGTCTACCCACAGAAGTCTTCCCTTCTCTGGGTACGAGCCCCACTGACTTTGGGGTCTACTGAAGAGCTTTTCGGAGAAGGTGATGGCACCCTACTCCAGTACTCTTGCCTGGAAAATCTCATGGGTGGAGGAGTCTGGTGGGCTGCATTCCATGGGGTCGCGAAGAGTCAGACACGACTGAGCAACTTCACTTTCACGCATTGGAGAAGGAAATGGCAACCCACTCCAGTGTTCTTGCCTGGAGAATCCCAGGGACGGGGGAGCCTGGTGGGCTGCTGTCTATGGGGTCGCACAGAGTCGGACATGACTGAAGCGACTTAGCAGCAGCAGCAGCAGAAGAGCTTTTGCTTGCTTATTTTCAATTGTTTTCAAATCTCACTTGTTTTTTTTTGTGCCACCAAAATATTTTCAAGACCAGACCTTGCCTTCGTTATCATCATCCACTTCTTGTCCTGCCGCCTCTCTCCCCCGTCCTCTCTTCTCCTCCTTCGGTCTGCTGTTGCTGTATTTATCACAGTCTTATCTATCCATTCTGCCATTGTGCTCTTTCCAGTTCCCGTCAACTATGAAGAATGTTGTCTGTGAATGTCCATGCATTTGGTGAACACGTGGATGCCTTGTGCTGGGCACTCAGCTGGGAGTGGAAATGCTGGGTCACAAGGTTTGCACGCCTTTGATTTTAGTTGTTATGACCAGTTTTCTAAAGTGCTTGGGCCAGCTTACATTCCCATCAGCAGTATTTGAGTGCAGTTGCTCCATACCCTCATCAACACGTGAGGTTGTCAGTTTAAAAATCTTCAGCTATTCTGGTATTTGTATAGTGGTATTTCAGTGGGGCTTTAATTTGTGTTACTCTGGTGGCTCAAGAGGTTGAGCACCTTTTTCCCATATTTTGGGCCATTGTGATACTGTCTCTTGTGAGAAAACCTGTTTATTTTTTCTGAGTTGTCTATCCTTTTTATATTCTGGATATAAGCCCTCTGTCTCTTATAAGTGTAACCAATAGCTTCTACTCTGTGGCATCTCTTCACTCTCTTAATAATGTCTTTGAATAACAGGAGTTACTTATTTTAATATAGTCCAGTTAATTTATCTTATGTTAGTGCATTTAGTGGAATGTTTAAAAAAAGTCTTTCTCTGTTTCGAGGTCATAATGGTATTCTCCTATATCTATCTTGTCGAAACTTGTTTTGTCTTTTACATGTAGAATTGAATTTTTTTAGGTAGAGCCAACTTTTCTATTTCTTATGAACATCCAATCCACCGAACTCCATATATTAAAAAGACTATGCTTCACTCACGCCTCCGCAGTGTCTTTGTTATCAATCAAGTATACATATATGGCTGTTTCTGAAATCTCCTTTGTTTCATTGGTCTTGTTGTTCAGTCAGTAAGTCATGTCCAGCTCTTTGCGACCTCACAGAGTGCAGCACACCAGGCGTCCCTGTCCTTCACTGTTTCCTGGAGTTTGTTCAAACTCATGTCCACTGAGTCAGTGATGCCATCCAATCATCTCTTCCTCTGTCACCCTGTTGGTCTAGTAGTCAATTTTTGCACCAATTATACATTGATAATTACTGAAGCTTTGGAAATCTTGATAGTTAGCAGAGTGAGTCTTAAATTTATACACACTGTACTTATCACATTTTAATGCAATCCCACACTTACTGGACCGACTCAATGGACCTGAATCTGAGCAAACCCCAGGAGATAGTGAAGGTCTATGGGGTTGCACAGAGTTGGACACGACTGAAGCAACTTAGCAGCAGCAGCAGCAGGAGAGCCTGGCATGCTGCAGTCCAAGGGGTCAAAAGAGTTGGACATGACTCAGCAACTGAACAACAACAACAACATTTTTACTGATATGGAAGAGAATAGTCAAAATTTATAGACCAAGATGCAAACGTGCAAAAATCTTAACTTTAAAAATTTTCTGTAACTGACTATATTTTGCTTTAAAGATCTCCATTTCTACTGTAAGTCTATTGTGTTTTCTAATTACTTATTTTTTGTTGTCCTATTTTCTCCCCTAGTAACTTTTTAATTATGCAGTGTTTTATGACTTTTATTGATTTCCTTAGAGATAAAAATATGCATCTCCAAGTTTAATATAAATGGACATTTTTCACTATCCCCAAGCAATGCAACGATCTTAGAACAACTTAATTCCAATTATTTTCCTCTTGTTTTTTCCAAAGTGATGTACATTTTATTTCATATTTAGGTTTACTTACAAATCTTTCTGGTCCTCCTGTTTTTTCCTGCATTTCTACAATTCCATCTGGGATCATTTTCTTCTCCCTGAGAAGTTCCCCTTGATTCCCCATAGTGTGGTTCTACAGATGAAAAAATTTCTCTCATTTAGTGTCTGAAAATGAATTTATCTCAGCTTCCATTTTGGAGGGTATCTTATTGAGTATAGACTTCAAGGTTGGTTGTTATGTTGAAGATACTAGTCTGTTGACTTCTGGTTACTTTGTTTCCATTAAGAAGTCAACTGTCTATTTTATTGCTACTTCTTTAAAGGTATGTCTTTCTCCCCACCCTGAATGTTTTTAAGATTTATCTTTGTGTTTGATTTTCAGCATTTTTACTCTGCTGTGTCTAGATGTATGTGTATGTATACTTACCCCAAGCTCTTTGAATCTGTAGCTTAACTTCTTTAATCAATTTTGTTTAATTCTCAATAATTATCTCTTAAAAGTTACTTCTGACCTATTCTCTTTCTCCTCACCTGCTGAGATGTTACTTAGATATATGTTGGATTTTTTGTATATATGTCATTTGTCTTTTCCATATTTTCTATCCTTTTGATTCTGAACTCCAACTGGATATTTACTTCTCTTTATCTTCCAGTTCACTAACTTTCTTTTCAACCAAGCATAATATGCCATTAAACCTTTCCATCACACACATTCTAATTTCGTATATTATAGTTTTAGTTACAGGTTTAACAATTGAGTCTTTTTTCTAATTTTTGCCAAAATTATCTATCTTGTTATTTAAATCTATGGGCATATTGATATGCTTACTTTATAGTTTTTTTCTAGTTATTCCCAAATCTGGATATTTTGTGAGTTTATTTTTATTGTCTGTTCTCCCACCCCCCCAACTCTTCAGATTTTGCCTTCTTGCAAGTCTTGTTTAAACATTTTATATGAAATAGCAGAAGTCAGTTTGAGATTCTGAACAATGTTTTCTTTCAAAGAGAATTCGCTCTTACTTCTTTTAGAGGTTAGGCCAGAAGAGTAATTCATCCTAATCCCTTTAGGGATTCAGTATTACTTTAGTCATTGTGAATGCTGGTCTATTTTTCATTTATTCAACCCCTGAGGTGTAGCTTTTAGAGATTTCAACCAAAATCTAGAGTTTTTACCAAGACCCTTCCTCTTAAGTGGCTTCTAAACTCCCTCACATGGACGTCACCAGATGATCAACGCTGAAATCAGATTGGTTATGTTCTTTGCAGCCAAAGATGGAGACATTCTATATAGTCAGGGAAAACAAGATTGGGCCTGACTATGGCTCAGATCATGAGCTCCTTACTGCAAAATTCAGGCTTAAATTGAAGAAAGTAGGGAAAACCACTAGGCCACTCAGGTATGACCTAAATCAAATCCTTCATGATTATACAGTAGGGGTGATGAATAGATTCAAGGGATTAGATAGGCAGACAGAGTGCCTGGAGAACTATGGATGGAGGTTCGTAACATTGTACAGGAGGCAGTGACCAAAACCATTCCAAAGATAATGAAATGCCAGAAGGCAAAGTAGTTGTCTGCGGTGGCTTTGCAAATAGCTGAGGAAAGAAAAGGAAAGCTATATCCAACTGAATCAGAGTCCCAGAGAAAAGGAAGGAGTGATAAGAAGGTCTTCTTAAATGAACAATGCAAAGAAATAGAGAAAAACAACAGAATGGGAAGGACTAGAGATCTTTTCAAGAAAATTGGAGCTATCACAGGAGCATTTCATGCAAGGGGGCATGATAAAAGACAGAAGCAGTAAGGACCTAACAGAAGCAGAAGAGATTAAGAAGAGGTGGCAATGATATACAGAAGAACTATACAGGAAAGGTCTTAATGACTCAGATAACCACAACCACAGGAAGATCTCCTGGAGAAGGGAATGGCTACCCACTCCAATATTCTTGCCTGGAGAAGTGAAAGAGGAGAGTGAAAAAGCTGGATAAAACTCAACATTCACCTAAAGCTGGACATCCTGGAGTGTGAAGTTGAGTGAGCCTTAGGAAGCATTACTACAAACAAAGGTAGTAGAAGTGATGGAATTCCAGATGATCTACTTAAAATCCTAAAAGATGATGCTGTTAATATGTCAACAAATTTGGAAAAGTCAGCAGTGGCCATAGGACTGGGAAAAGTCAGTTTTCATTCCAATCTCAAAGAAGGGCAATGCAGAAGAATGTTCCAAGTACCATGCTATTGTGTTCATTTCACATGCTAGCCAGATTATGCTCAAAATACTTCAAGCTAAGCTTTAGCAGTACATGAACTGAGAACTTCAAGATGTACCAGATGGGTTTTGAAGAGGCAGAGGAACCAGAGATCAAATTGCCAGCATTCATTGGATCATGGAGAAAGCAAGGGAGTTCCAGAAAAACATCTACTACTGCATTGACTATGCTAAAGCCTTTAACTATGTGGATCACAACAAACTGGGGTAAATTCTTCAAGAGATGGGAATACAAGACAACCATCCTTGTCTCTTGAGAAAGCAGGATATGGGTCAAGAAGCAACAGAACCAGACATGGAACAACTGACTGGTTCAAAATTCAAAAAGGAGTTCGACAAGAAAGTCTATTGTCACCCTGCTTATTTAACTTCTATGCAGAGTACGTCATGAGAAACGCTGGGCTGGATGAGTCACAAGCTGGAATCGAGATTTCTGGGAGAAATATCAACGACCTCAGATATGCAGATGATAGACCTAATGGCAGAAAGTGAAGAGGAAGTAAAGAGCCTCTTGATGAGGGTGGGTTTTGCTGGGGGCTCACATGTTAAAGGAGAAGGAAATGGCAACCCACTCCAGTACTCTTGCCTGGAAAGTCCCATGGACGGAGGAGCCTGGTAGGCTGCAGTCCATGGGGTCACTAGGAGTCGGACGCGACTGAGCGACTTCAATTTCACTTTTCACTTTCATACATTGGAGAAGGAAATGGCAACCCACTCCAGTGTTCTTGCCTGGAGAATCCCAGGGACGGGGGAGCCTGGTGGGCTGCCGTCTCTGGGGTCGCACAGAGTCAGAACGACTGAAGCGACTTAGCAGCAGCACATATTAAAGAATCTGTCTGCAATGCAAGATATGATCCTTGAGTCAGGAAGATCCTCTGGAAAAGGGAATGGCTACCCACTCCAGTATTCTTACCTGGAGAATTCCATGAGAGTGAAAGAGGAGGGTGAAAAAGCTGGCTTAAAGCTCAACATTCAAAAAAGTAAGATTATGGCATCCAGTCCCATCACTTCATGGCAAATAGATGGGGGGAAAGTGCAAGCAGTGACAGATATTATTTTCTCCAAAATCACTCTGGACAGTTATTGCCACCACGAAATTAAAAGATGCTTGCTCCTTGGAAGAAAAGCTATGACAAACCTAGACAGCATATTCAAAAGCAGAGACATCACTTTGCCAATGAGGGTCCATATAGTCAAAGCTATGGTTTTCCCAGTAGTCACGTATGGAGGTGAGAGGTGAACCATAAAGAAGGCTGAAGAATTGATGCTTTGAACTGGTGCTGGAGAAGACTCTGGAGAGTCCCTTGGACTGCAAGGAGATCAGACCAGTCAATAAAGGAAATAAACCCTGATTATTCACTGCAGGGGGCTGATGCTGAAGCTTCAACACTTTGGTCACTTGGTGCAAAGAGCCGACTCATTGGAAAAGACCATGATGCTGGGAAAGATGGAAGGCAAAAGAAAAAGTGGCAGAGGATGAGGTGGTTAGGTAGCATCACTGACTCAATGGACACGAATTTGAGCAAACTCTGGGAATTAATGAAGGACAGCAGAGCCTGGTTTGCTGTAGTTCATGGGGTTGGACACAACTTAGCTACTGGAAAACAATAGCAACAATCCTCCCCAAATTCTTTCTGCCTCTGTTGCTTTCTGATACCTTCCAGCAATTTTACTTTTTAAAAAATGTTTTTCCAGATCATCTAAGTGATCTCAGTGGACATGTTGGTCCAAGATATCATAGTTGACCTTTAGTGAAAGTGGAATCTTTAGCTCCATTGTATATGAGTGATCCCAAATGGATGAAAAGCTGGGGACATACAAAGGCAAAACTTCCACGACCTTCTTTATTTTCCTGATTTGTTTATTTTTGTCTGTGCTGGGTCTTCATTCCTGCACTTGGGCTTTCTCTAGTTACGGTGGACCCAGGCTACTGCTCCTTGTGGTGGGTGGGCTTCTCATTGCGGTGAATTCTCTTATTGGGGAACACAGACTCTAGGCACTTGGGCTCAGTAGTTGTGGCTTAAGGGCTTGGTTGTTCCATGACTTATGGGATCTTATGGGATGATCATATGGGATCCCATGACATATGGGACGAGGGATGAAACCCATGTCCCCTACATTGGCAGAGAGATTAACCACTGAACCACCAGGGAAATCCCCCATGAAGTTCTATGTAAGGAAAGATCCCAGCTGAATTTATGCTGGAAAGTAAGTCATGAATTTTTCTTTTCTGAGCTGTTGAAATGTACATATTATCTCAGCAAGCTAACTGGTTGTTTCTGTTTCTCCTCACTTGGGGTTGACTGGATTATATTGCTCTTCCTTATCTCTGTCCCTGGCCCCTGCCACCACACCCACTCTTTTTGCTTGATCCTTCTCTTCTGGACTAACCCCCAGGTGGTCTGGAAGGGCATGAGATTGCCCTGGAGGTGCGGTATCTTCACCTTCCAGTTGCTATGAGAACTGGTCTGAGAGCATCACAGAGGTCCTCAGAAAACCATGGCTGGGGGTTGATTTTTAAAAAGTTCATAATACAGATTTTCCAATCAATAATGTGATAAAAATACTAAAGGAAATTAGTTCTGAATATTCATTAGAAGGACTGATGCTGAAGCTGAAGCTCTGATACTTTGGCCACCTGATGCGAAGAACTGACAGACGATGGAAAAGACTGAAGGCAGGAGGAGAAGGTGAGGACAGAGGATGAGATGGTTGAATGGCATCACTGACTCAATGGACATGAATTTGAGCTAGTTCTGGGAGATGGTGAAGGACAGGGAAGACTGGCGTGCTGTAGTTCATGGGTTCGCAAAGAATTGGACACAGCTGAGCAACTGAACTGAATTGAATGTAACAAAGATCCGTGTATTATATACAGAATAACGTGTGTGGTTTGTGAATATACTTTTCCTCGCTAAGAACTCTGTTTATGCACTCGAGAAAAGATGCATGCCCACCTCCCTGCCCCCTGATTGTCCCGCTACATTTTTAGGAGCACTGTCTCACCCTGAGGGCTTCTGGAAAGTTGGTCTCCCTTCATAAATCAACATACAGCACTGACTCTGGTCATGGAAACTGATCTGCAGACAAAACTTGGAAGTAGATATGTATGTCTGCTCAGGCTCCCTTGGGTGTCACTTCAAAGGCACTTTTCATCACACTCCATCCCACCCCAATCTCCCCTGTCCCATCTCTTGCACAGCAAGGAGTCTGGGGGTAAAGACAAAGGATGGTCTCCCCAGAGAAAACCAGTTGTCTGGTGTCCTGACATTCCTGGCCAGATTCTGTTCTGTACACAGATGTCAACTGGCACATCTCCAGACAGGCAACCTATCCAACATAGAGAATAAAGTAAAAAATGGAGTATGACGAGAGAGAAAGCCCAAAACTTGTTCTGTGTTTTCTATTAAGGCAATACTCATGAAAAAGAAAGCTTTTTGCAGAGATAAACCACATATGCTGCTCTAAGCCATGGTGATGATAACATGGGCACGTGTGAGTTTGTGTGTTTGTGCCTGCGTGTTTCTATGCACTCATGCATGTCTGCAAAAAGACTAGTTAGCAAACTTTCTCGTGCAGCAAAGACAAGAGTGGAAGCAATGCTGCATGTTGTTTGGTAATTTGACTTGAGGGGCATCCCCAGTGGGCTATTTTGGTCCCAGAGTGGAGTCATCCTCCGTAATATTTATTTCACACAACCTTGGATTATATACATCTTGCATACTAGACAACTTCAAACCTGAAAAGAGATGGGATGGCCTTGGATTAGCAAATTATCCCTTTTCCAAATGCTTCTAGGAACAGAAACAAGGAATCTTGCAGTTCATTTCGCCTACTCCCTCATTTTCCTAAAACACAGATTTAGAGAGTTGAGGTAACTTTTTCAAGGTTGCACAGAGAATCAGTTGGCCGAAGAAAGCTTGAAAATCAGTCTCCTAATTTCTAGTAACCCCATCAGGCCATCCTTGCATGCGTGGGTGCTCAGCAGGCTATCCTGAGCAGTGGAAAAGTAGGACTGAAGATAATAAATGATTAAGGAAACTTTCCAAAATCCTCTAATCATAAATAAGTGACTTTGGAATATGAAACTCTAACTCCATGGTTGGACCTGCTATTGAAATCAGAAGCCACAATGATGTTTCTTTCTCATATGAATGGATGAGAGTAACAGAGTGTGTGACTGTTGCTCTGAGACCAAGCACATGACTGCCTGGGACCTCTGACACTCAGCGACCCTATAGTCAGTCACTCTTCCAGGGAGGGAGACGCCTCCATAAATGAATAGCAGAATGAGCAGGAGCTAAGAGGACCAGGAACATCCATTTTGTTGGGGGTCCTGTGCTGTAGCCTGGCTACAAGGTGCTCCTGCCTGGGAATTTGCATCTGGGAAGAGAGATGCCCAGATGAGCCAACATTCATGGAGTGGCAGCTTCTCCGGCTGCTGGAGGCGGTGCTGCTAATGGCCTGCCTCTGGTTCCTCTCCATTTTCTGGGGTCGTCTCTCCAACTTCCTGTCAGTCCTCGGAGCTGCAATATCCTTTAAATAAATCCCCTTTCTGCTTCATTGTTAGTCTCCCCTGGCTTGTCTGCTAGCACTCTGCGTGATGTGTTGAAAAGAGAATGAATAGCCTACACAAGTCTTTGCATGTAGTACTTCTGTTGGCGGTCTGTTTCATATGTCTCACTATAAAGATTAGACAGACACTTGTCTTTGATGTTCAAATAAAATAAAGTGTGGGAGGCTATAATTACATTTCACCAGCGCCTTCACGAACTTTAAAGGTCAGAATGTCTCAGTGTCCAGTTGGTCAACAAATAGAGCCTGCAGAAATGTGCAGAAACTTTCTGTTGTCTGCCCCATTCAGGGAGTTTCCCAATGGTGGGACTCAGGACTGCTCATACAGTTGAAAAGACCCAGCTTCAGACAGAGGAATATTTACTGCAACTCCAAATGGCATGTGGGAGGGGTGTAAGCTGTCCTCCCCTGCGGAATTTCCATCTGGATTCAGGCTGGTTTGTCGGGTGCCAGGTGGTGTTAGGGGTAAAGAACTCTCCTGCCAATGCAGGAGACAAGATTCCTGGGTTGGGAAGATCCCCGGGAAGAGGGCATGGCAACCCTCTTCGGTATTCTTGCCTGGAAAATCCCATGGACAGAGGAGCCTGGTAGGCTATCCATAGGGTTACACAGAATCAGACACAAGCGAAGTGACTTAACATGGATGCATGCATGCATAGGTGTTGTAGGAAGTCAGACAGAGGAGCCTCGTCTCCATCAGGGGACAATGTCAGGTGGGAGATTCCAGCTGGGGAGAGAACAAAACCCCACTCCTAGGTTCACTTGCATTGAGACCTTGCCCTTCTCCTGTGTCCCTCCTCTCTGCTGCCCCCTAGAGGAGCCAGAAACAGTAGCGAGTGGGCATGAGAGGAGTGGAGTGCAAGGAGTGGAGATCGTTAGGGCCTAAATACTTACGTTCTCTCCACCCCAACACATATGCTGAAACCCTCGTCACGTATGATAGCATTAGGAGGTGCGGCCTTTGGGAGGAGGTTAGGGTTAGACGAGGTCAGGAGAGTGGAAGCCCCATGACTGGGATTAGTGCCCTTAGAAGAGTCATCCATGAGTTTGCTTCCTCTCTGCTTGCTGTCGTGTGAGGACACAGCAGGAAGACAGCTGTCTGCAACCCAGAAGAGAGCCTCCACCAGGACCCAACCTTCCCAGCACCCTGATCTTGGACTTCCAGCCTCCAGAATGGTGGGAAACACACTTTTCTCTTGTTTATGAGTCCCTCGTCTGCAGTGTTTTATTACAGTTGCCTAAATAGGCTAAGGGAGCCCCTGTCCAGTCCCCACCACAGAAGCCTGGCCTGTTTCAGGCCTGAACTCTGTGGAGGAATGTAGGAGAGCTGCAGTGACGGGGGCACATGGAAGCTTTGATGTGGGGTTGGGCTGGACTGTTCAGACAACTGAAAGTGAGACTTTTCTTATACCCGACTGTAACCAGAAAACATATGGAACCTTCTGGAAATGTGGGGTGATCAGCAGAGTAGGGGTCAAGGAAGTAGTGGAGAAAGAAAGCCCTGCTTGCTGGCACCCCAGTGCATCCAGCTTCTTCAATGAAGTGCAGGCGACTTCACGTGAGGTCAAAACGCACCGGAAGCGTCAGGGGCTCCGCCCCCGCCAGACTTCACACCCCACGTCCTTCCTTTATGGAGCATCAGGGACCGCCACGGCTGGGCCCCAACCTGTCTTTCCCTAACACTCGCAGGGCTTAGGTGAGAGTACCAAGGGCCATGTGTCATGTGTCTAAAGATCGAAACGCAGAAGTCAAGAGAAAAAGTTGTCAAATAAGCTACGTTGCATCCTTCTACCCTGACAAGCATAACTTCATAAAGGCC
Source organism: Bos indicus (assembly GCF_029378745.1). Lineage (NCBI taxonomy): Eukaryota > Metazoa > Chordata > Mammalia > Artiodactyla > Bovidae > Bos > Bos indicus. The sequence goes on from NC_091783.1 coordinate 48,042,767, forward strand.
TGGAAAGCCAGGTTCCAGTTAGTCTCAGATTTCTTGGGGTTCGGGGAGGGGGCAGGGCTAGGCCTCCCATCCTACACCCCTCCATCCTTCATGCTGAGAGCACTGGCATGTGAACATGTAAGTCCATATGTTTTAGCTCTATCCGACCTGCCCCCAAAATAGCCACCTCTGCTGTCCTCAGCTTAGGGGAGCAGCAACTTGCCTCCAGAAAGAAAGATCTGGGGAGAGGTCCATGCAGGAACTGGGAGCGGACGTGAGGCTGTTTGGACAGGGAATTGAGGGGTTCCTGGTCCTCCGTGCATGAGCGATCTAGAATGGGCACATTCCCATCAGCTTCTTAGATTCCATGCCCCAGGGAGAGCCCTTTTAAAACACAGGGCCAGGGCAGCTGCCTGGCTTTGAAGCCAAAGGGCAGGACTAACGACACTTTCCACCTTTCCAAACCTAACTCTTCAGCATCAGATTCTGAAATCATGACTCCTTCTTTCCTGGCACAGTGGCCTCTGCTCACCTCTCTACCCCACACTGGTGTGTGTGTGTGTGTGTGATGAGAACACAGCTCTTTGGAGCTGCTGCCCAGTCATTTAATAGCATGACAACCTGGCTTGCCTCCAGAGTCTGGACATTCAGATAAGAACCTCAGTTTAAGATTCCTGCCCCAAGTTCCTGCCTTGCTTTTGCTGGGATTGAGTTTGGATTGAGAAAAGTTAGTGACCTCCACCCCAACCACCTCATAAGGACCAGGTGCTTGCTTCTTCCTCACCACGGAGGATCACCCTTCCTGCAGCTCATCACCTCACCCATTTCTGGGATTTGTAAGCAATAAATCTTGTGACTCTACTTCCTTTGTTCGGGTGTTTTATTAATAAAACTGCACCTTCAATCAAACCAATCCCAGGGAGCTCCCTGCCATCCCCATGTGGGTGGCTTTCACCTCCGAATTCAGCAGGTCACAATCTGCATATTTTTATTTCAGTACAGCAGCTCCAGGTGGCCCCCCAGTATAGGCTGCCAGATGCTATCAGCCCTCCAGTGGTCCCTGCTTGTGCCCTGGGAGCTGAGGCAGGTTGGGCTGTAACCCAGCAGCCTCTGGAGAGGAGGCCCGGCCACATGTAATCACACTGGCCAAGTTGAGTGGGTCTCCCTGGGTGTTTTCAAACAGCTTTACATGCCAGGCAAACCCTGAGAAATTACCAGCTCAATCATTCTGATTTAAAAAGAGGATGTCCTTGTCACTTCCTTCTCCCAGTCTTCCCCACAGGAACTGGCAATTGATTAACCATCATCATCAGATTATCCAAAACAACAACTCAGATAATCACTGGGATAAGAAATGCGTGCAGCTCTGTTCCTCTCTCCTCCCCTCCCTCCTTCCTTCTCTCTTTTCTCCCTCCTTCCTTCCTTTCCCATTTGAAGGATAACAAAAAGAAATATGTAAGGAAACATAAATAAGCACAATTATTTAAAATGCTCGGGACTTCCATGGTGGTCCAGTGGTTAAGACTTCGCCTTCCAGTGCAGGGGTTGTGGGTTTGAATCTTGGTCAGGGAATTAAGACCTCATAGATCTCATGGCCAAAAACCCAAAAACATAAAACAGAAGCGGTACTGTAACAAATTCAATAGCAGCAGTAGTTTAGTCGCTAAGTAGTGTCTGACTCTTACAACCTCACAGACTGTAGTCTGCCAGGCTCCTCTGTCCATGTGATTTCCCAGGCAAGAATAACGGACTGGGTTGCCATTCCCTTCTCCAGGGCATCTTCCTGACCCAGGGAGCAAACCTGGGTCTCCTGCATTGCAGGCGGATTCTTTACCAACTGAACTAAAATTCAATATGGATTTAAAAAATGGTCCACATCCAAAAGTTTTTAAAAAATGCTATTGCTGGGTCACAGAAAAATGAAGAAAGGAAATGGGCGTGGACTGAGCATTTTATTAAGTGGCAGCTGGGGCTGGTGTTCCTCATGGGCCCTCTGGCCTTCTCAGAGCCCTGCAAGTAGACTGTTATCACCTCCTTTCTATGAACCAAAAAAAAAAAAAAAACGAGGCTGAACAAGGATGCTCAGTAGCAAGTATCCCGCCTGGCCCCGCCCCCCAAAGGCAGGAGGCGGGGCCTAAATGCGGACTGGAAGGGAGCCTCTTAATCCTTCCAGACACCAGGAGCGCCCTCTGGAGGAGAAAGTGAGGTAGTATCCCTTAGGGTGTCCACACTGGCACATTTTGCATGTTCTTTCTTGCTCAGCCACCCTCTCTCCCCGCAACTGCTACACCACCTATGTAGGACATCCCAGCCACCAGGAAATGAAAAGGCACTTTTGTATTTCAGAGTGAGGCTCCTACAGAAGTGATGTTGGAATGGCAAAACAGAAGACCATTTTCATTAAAACACACTTTCAGCCTCTGCTCTGGGGATTAAATTAGGAAACCCATTCTGAGGAGGGAGGCTCAGCACGGAGCAGATTTTTCAGTAACAAAGCAGAGAAGTGTAGGTTACAGTTCCAGGCTCCCGGATGTAATGAGAAAGCAGAGATGGCTGTATCTGCTGTGAGAGGGAGAGGGGACAAAAGATCCATGCTGACCAAGCTTATTGCCTGGAAAGGCAACTTTGAGTGTTTCATAGGCTCAGGGAGGGGGAAATTACGAATGATGATTACCAGCGCTGTAGAGGGCTGAGATATCTGGAGGAAACTGCCAGTATGAGCTCTGGCTAAGCCAACTTTGGTTCCCTCGTCCTGGGCTTCATTCTTGCCTCATTCTGGGCCTCAGCTTCTAAGGGGAGAGTGCAGTGCAGTGACCAGGAGTCAGCAGACTGGGCCTCCAGCCCCAACTCTGCTAGGGCTCACTCAGCCTTGTTCTCATGGTTTTGCGGCTTGGAGCTTTAGGCCCCTCCTCTGCAAAATACTGCATGGACTCGTGAGGTTCTGAGGCCACCCGGCGTTACTGGAATTTTTCTTCTGTTGGGAGAATTCGCATAGTGAATTCCTTCCTTCTCAGGTAGAAGCCAGAAGCTTACTTCCTGGTCAGCCTGCTGCTAGGCTGAGGCATGGGGCCTGAGCTCCTCCCATCAGACGCATCAGGACCAGAGCAAGAGGAGGAAGTGCAAAAGTGTAGAATCCATTCTCTAGGGAGAATGGTGGTAAAGAATGGGCCACAGGGCGAGTCCCAGTGTCCTCAGCCTGGTGTTAGTCGGAAGAGCTGTGGGGTCTGGGCCTGTCATCATCACAACACCATGAGCAGCAGCAGCAGTGATCAAATCTCTTATGGAGCAATTGTCCACAGTGCGGGTTAGGGTGGTTCTGGGTTCCTGGATTGCAGGCCATGGACTTTGTGCAAATTAGACAAGGGTACCACATGCCTCTTGAAAAACCTATATGTAAGTCAGGAGGCAAAAGTTAGAACTGGACATGGAACAACAGACCGGTTCCAAATAGGAAAAGGAGTATGTCAAGGCTGTATATTGTCACCCTGCTTATTTAACTTCTGTGTAGAGTACATCATGAGAAATGCTGGGTTGGAAGAAGCACAAGCTGGAATCAAGATTGCCGGGAGAAATATCAATAACCTCAGATATGCAGATGACACCACCCTTATGGCAGAAAGTGAAGAGGAACTAAAAAGCCTCTTGATGAAAGTGAAAGAGGAGAGTGAAAAAGTTGGCTTAAAGCTCAACATTCAGAAAACGAAGAACGTGGCATCTAGTCCCATCACTTCATGGGAAATAGATGGGGAAACAGTGGAAACAGTGTCAGACTTTATTTTTTGGGCTCCAAAATCACTGCAGATGGTGACTGCAGCCATGAAATTAAAAGACGCTTACTCCTTGGAAGAAAAGTTATGACCAACCTAGATAGCATATTGAAAAGCAGAGACATTACTCTGCCAACAAAGGTCCATCTAGTCAAGGCTATGGTTTTCCCAGTGGTCATGTATGGGTGTGAGAGTTGGACTGTGAAGAAAGCTGAGTGCCGAAGAATTGATGCTTTTGAACTGTGGTGTTAGAGAAGACTCTTGAGAGTCCCTTGGCCTGCAAGGAGATCCAACCAGTCCATTCTGAAGGAGATCAGCCCTGGGTGCTCTTTGGAAGGAATGATGCTAAAGCTGAAACTCCAGTACTTTGGCCACCTCATGCAAAGGGTTGACTCATTGGAAAAGACTCTGATGCTGGGAGGGATTGGGGGCAGGAGGAGAAGGGGACGACAGAGGATGAGATGGCTGGATGGCATCACTGACTCGATGGATGTGAGTCTGAGTGAACTCCGGGAGTTGGTGATGGACAGGGTGGCCTGGCATGCTGCGATTCATGGGGTCGCAAAGAGTCGGACACGACTGACCGACTGAACTGAACTGAACTGAACCACATCTGGACACTTTACTGCCATCTGCTAGGAAATTGCTATGATGTAGAAATCTAGAGAAGGAAATGGCAACCCACTCCAGTATTCTTGCCTGGAGAATCCCAGGGACAGAGGAGCCTGGTGGGCTGCGGTCTGTGGGGTCACACAGAGTCGGACATGACTGAAGCGACTTAGCAGCAGCAGCAGCAGCAGCAGAAATCTAGTACATGGTATAACAATTATACAACCCTGTCTAGGGTGTGAATGGAGAAGCTCGAAAGACATGTTGTGCAGTATGCAACCTGTGCAACTGAGCTTGGTGGCCCCACAAGCCTGACTCTTTGGCCTTTATGGAGATTCTATTAAGGACTTAATTTTCTTTAATATAAGCCTTTTCTACTTAAGCTATCTGGGGTGGGGTCTGGACTAAGAACCACGATTGATACAAATAGGATTAATGACGTGTGCCCATAGGCTAAAAGCCAGCTGACTGATGGAGGTAAGTGTCTCCCAGGGGCATAAAGACTAATGTTACTCAGAGGGTTTGCCCTTAATTTATTCATTTTTAGAGGAACACGGCAACGGGATCTGATTCATCCTATCTTCCTTCCTTATTCCAGAAACTGATTTGTTTATTCTTTTGCTCTAGTTGTCAGGGTCAGAGTTCATGGTGAAATAGAGGATCCAAAGGATGGAAATGAGAGTGTGCGTTACAAATACTCCAGCAGGGAGACTCTGGGGAAAACCTTTGCTGGGTCTCATTGGTGCACTGCTGGGTATCCTATTGTTACAAGGAAGAATGACATCAGCCTGTGTATCATTAGTCTGATAACTCTGTGTGTGTGTGAGTGTGAGAGAGAGAGACAGAGCGTGTGTGTGTGTGTGTGTGCGCGCGCGCATGTCTGGTGGAGATAAAGTGATCAGTTCTGAGGTTTTCCAGAATTGTCCAGATTTGAGATGTCTTTATTTTTTAGGCTATTTCTGGGCACATGTGTTTTGGTTGGGCCCTGTGGCGCTGCTCCTCAAGGTCACTGCCATCCCTGCCCAGGGTGTGGTGAGGAGGGAGAATGAGCAGGACCTCCCCCGGGGAATTCTCTCCCCATCAATTGCTGGAAATGCATGTTTGACTCCATCCTCAGTGCTTCAAACCTGAAGGGAGGAAAGAAGCGGTTTGCTGGCCTCACGCCGCCCCGCCCCCTTCCCCTCTGGTGCCCAAGGCAGGGAGGGGAGGCGAGGGGGGCGGCTGTGAGGCTGGGGCAGGCTAGTGTCTGCCCACCGGTCTGATTTCCAGACCATCACTCGGGATCAGCCGGACTGACCTCGCTTTGCTGGGGCCGTTCTTTCCACCTTGATTGGGAGCAGGGGCTGCAGAGGCCGGAAGAGGGAGCCTGTGAGTCGCGTTTGCCCCGTGGCTCCGGTCAGGGTTTGGACAGAGGGGAGTGTCCCGGCGGGACTGGGAGGTGTGGGGCCTCGGATACACACATCCTTGGTTCTAGAACCTGTCCCAGGGCCCGGGGGGCCTCGGAGCCTCTGCGTGCGGATCGCGTTCCCCTCCTGCGGGACCTTTGCGGGCTGAGGGACAGACTCTTCCGATGAAGGGAGTTGACAGCGGAGGCCTCCCTGTCCCCCTCTCACTTTCCCTTCAGAAGCCCTCCCTCCGCCGGCTCTCAGAGGGGAACCTGCAAGGGGAAAGCCAGTTGTGCCCGTTTCTGGAAACTGCACAGGCAGGAAGTGCCGGCGGTGAGGTCCCAGGAGAGGAGGAAGGGGGGTCTGTGCAGAGGTGTGCCGGGTGTGGCGGGGACCTCTGCTCCCCTCGGGAAGGGCGGGCCCTGGGCTAGGATGAAGGCCTGAGAGAGAGACAGTCTTAACTTCCTGTTGCTTCATTACTGTTCTGTCACACCTCCGGGATTTCACAATCAATCAGGGCCTTTTCTACACTGAGTCCTGTTTCTCTGGCCCCAAGCTGCTGTAGGTCACTGGGATGGCGGGTGGGGGGCAGCAGGCAGCCATAAGCCCCCACACTGAGTTTTGTGAAGGTGTTCCAACTTATCTTCTTCACTCGTCACCCCCTGACCCTGGTACGGTCCTTCTTCCATGAGGATATATATTCTCCTTTTTATAAGTCAGATGGCATGACCCAAGGGACAGGCCATCCAGAAAGCCCTCCTTCCACGTAGGAATCTTTGCTTCTTGGAAGGCGAGGTTAAACCCTTCCAGTGACCAAGAGCTCACTCCCTCACAAGGGACCTCATTCCCCTTTAGGATAATTCCATGTGGTAGGAAGTCGTCTTCCTTTGCTTGGGCACCTCGCTGTCTCCTGGAATCTCTCCCCTATTGGTTTGATTTGGCCAAACTTTTGGTATGATCCTTTCTCTACCTAACAGAACTTTAGAAGGTCCAAGGCCTGTTCTAACACATCTTAAGCCTTCTTCTCCAGGTTAAGATGCACCTGCTTCTTTGACCTGTCTTCAGTGGCCTCAGCCTCCTTCCTGTCCGTCCCTCTCTACTGAAGGTCCCTTTGCTGTCCATACCCCCCCTCCCTGAGCACATCAGGGAGCCTGCCATGTCCTGTGTGGCTCCAGGAAACACCTAACTGGCCAGGACTAGAGGCCACTTCACTCATCCGAGGTGAAGTGACATCCGAGGACCACAGATGAGTTCAGGAGCCCCCAGAAGTCAGGGTCCAGTGGGCCCACTTCCCTATCCTTTCCCCCTGTTCACCTCTGGTGCTCAGTGGACACCGATCCCCAGAAAGGGGACCCAATGATGCTAGAATAACACAAGCTGAGCCAGATCCTGACAAGCAGCTGTCCTCCTTTCCCTTGCACAGGCCCAGATTTATCCTCAAGTGCTCAGTCAGCCACGCGCTTGGGCCTCTCCAAGCTGCAAGGCAGCCAAGGGGCACTGACTTTACTAGAAGATCCTGGAGGAACGGCAAGTCACGTTCAAGACAATATTTTAAAATTAAGACAAACACACACCTATTGTGTCGTGGTTTAGTCGCATTAGTCCTATTCAACTCTGCGACCCCATGGACTGTAGCCCACCAGGCTCCTCTGCCCATGGGATTTTCCAGGCGAGAATGCTGGAGTGGGTTGCCATTTCCTTCTCCAGTGTATCTTCCCGACCCAGGGATCGAACCTGGATCTCTTGCATCGTAGGTGGATTCTTTACCAACTTTAGCCAGGAGGGAAGCCCCTTGTGTAACAGACTGCAAAAACGTGAATTTCAGAGCCACAACAGGAGACTTCAGAGGAGTTTTGTACTATGGGGAAGGTTGCTTTAGGCTATTTCTTTAAAATTCAGTTCGCAATCCCCCAACTGGCAGGCCCCCTTGGCTGAGGGGTGTTTAAGTTGGGCAGAAAACTTGGGGAAGTTTCTTGGAGAAACTCCATCTCCTTTCCTATTTGAACGAGGCAAGTGAGGACCAAGGTAGGAAAGTGATTAGCCTGAGGACACACAGCCTGTATCTGGATCTGAAACCCAGATCCGTGTTCTTCCTGTGCTGAGAAATGTTGCATTGCGTTTATAAGAGTGCTTACCACGGGAAGAAAGGGGATCTGAAGACAGAAAAGCAACTCTAGGTTAACCCTTGGTTATACAGAAAATGCAGCTCAAAGATCAATTTTACTCCAAGAGTCGGTGCTCTGGGTTCTGAGTAAGCTTGACCCCATTATATTCCCTTACCTTCTTCAGGGTCTAATGTTCCCTGTTTGGGAGACAGGATCAGGTTAATAAAGAAGAGAAGTCCAGTGCCAGTGCCAGGGAGTAAAAGGAGAAAGGCTGAGATGGAAGTAAGGCCAGCCACAGGTTACTCTGGATGCCAAGCCAGGTGACTGGTAGGACTGTCATGTTAAAATGGTCAGCACCCCTTTCACTTTCCCTTGCTCACACACCAAAGGCTGTATCTGCACATGTGAACACACACATACACACACATACACATACCTCACACTCGGAGTCACAGATACCCACAAGCTTATAGATCCAGCAAAGCCTCACGAATCAAAACTGTAGGGAACCACTGAAGACCTGAGCTCTGGATCCCCCATCAGTTCAAAGATCCATTTTACTCCAAGAGTCTGTGCTCCAGGTTCTGAGTAGAGTTGACCCCACTCAAAGCCCCCACCCCGACACCTGCAAGACAATGCAAAGGCGAATCAATGGAACCAGCGAGTTGAGTACCTGTGGCTTTCTTTTACTTAAAACGCTGTCCCTCACATTATTAAATAAGGGTCAAAGATTTGTAATTTTTTTTATAAAGGTGTCTTCAACATTTTTATAAATTTGTGACACCCAATTGTCAAACTCTTGAGCCACAAATGTCTGCACATTGTCTTGTGGCTGTCGCCTCTCACAGAAGTGCAACTCTCAATATAATTTCATCAAGTCAGTTAATACTGTTTAATAAATAGGCCAGAAAATTAGCTGAGAGTTTTTCTTGGCGGGATACGGCGTGCGACCAAAGTTATGGAAGATTGTCCCTTGAATCACTAAGGCAAACCTTGTTGAGCGTCATTTTACATAAAGCAATCACATAAAAAAGTTATAAATAGAAAAACTTCCAAAGTTCTCCCACAGACAGACAGGGAAATCGGAACATCCAAAAGAAAAAAAAAAAAAGGAAACAAAACACAAACATTCCTACGACCCATTTGCTTCAAGTTCTTGATCATACAGTACTCGACATCTTTGGATATTTTACAATGTACAACTCCAAATTGCAGCCAAGAGAAAACAAAACGAACTAACCAGTCGTCTGAAAAATTGAGTTTATAAGAAGTCATTACCTTTACAAAATAAAAACAAAAGCCCCAACACCACTGGATTCTAATTTGTTCATCTTCCCTTGTTTTCTCTTAAAGTTTGGGTCAGCCCCACTCCCTTGACTGAGGAGGGGGTACGTGGGCATGTTGGCTGGTGGGTCCCAGAAGCGAAGGGCAGAGATGGAGACGGGAAGCTGAGAGGCGCTGCCCAGCAGATGACATCCGAGGACCACAGGGTGTCAGCAACAGCTCCCTCTGCTCAAAGGGCCAGAGGTGGTGTGTGGAGGCAGGGGTTTCTTCCAGCGAGTGGGGGAGCTGGGAGAGTGACAGAGTCTGTGGTCTTCTCTGGCCTTTTTGTTTTTTTTGTGTTTGCTCAGGAAGAAGCCAAGGCAATAGGAAGAGCCGAAGTCTCTGTGCCCACAGCTCCAGGGTTGGGGACACCAGCCCTTGCCCACCCGCCCAGATGAACTCGCCTCCCTTCTGGCCTACTGAGAAACAAAAGCAAACTCAGCAAGAAAAGGGGCAGGGCAGGAAAGTGGAGAGATCAGGAAGGCCCCAGCTGTCTTCCTTCTCAGGATGGCTACCCACCGGAAAGCCCGGGAGAGGGGGTGGACAGCCTTCACTCACAGAGCCCTCCACGCCCGTCCTGGAGCCAAGGCTCAGACTCCCCACACCGGACAACCGGCTTCCTCCTCGGGGGGCCAGGGAGGGGCTGTGGGTGTTCAAACACAGCAATGCCAAAGCCCCGAGAAGCCCACAACCGAAAAGCGAACATATACCTGGGTAACTGGGCGCTTTGTTTCTGGGAATCAGATGGAGGGAGGCAACGGCCAGGTGTTGAGAGGTGGCCTGTCTTTCTGTGTTGGCCCCAGGAGTCCTAAAAAACTCCTTATGGCATTGCCGGGGGTATGTGGAGGTGGGGACCATGCTAGGTGGTCGTCTCCGGATGTGCCCCTAGGGGAGGTAGGATTTGGAGTTCCCCAAAGCTTCTTGGGGGCTGTGGACAAGCCACACCCAAGCCCTCTTCCTCTGTCACCCTGTCTAGCATGGCCACATTTCTCACCTGTGCTAATGTAAAGATGGTTGTGATAAAACTAAGTCCAGTAAAATAGTATCACCAGGGGCATTAAGAGTGCAAGCTCCTGCTGTCTTCAGGCTTCTCTTTGGAGGGATGGGCAGATATGAGCATGTGGTGGGTGGGAAAGGGAAATGAAATCACCAGCCCTCTTTCACAGCAGGGAGAAACTGGGGTACAGAGGGTGAAGAGGTCCAAGGTCACAGGCCAGGGAGGGGAAAATGGGCCTGGATTCCAGGAGCCTCGCTCCTGACTCCAGGAGGCCTCCCAGCCAACAGGGCATCTCCCCTAAGGGTCCTAGGACCACTGGAGACCGGGAAAATGAAGCCATTAGAACCGAGTTAGCAGGGACTCCACTACAGAGCAGTGGGGCCCACAGGCGTGTGTCTCAGGACCCCACCCTCTTCCCTGCTCCATCCGGTCTGCATCTGGCCAAGCCACCTCCCTCCTTCTAGACCCTCACAGCTCCAAGGTGCTTTGGGACACGTGGCCTGGGGCCCCCACTGTGATATGGGCCCCTGTGGATTTCTCTTTGAGGGCAGGGAGAGGCAGCCAGGGAGAGGCCAGGCCTTTTGGGAGAAGACACCCATCTCAGACACCAGCAAAGGGGAGGCAGCTGCCTCAGGAGGCCCGGAAAATACCACTCCTGCTGCTATTTTTTTTTTTCTTTTTCTTTTTTTTTTTTCCTTTTGAAATAAAAAGTTCAGACCCATCGGATGGGGCAGGTGGGCCTGGGAGGGGACGGGGAAGCAGGACCGGGGTGGACAAGGACCAGCCTAATTGTTGGCTTCAGACATGGAGGCCACGTGGTTGAGGCCGGCGAGCCCCGGGAGGCCGGCCAGGCCCGCGGCCCAGGGGTCGGGCAGCGGGAAGTAGGGCCGCGCGGCGGCCACGTTCTCGGCCAGCGCGAAGGCCAGGAGGCCCCCCGCGTTCCGCTCGGCCTCGAGCTGGGCGCGCCCGAACAGCTTCATCTGCGTCTCCTCGAACTGCCGCTCCAGCTCCTGCAGGCTCAGCGCGCCCTTGGGCGCGGCCAGGAAGTGCTTGGCGGGGCTGGGGCCCGGGAGGCACACGGCGGCTCCGCCCAGGTGGCCGCCCACGTCGCCCAGCGCGGGGGGCATCACGAAGGCCGCCTTCTCTGGGGCCGGGCCGCCGGGCCCGAAGAGCAGGCTGGCGGCCCTCCAGGCCGCGGGCTTGCGGCCGCGCCGGGGCCGGGCCATGCGGCAGCTCTGGCGCTTGATGTGGCGGTGCAGGTGGTCAGAGCGCGTGAAGCTCTTGTAGCAGAACTCGCACTGGTAGGGCCTCACGCCCGTGTGGATGCGCATGTGGTTCTTGAGGTCGTAGTTATGCACGAACTTGGCGTTGCAGTGGATGCACAGATAGGGCCGCTCCCCCGTGTGCTTCCTCATGTGGATTTTCAGCTTGTCCTGCCTGCAACACAGAGCCGGAGTCAGTCCCTGCCTGCAACCCCCGGGGCCGCCCCGGCTCTCTGCTGCCCTCCCTCCAGAACCAGCCAAGGCTCCCTACTGCCGTGGTGTCAACGCCCAGGAATGGGACCCCGGCTAGAATTTACCTTCAACTAGGACATGGAACAACAGACTGGTTCCAAATAGGAAAAGGCTGTATACTGTTACCCTGCTTATTTAACTTCTTTGCAGAGTACATCATGAGAAATGCTGGGCTGGAAGAAGCACAAGCTGGAATCAAGATTGCCGGGAGAAATATCAATAACCTCAGATATGCAGATGACACCACCCTTATGACAGAAAGTGAAGAGGAACTAAAAAGCATCTTGATGAAAGTGAAAGAGGAGAGTGAAAAAGTTGGCTTAAAGCTCAACATTCAGAAAATGAAGATCATGGCATCTGGTCCCAATCACTTTATGGGAAATAGATGGAGAAACAGTGGAAACAGTGTCAGACTTTATTTTTTGGGCTCCAAAATCACTGCAGCCATGAAATTAAAAGACGCTTACTCCTTGGAAGAAAAGTTATGACCAACCTAGATAGCATATTGAAAAGCAGAGACATTACTTTGCCAACAAAGGTCCGTCTCGTCAAGGCTATGGTTTTTCCAGTAGTAGTCATGTATGGATGTGAGAGTTGGACTGTGAAGAAAGCTGAGTGCCGAAGAATTGATGCTTTTGAACTGTGGTGTTGGAGAAGACTCTTGAGAGTCCCTTAGACTGCAAGGAGATCCAACCAGTCCATTCTAAAGGTGATCAGCCCTGGGTGTTCCTTGGAAGGAATGGTGCTAAAGCTGAAACTCCAGTACTTTGGCCACCTCATGTGAAGAGTTGACTCATTGGAAAAGACTCTGATGCTGGGAGGGATTGGGGGCAGGAGGAGAAGGGGACGACAGAGGATGAGATGGCTGGATGGCATCACTGACTCGATGGACATGAGTCTGGGTGAACTCTGGGAGTTGGTGATGGACAGGGAGGCCTGGCGTGCTGCGATTCATGGGGTCGCAAAGAGTCGGACACGACTGAGCGACTGATCTGAACTGAACTATGTGTGTGTGTGTGCGCGCGCCTGTGCGCGCACTAAATCACTTCAGTCGTGTCTGACACTTTGTGACCCTATAGACTGTAGCCTGCCAGGTTCCTCTGTCCAAGGGATTCTCCAGGCAAGAACACTGGAGTGGGTTGCCATTTCCTTCTCCAATGCAGGAAAGTGAAAAGTGAAAGTGAAGTCGCTCAGTCGTATCTGACTCTTAGCGACCCCATGGACTGCAGCCTACCAGGCTCCTCCATCCATGGGATTCTCCAGGCAAGAGTACAGGAGTGGGATGCCATTGCCTTAGGCCCCCTGAAAGTCAGCAATCTTTCATTGTCTTCCAAGTGGGCAGCCACTTCTGATACTGGATTGCACTTTCAGCTCCGCTCTCTCCAGGCGACGGGGTCTTCCCTCTGGGTTCACCTGGTCCCATCCCAGCCCCTGGGCTGTTGAGACCTGCCTGTCCTCAGCACTAATCTGAAAGTTCCAGATAGCAGGCACACATTGTTCAAGTCTCCAGCGCTGTGGTTTCTTAGCTCCAGCCCTGGGCTCTCCTCTTTGTCTGCAGACAATTCCAGGGTTTACAAAAGAGCCAGGTGCAACAAGAATGCAGCCTAAGCTAGGGCAAAGCTTTGCAGGGTTTAAGTGGTATTATTCAGAGGTAAGCTATGATGTGGCAGGACGCCTCCCATAGGGTGTGTGGGAGCCCCTACTCCAGCTGCAGACCCACCGCTAACTGAGTGACTTTAGGTGAGTAACAACCTCTCTGCACAAGAATTGAACCTCGCATGAGACATCAGTTCCTGGTGTGCAGAGATGATGCACAGAAATTTGGGTTCGTGTTGAGCTGGATTCCACACACCTCCTGGTGGTCTTGAAAGGAGGACTGACATCTCAAGACTGTTCTTATAAAGACTGAATGCCGCCTAAACCAGCTAAAGGAGCCTTTCAGGCTGGCCAAGGTGGAGTCTGTGGAGCCATAACTCTCTTCGGCCTTCTGCACCTTCCTTGACCAGGCCCCTCAGGCCAGGAAGCTGGGTCGTCTCCCACCTCCTCCCTGCAGGTGTGGCTTGGGTGGAGCGTCTGCCTGTCATTTTTGGCTCAGGGTTGATGTTGGAGCAGATGTGGAGTCCAGGCACCCGCCCTAAAATGGCCAGATTTAAACCACACTCAGCAGCAACCCAGGACGCCAGCGGGAGTGGGTTCTGGCCGCCTGGTGTCCCCCCGGCCACTAGAGGTCTCGCTGGCTCTCGTTTTTTTCTGACTAGCTCCCCAGGGGCGGAGCAGGAGAGAAAAGGACTTTCATGAGCATGCTGGGGGGGGAGCAGGGGAGAAGGATCAGGAGGATGGATCCGTCTCTAGAAGGCAGCCGGGCACCTGGGAGGTGAGGGCGGAGAGGGGGGCGGGCAGGGAGGAGGAAGGGAGGGTTGGTATTCTCCACACGCCAGAACCCCCACCCCCGGGTCCCTGCCCTGCCCACAACCCACCAGCTGCCCCTCAAGTGCACAGTGAGTACCCTGCTGTGACATCTCATGTGCCCTCCCCCCACCAGCATCCTGCTCTTAGGGTCTCCGTAATCCACATTTCATCCAGGTGATTGGATTTTGGAGCAGGAAGGGGATTTAGCATCTAGGCTAGTGGGCCTCAAAGGTAATGAGCCATTATCAGGGTTTGATGAAGCACGGAGGGCTGGGCTCCCCTCCCAGACAGCCTGAGTCAGGAGGTCTATGGGGAGAGAGCAGAGAATTTGCATTTTGAACAAGCTTTCAGATGCCACTGCTGCTGCTGCTGGTCTGAGAACCACCTGCCTAGGTTAATCCTTCACTTGGCTGGGGGGCAAACAGTGGCTCAGGGAGGTGAAGTCCCTAAGGTCACCGGAAGGATAATGACTGAGCTGGGACCAGAAGTGCCCAGGCCTCTGTCCTAAGTCCTGCGCTGTGGCCTGTGTGAACATGTTAAGGGTGGGGTGCAAAGTGCTATCTGTACCCCTGGAGTATGCTTGGGACCCCACACTTTCTCGAAGGCTCTGATGAGACGCTGATGCTCGGTACTTGGCCAGGCTCACTCACTGGCTGAGAGACTCCATCCTGGAGATTCGGGGCCTGGTGGAGCGTCACCAGTGGGGCTTTAAATACATCCTCTCATTCAGTCCTCACTGCAACCTTATAAGGTTGATTAAAAAAAATTACTATTATATATATTTAATAGTATCGACCCTGAGGGTCACCCTCAAATAGTGGACAATGCAAGTGGTAAATCTTCAAATGTCAAGGGCCTCCTTTAAATATGCACTGCTCTTCTGAGCTTTTCATTACGGCATCTAAAATAAATCACATCTCAGTAGCGATTGGCCCAAGTATGTGAGAAGTGCTGAGAAGGTGACTGTAACTTTGTCTCATTGAGTGCCTGCTTGGGGCAGGCGAATACACCATCTCAATGACTCTGGAAGGTCATTATTCACAAGCAAGGTGTAGTCAGGACAGGGGGCCCCTATTAGGGGTGTGGGAACCCCTTCCGGCTGCAGATCTTCCACTGACTTGCTGGATGACCTTTAGGCAAGTTACTTAACCTCTCTGTGCAGAGTTGAACCTAGGCCCAGACATGAGTTCCTATTGACCAGGAATCTGGGTTTGCATGAGCTTAATTCAACACACCTGGATCAATTTCCTCACTTGGATCCCAGAAGAGATGGGGGCTCAGAGAAGTCAAAGAGCTTTCCCAAAGGTACCAGGCAGTGAGGGGCAGAGGGGCCTGGAGGCCTAACTGGGCGGGGTTTGTTTGCAGGCTCTTTGGAGGATTTCCTACGGAGTGTTCCCAGCCTGAGGCCTGTAGGGGCTGCCTCAAAAAGTGCAGCCCAGACAGTCACACCAGGGCATCGGCAGCCAGCCTTCTGTCTCCGGGGCCAGAAGCCTGGGCCAAGCTGTGGAAGCAGCTCGGCCTGGGCAGGAGCCGCTGTCCCCAGGGGAGGCTTTTCCTGAGAGCAGTGGGGAGGGGAGTGGATGGAGCTCTTAAGTTAGTCCTGGAAAAAAATTAGCGATCATTTAGTTTACCGGGAGCATGTCTGAATCAGGGGCTGAGTAACCTGCATCGCTAGCCGTATGCTTCCCAGGACCTTGAAAGCACTGATCCAACCTGGCCCATTTCCAGGGAGGGAATGGCTTTCTAAGGTGGCCCAGCCTCCTTATTTCAGTAACGGCCTTTCCACATGGATGTGACGCGCAAGTGTGTTGGCTGAGCTGGGCCTCGGCTCAGCACACTCCAAGAACCAGACCAGGTCCTTAGCTGCCCTGGGCCTCAGTTTCCTGACCTCTAAAATGGGAGGCTCAATATGTCTGTTAGTTGCTCAGTTGTATCTGACTCTTTGTGACCTTCATGGATTGTAGCCCAGCACACTGGAGTGGGGTGCCATTCCCTTCTCCAGGGGATCATCCTGACCCAGGGATCAAACCTGGGTCTCCTGCATTGCAGGCAGATTCTTTACTGCCTGAGCCACTAGGGAAGACCTTTAGTGTTCTGAGAATGTTTGCATCTGGGTAATGGGCTAATATTGAATCTCTGGCTGGCTGGCTTCATATATCATGACTCTTCTGTTCTTGATCTGCTGGCGGAGGCATCATGAGTGAAGCTGGCACGTTCCAGCCTGACTCTCAGCCAGTGAACTCTTAGTCACTTTCCTTCAGAGCTAGGAGTCCGGTGGTTCCCCTTAAAATCTTCCAAGCCCCCAAACCCTGTCAAATGGCCTCTGTGCTAACTCACCCATTAAAATAGCTTTTCAGTCTCTTTACAAGCTCACCCCTTTCAGTTACAAAGGAATAAGATCTGGGGGCCCTTGGTGACTATAGTGCACAGTACTGTATTGTGTAATTGAAAGTTACTAAGAGGATAGATTTTAGATGTTTTCAGCACAAAAAAAGGTAACTAAGTGAGATGGGGGGTGTGTTAACTAACATGACTGTGGGTAATCATTTCACAATATATATGCATATTAAATCATCACTGTTGTACACCTTAAATATATACAGTGTTAAATGTCAAATATGTGTCAATAAAGCTGGAAAAAAGAATCACCCTCTCTCCCTTGCCAGTCCCCTGTCCCTCCTCACGGTACTGCACCCACATACCACACAGACTGCTGCTCCCCCAGTGGGCCCTGCTCCGGCCAGCTTTGCATCTTTGCATCTCTGCCGGCAGGAGCTGGACTGCCGGTGCCCCCAGCTCAGAGCCTGCCATATTATGGGATGGATGCTGGGCAGCCCTGGCTCCTCCCCCTTCTGTGCGTATCTTTGGACACACCACGCTCCATCCTCAGGTTCCCACCAGATGTCCAAGCATAGATGTGCTTCTTCCTTCCCAGCCGTGAGCCCCTCATTCCTGCCCTCCTCTTCCCTGCACCCTCGTCCTTCAGCTCTGCCCTCACCCTTGCAAACTGCCGTGCCCGAAATGCCTACCACTCCTAATCCCCGGGATCCTTCAAGGTCAAACTTAAGTGCAGTCTTTCATAATAACTTCCCCTGTCCACCCAGGTCTCATTCTTTGCCCTGACCTGCCAAAGCACCTGAACACTGCAGCCCAGGGCAGGTCACTCAAGGAGCAAGGAGGGAGCCACAGAGGACCACGTGTCTGCGTCGCCTTCTCCTGCCCTCTAATGGCCACTTACATATGAGCACTGCCTGCCCAGCAAGTCCTGAGCTCTAGGGGCCCTGTCTCCCCATCTGCATTCTGTGGCTCCCACTCAGCCACACGGGCGCTCCTGGCCGGCGGGGACGCTTGTCCAGAGGCTGTCCTTGCTGTCTTTGTTTTCCAGGCATGTTATTCCCAGGGCAGGGCCACCGTGTGTGCTGTTTCCTTAGCTGCTCCTCATGCCTGTGGAGCCACCGTCCTGTCCCTGGCTCCCAGGGACCTGTCTTGTTAGGCGCCTAGACAGCAAGATGATGCAGGAAGCAGCAGATTCATGGGCAAGGAGCACTGGCCCCCAGCAGATGCAAAAAAGGGACCCAGGCTCAGGGACAGTCCTGCCAGAACTAATCGTGTGCTCCGGTGGAGGCGTAACTGTGCAGGTGATTATACCCTATCTCACTAAAGCCCATGAAGTCAGAGTTTCCATCATTCTTGGGAGGAAGTGGAGGCAAAGAGAAGTGCCGTAATGGGTCCAGGGCTTTCCTGATCTTGGGTGATAAATGGGGTCATAAACCTGGGTGTGAACTTATGGAGCACTTGCTTCAACCCCTCTGTGTTACGTGGGGGAACTGAGCCCAGAGAGGGCAGGAGGCTTGGCCAAAGTCACACAGCTAGTCAGAGGCAGATCCAGGCCCTGAAGCTGGAGTTCCTGATCACCGTGCCCTGTCCAAGGGGTTGTAGCCCCTGGGAGACACTGAGCTCTGTGTTCCCTGCCCACCAGACCCTGCTCTCTTCCTCCTCATCCAGCACATGGCCCAGATGGTACCAGAACCTGCTCGGATAAGAACCCACCAGATGCTCTGGAGTTCCACCCAGTGCTGACCACTGAATGTACGGTGGGTGGTCATGGCTATGGCCTGCCAGTGTGGGGCCGCTTCTCAGAACTCCCCAGCCCAAATCTGACACGCTCCTCTCTTGCCCTGTGCTCTGGTCTGCCATCTCGTCCCTTTACCCCGCACGGGAGCCAGCCCAAGTCACATCCATGCAAGCCCCAGTAGGCATTCCCCCTTCCAACTCCAAGTGCTCCTCTTCGAGAAAGATAAGCCAGAACTTGTGGTCTCATTCCCCTGAGTGAAAGGAAGGGGTTGTGGGTCCTGGAGGCTCCCAGGAAGGAGAACGCTTTCCCAGCACCACCCATCCAGACTTCTTGGTAACCTGATGGTCGGAGAAAAATTCTCTTCCTGCTGCCACTGCTAATGACATTACATTATCTTAATAAGGTCTCCAGAGCTGCCAGGGGTGGGAGAACTAAAAAGAAAATACAGGAAAAGAAAAAAAAAGCAGCAACAGCCAGGATCCTGGCCTTGCCTTGAGAGCCAACAGCTGTCAGGCTACAGGGCAATCAGCAGCTGGCTTGCACTGGGCCAACGCACTGGGTTGGAGGGTAAAAGCCGCAGGCTTTACGGGGTGTCCACAGGGGATTTGGTGGAGACTGGGGGAATTGCGGGGCATCAGAGACTGACACTTCAGGGCACAGAGGTTGCCCATCCTTTTCCAGGGCCTCTGTGGGACCTCTGTTGTCATGGGGACTGGTCTCTTTTCAAGTGTTGCAGTTTCTTGACTTCACAGTCGTCGCTCCAGGCACCTGGGAGAGCCAGGCTTCAGACAGGATGCCGGGGGGCTGGGAGGGGACCCTGCCCAGTGATGCTCTCCAGGGGCTCCCTGGACAGGCTGCCTGCACTCAAGGACCCATGTGGCAGGACAGGAGGAACCAAGAGTCTTCCAAAGCCTTCATAGACTCAGGGCCAGGCCCAGTTGGCAGTGATGACTGGGTCTGGGGCAACAAGGAGCGGGAGGGCCCTGCGATGTGGGTGGGCAGGGAAAAGCCCCTCCAAGCACAGCCACATCCTAGAGGACATGCAGAGAGGACGAATACCTTCCCATCTTCCCTGGCCCACGTATTCCCTACTCCTCAAGGCCCATCCTAGGGCACCTCTGGTGGCCCCTGGAGTCTCGACCTTTGGCCTGGGCTTCCAGATTTTCAGATGAGGGGGGTCAGGGGCATCTTGATCCAGACTGCCTCTGCCCTAAGTCCTGGAGTTCTCTCTCCCAAGTGAGAGCCACGGGACCAGATTCATCAGGATCTGTCTGTCTCTGCAGCCGGCACAGGCCCCGGCCAGCCTCAGGCAGAAAACAGTGACCTTGGACCAGGCTGGGGGAGTGGACACATAGACTCAGGCACAGACAGAGGGCTTGGAGCCCAGGTGACCGTAGGATGGTCAGAGCTAGGAGGGGCCAGCATGGGGCCAGAGATACACACTCTCTTTGAAGCCACTGAGGCCTTTTCTGGGGCACCAGGGTTGTCTCAGAGCTGGGAAAACCAGTGTGGGACAACCGTGGGCCTGGCTGAAATCAGGAACCCAGAGGTGAGGTTCCTGATGCCAAGGAATAGACAACATGCTGGTGGGAGGCCTCAGGCCCTTCTTGGACACCCATAGAATGAGAGCAGCAAGTGGGACCTTAGGGGTGGAAGGGGCTCTGTCGGAAGGCCCTCTGCCATGTTGTGCTGCTGTAGTCATGAGGAATGATGTTCTCATGGGGCGTGAACATGCTGGAAGTGGGCACTGGAGGCCGAAACTCAGAGCCTGAGCCAAAAGGCCACCTTGCCGGGAGACATAGCTCCCAGGAGAGAGGGAAAGTGGGTCAGCATCAAGAAGAGAGGAAAGGAGACCTGGCCAGAGGGCAGAAGCTCAGCTGTAATTAGGCGAAGACTCAGGCCCCAGAAAGGGAAATGATGTCCAAGAGAAGGACAGGAGGGCAGCAGGTCCCGGGTCCCTCTGCCTCTCGGGCTCCAGTCCAGCGAGTGGCTTTGCCTTGCAAGGGAAACTGGGAATTCTGAGTCAAAGAGGCAGCAGCTGCAGCTTTAAGTGGAGCTGGGGAAGGAGGGTGGGGTTACAGCTGGTGGCAATAAGGAGTCAGCTGCAAAGGAGGTCCCCACGGAAAGGCTGCGAGGGGACTTGGCTATAGCGAGAGTCACAGGCAACCCCAACCTGGACGGCCAGGGTTGACCCCGACCTGGACAGCCAGGGTTGAGGCTCTCTGATGTTTGAAAGGAATCCTACAGGGCAGCTCTGGGAGGAGGCAGGAGGGAAGCAAGGAATCAGTGATTCTGAGGAATGTGATGGGGAGGGGTGTCAGGGGGTGTCCATCATGTCCAGCCACAGCCCACAGTGAGAAATAAGAGTCCCCAACCTCCCCCCACTCCCAGTATCTCTGCTCTGAGGAGGTGCTGGAGGAGGGGGCGGGTCCCAGAACTTTTCTGGTCTTTCTCAGGAGGGCCAGTGCCCAGTGGGAAAAGAGTGAGGGGAGTTGCGGATAGAGGTGGGCATGGAGATGCTTCAGCTGGAAGCAGGCCTGGGGACCCAGATGGCTGAGCAGGATTAACCCGAATGGAGGCCAGGGCCCCGGGCTGGAGGGCTACTCTGGCCTGGAGGAGCGGTGAGCCTGCCGCCAGCGGGCACAGAGGCCACCCTCAGTGATCAGCAGGAATGTGCTAGGAGGGAGGGTCTGGAATGCGACCCTCCTATGTAACCCCGCATGGAGGCTAGCTAGGCCAGAAGGCCCACGCAGAGGATGTTCTGGTGTCAAGAGGGTGAGAAGTCTGACTGTCTTGACCGACCAAGTTAAAAACTTTCCCTAGGGAAGGCAGGGACTCAGCCCCACATGGCCCTCATGGAAAGCGGACTGTGGGAAAGACCCAGAGGAAAGTGGGGGAGGGAAGGGAGATGGGGACTTGGGGGGTGGGGTGGGGGGAGGGGCAGGATCCCGTGGGGTACCCTCTGATGCAGCACCTCCCACTGAAGTTACAGTCCTGGGTCTCCCCTGCAGGGAGGGGTGTCCCCAGTGTCCACCATCTGCTCAGGGGACAAGCAAAGGAGGTGGAGCCTGGATGGCAGGACTCAGGGGCTGGCTTTTCTGGATCTGGCCTGTGAAGACTGTCCACGTCTTAAAGCCATTCCCAAGGGGCTGGGCTTGGAGGCACAGACTGCTAGATGGATGAACTACACTTGAATTTGGACTGGGCTCTTGCTTGTCTTCCTTCTGTTATCCCTGTGCTTTTTTGAAACCTTTCAGGTGTTCTGTGGATCTAAGGTAAATGCAGGGTGGGAGGTGGGAGTGACATCAGAGTGGCAGGGCCTTTAGTGAGGAGTACCTGAGAGGGGGTGAATCTTAGGGACTTTGGGTCTAGCTGCTCTGCAGCAATGAGAGAAGTGAGCACTTGAGGTCAGCACTGCTGGCTGGAAGGGGACACACCCCCAGGTATGGGGGGCCTGCCCTTCTACACCTGGAAATTCTCCATTTATTGTCAGCCTGGAGCAGCTGGGAGAGTGTGCTGGAGTTTCCTTCACAGCAGCAGCTGCGAGGGGACCCAAGGCCACCTTGGAAACAATCAGAGTTGTCCTTTGAAGCAGTCACCGGAAGAGCCTGCAGAGCTGTTTCCACAACTGCCATCTATTCCCTGACCCTCGCTGGCAACCTCAAATAGAGTTTTCAAGCCACCAGAGAGAGCGAGTCTCGTGACTTAGCAGGACTCATCTTGTTTTTCCCCTCAAAGCATTGCCCCTGATTTGATAATCTACCTGATTCAAAACACAGTAGTCTGTCCTCAAAACTGAAGCTTTGGGTCCACTGAGGAAAAGCAAAAGAATGAGCTCTCAGCAATTCCCAGAGCTAAAGTGCTAAGAGGACATGGGGTGGCAGCAGCGCCACTGGGGTCAGTGTGGGTTTCTCCAGGTGGGTTCCTTGATGGGGACAGTGGCAGTGTGGGAACAAGACCGGGACTAGGAAGTCACCGTCCCAGGGCAGATCCCACCAGGCTCTGTCCACGTCAGAGAGCACACTGAAATGACGAAGCCCTGATGCAGGGCACTCACCAGGACCTTCCCCACCGTGGACATGGCTGTGAGGGTCAGCCTCACATCAGTGACCACCATTGATACCAACAGACCTTATCTCCCCCAAAGAGGCCCATCGAAACCTAGCCCTGGACAAATCGGACCCCAAAGGATCTCACCAGTCAGTTGGGATCACAAAAATTGTTGTGCAGAGAAGGTATATAATACTTGAGTGCTGAATGGAACACAGTCCAGGGAAGATGAAAGGTTTATCATGTGCTGATTTCAAATTTCCACTTTCATAACAGCATAAAGTTAACCCTCTTCCTAACACAGACAGTCAAGGGGGACCTCATAAAAGGAGGCACATCCTGAAGGTCTGACCCCACATAGGACTGAAAGGGCCTCCGGGGGTCTCACTGAGGTTCAAGTCCTAGCCCTGCCATTTCCCAACTGGGCTTAGGGGTGGCTAATTAGCTAATAGGAGACAGATCACCCATCTGTGGACAAAGGCCATGGCCCTCCCTGACTTCCAGGACGTGGCGGGAGGGGTAGTCTGAGGAATCCACTCAGGAGAGGTCCTGGCATGCTGACTGTGCTCCAAATAAAAAAAAAGGGCGGGGAGGGTGGTGCTGCTGCACGCTATTGGGGAGCTTCAAACTGGCTTCCCTGGGTCTGCAGTGGGAGCTTCCCTACTTCCGCCTTAACCAGACGGCTCTGCTCGGATCTATTTCATATCTTGGCCTTCCACCTAGCAGGGTAATATGAGAAAATATTTGAAAATCACTGCGCCTGGTAATGCCCAGCACCTATGACAATGAGCTTGCTGTGCGGCTACGACCCCGGTGGACCTCCCCTGACCTGGGTCCTTTCCCATCTCGGTGGCCCCCTTTCCATCCGGTGGCCCTCGACTCTCTCCACCGCGCCCCCGGCCCTCCAACCCCCGCCTCCAGCCCGCCCCGCCCCATCTCGCCCCGCCCCCGGCCACCAGCCTCGCCCTTTCTCTGCCCCCATCTCGCCCCGCCTCCGGCCCTCCCAGCCCCGCCCCCGGCCCGCCCCCGCCCCATCTCGCACCACCCCGCCCCCAGCCCCGCCCCAGCCCCGCCCCCGCCCGCCCCGCCCCGCCCCCACAGGCAGCTCTGCGCACCTGGTGAAGCGGACCTCGCAGATGTTGCACATGTATGGCTTCTCCCCGGTGTGGGTCCTCATGTGCCGCGGCAGCTTCCCCGCCCCCATGATAACTTTGTGGCAGATGGGGCACTGCTGAGAGGCCTTGGGCTTCAGCTTGCGCTCCTCCACCAGCGGCCAGGGCGGGAAGAGGCCCCCCAGGTGGGTGGCGCTCAGGAAGTTGAGATAGGCACCGTAGTCATTCTCCGCCTTGATGGGGCCCAGCGGCCCCCCGGGAAGGTCCGGGAACATGTCCTTGAAGAAATCGTTGGGGAAGGGCGGCGGTGGGGGTGGGGGCAGCTCCTCCTTCTCCTCCTCCTTGATCTTGCGGTTCTTGATGACCAGGTCCAGGGGCCCACTGTCCATGGGCTGCTCAGGCAGCTGGGCAAAGGCACCGAAGTCCCCTGGCCAGAGGTGCGGAAAGAAGTCCGGGGCGAATGGAGATAAGGAGGGTCTCCTGTCGGGGAGGCTGGCTTTGGGGTACAGGTTCTCCCTCAGCAGAGATTCGATGGAGAAGTCCCGGATCACGCCCAGGTGGCTCGGGCTGCCGGCCTGAAAGGAGTCGGGGAAGTCCCTGGGTGTGTCCGAATAGGCCTTCTCCGAGAGGTGGTCCGACTTGGAAGGGCTTTGGTGGCAACTGATGTCCTGGGGGTCAGGCAAGTTTTCTTGATCAGCAAAATCCTCCGTGTCATCATCGTCGTCCTCTTCTTCCTCCTCCTCCTCCTCCTCTTCGTCCTCATCATCGTCCTCCTCGTCGTCGTCGTCGTCCTCCTTGTCCCCCCCGGGCTCCATGATCTCCAGGCACACGTTCACGATACACTGGATCTCCAGCATCCTGGCGGCGTTGAGGATGTGCTTGACGTTGGAGGCGGTGATGGTGAGCGTGGAGGTGTAGGCGAACTCCAGGATGGCGGCCAGCGCCTCGGGCTGGACAAAGTCGATCTCGTAGACGTAGGGCTGGCTGGCTAAGGTGCCGGCCGTGAAGAGCTTCTTGAAGTACTTGCTGCAGGCGGCCAGGACCGAGCGGTGGGTGCGGTATTCCTGCTCCTGCACCACCAGGAGCACGTCGCACAGCAGCCCGTCATGCCGCTGCTCATTCAGGCTGCAGAGGACCTCGCTGCTGTGGTTGGGGAAGGGAATGCCGATCAGCTCGTCAATGCCATTGGCCATGTTCTCAGCCGGAGCCCTGCAGGGGCACACACAGGAAGAGACTGAATTAGAGGACCTGGCTGGAGGGGACACCAGCTCTGGGATCCTGGCCCAGAGAGGCCAGGCTGGTGGGCCTAGGCGGTGCTCTCCTATCCCACACCTGCCTTTGCTTGGGGCTCCCCTCCCTCCTTCTCTGCTAGGGAAGCTGACCCCTCTTCCTCAGCTTTCCCCACTCTAACCTGTCACTCAGAGCCCCACTCCCAAGTGCCTCTTCTCAAGGTACTACTGGGCTCTTCCCAGGACCCTGAAGGCCCTGGAAGCTAGGCCCCTCATCAGGCCAGCTGGCGCCTGCCTTTTAGCAAAGGCTATGGAATCTCCTCTGGGTCACGATTTCACCAAATTCCACTTTGGGAATGTGCAAGTCCCGAACGCGAGGCTGGCCGGCCACGTGAGACTCCGCTGCTCTGTGTGCTGCGGGAATGGGGGCCACTCCTGACTCCCACCACGTCTGCCGGTCAGGGGCCAAAGGGGGAGTCTTCTCTCATGACTCGGGGCTCCCGCTGGGAGAACGCTTTGGTTTATTTCACAGATCCTCTGCCTCCTGTCACAGACTCCCATTTTGCTGCTTTGGCTACTGATGTGGCTGTACTAACAACGGGAGTGCTAATGGTAGCTGAGTTGTTCCCCGGTCCAGCTCCATCATGTTGAAGTCTCAAGCCCCAGGATGTCAGAGTGTTACTGTGTATGGAGGTAGGATCTTTAAAGAGGTAATTAAGGTTAAAACGGGGTCCTAGAGTGGGCTTTTATGCAGTGTGACCCCCAGAGGGGAGACCATGTGAGAACATGGGGCGGAGGGGGCGGTGGAGGCGGGTGGAGACAGCAAGCTGAAGAGAGAGGCCTCAAAGGAAATGGAGACTGCGACACCTTGATCTTGGACTAGATCCAGCTCTCTAGAACTGTGCGAAAATCAGTCTTGTTCTTTAAGCCCTGCTCCATGGTACTTTGTTATCACAGCCCTAGCAAACTGACACAGTTACTAGAAACCTTAAACCAATTTTGTGACCCCTTTTTTGCAAGGGAATGGGGGCCTTACAGCAGGTGGTTTGCCTTCTGCCCTCAACTTCTGGCTTCATCTTAGTCGATGAGGTTTCCCTTCACTTGCCATTCTTGGTTTTTTAAAAAACAGTGACCTCCTACATACGTATATCTCAAGCCATTTGATAAATATTTATATTCAGTGTTAAATTCAAGTTATATTTGGTATTAAATTCAAGTGCATTGTTAGCTAATTTATCATGTCAGTATTCTGTTACTCTCAGGGAAACATATCCCTGTGGGGAGAAGCCTCTTCTGAGATACATCAGGATTATCTATACATTAAACACAGTGTGGCCAGGGATAGCTGCTAGGAGGGAGGGGGGTCAGAAGGAGGGGTCCGGGCAGAGGACAGCAGGCACCCACTCCCTTCAGGGAGCAGAACAGAGTCAATTTGGACAACAAGCCACCTTAATTTTTAATGCCAGGACATGGAGGGCCCTGCTACTCTGGGCAAAGCTTGGTCATGGCCCATAGATAAATCCTAGCCAAGACCTGGCCCTTCCCTGGGTGCAGTTACAGTGGGGAGAAAAGAAAAAGGAAAACAAAGCCTGGAAGCCCCACGGCTCAGTGGCAAGAGCTCTGGGAGTTCCCATACACTTATCTTCTGGGTGTTTCTGCCCTAAGAAGGCAGATGCAACAGAAAGGGACAAGGGAGAAGTGTCAGGCCCACAATGTGGGCCCCGAGTGACCTGGACGCACCAGGGACCCAGTGGGGTATCAGGGTGTCAGGGTGCCTCCGCCCCCTCCTCCCTGCTTCTCTATGGGTGATGGAGGGCCTTAGCCTTCCCTGAGCAATCCCACCTGGGCAGGTGTTCAAGCCGTTTCCTAGAGCAAAGGCCTTGCTGTTTTCCTGCTGTTTTTAAAAAGGACCAGAGGCCCTGCAGGCCATGTGTTTGTTGCCTGAATAGTCATTGGGTTTCTTCCTGAACGCGGCACTGCCCTGGGGTGTGGGAATGCACAGAGAGCAGACAGAGCAGGCCCTGCTCTAAAAGAGCTTACAGGGACATAACAACTATGAAAAAGGTGGAGCAAGATCCACCAATGAGGAATAAGAGAGCACCACACATCTACCAGAGTGGCTAAAGTAACAGGAAGTGACAACACCAAATGCTGGCAAAATCATAAAAGACATTGCTGTGTCCGCCTGGCTCTCTCTTGGATCACTCGCTCCGGGGGATGCCAGCTGCCATGTCATCAGGACAGTTCTATGGAAGGTCCACAGGGCAAGGGGCTGAGCTGTGTGAGTGACCACCAGGAGACTGGGTCATTGAGCCCCAGTCAAGCCTTCAGATGACAGCAGCCCCCTGACATCCTCACTGCAACCTCATGAAAGAGACTGACTCAGAACCACTTAGCAAAGCTGCTTCTGAGATAGTAAATGTTTATTCTTGTTTTCAGTTGCTCAATTTTAGAGTAATTTGTTATACACCAATAGATAACTGATAATCCAGGGAGATAACAGACGATACAACAGGCTATCCAGAGGCACTATTGACTATTCATAGACATTATAGACCTGTGATATTTATCAGGATACTTTCTGGCAATGGCAGTTAAATACTATCTTCTAACAAAATCAGTATATTATGACACTTGTTTGATAGATGGAAGTAGATGTATTGAGAAAATGATACCTTTTTCTAATTCCCACAAAGCTGCCCTAATGGTAGCAGGGTCCTGACCCTCAGAGGACCCTTTTCCTCTGAAAATGCCATTTGTGAATGAAACGCCCCCTCAACTGTTAAAAGCCCAAATCAGTAAGACCTCAAGAAATTAGTTCTTTCAAGCAAGTTTTCTTGCTTGCCAAGGGCTAATTCATTTAAAGACAAAAATGATTTTGAAATGTTTTTCAGGGAAAAATTCCTGCAATTCCTTAGACTCATCCCCATGTTCTTAAGTAGAGGAGTTGGGAACCCACTGGATGGGATGGGAGTGGTCAGGGTCTCGCTCGAGCGCTCCAAGGGATGGATCGCACCATCCTGACTTGACATGTCCTGCCTCCCAAGCTTTGGGAGCCTGGTCTGCTAGGGCCTGGGGGTCAGGAACCACAGCTGTGTGACTTTGAGAGGCCCCACCACCTCTCTGAGCTTCTCTTTTCTCATCTTGTCATTGGATGGACAGGGGAAATCTGATACTGGAGTCATGACCGTGAGGAGGGGCTTCCCATGTGGCACTGGTGGTAAAGAACTTGCCTGCGAATGCTGGAGACATAAGAGGCATGAGTTTGATCCCTGGGTTGGGAAGATGCCCTGGAGAAGGGCATGACAACCCACTCCAGTATTCTTGCCTGGGGAATCCCATGGACAGAGGAGCCTGGCGGGCTACAGTCCATGGGGTCACAAAGAGTTGGACATGACTGAAGTGATTTAGCACACCTGCACACACGACCTTGAGGAGCTAGAAGCACAAAGGGAATCTGGCCATGAGGAGGGGGGCAATAGGCCTGGGTGACTCTGGACTTGAAAGCTGGTCTATCCAGCAGTGACTTCTCACCGTGGCATGGTTTGGAGTCTTTGTCCCACTCCTGGAGGAACAGAAGTAACCATAGAGCTGGGAGGTGGGGGCTGTTTTTCCTGGCAGGAGGTAGCAGGGGAAGGGGGGCTGTGGCTTGCTGTTTTATTGACTTTTGCGGGAGAAGTGCCCCCACCCTGCCCTCTAGAAGCTTCCCTGGTGACCCTGAGATTCCCATGCCTGGAGGGTCTGCAGACAGCAGTGTTCCAGAAGGACTGAACGTCCAGCCCCCCTTCCCACCCGGGCCCTCCCTCCCATGGCCCAAGTGAAGGTACTCTGTCTCCAAGAATAATACGCTCAGGAAAGAAAATCACACACACACGAAAAGCAAAACCAAACCTCTTAACAGTTAGGAGAGGCTCGTAGGAAGGGGCTAGAAAAAATATAGAGCCCAGAAATAAAGGCAGAGGACAGAAAGGGGGAAAGAGGCGCTTGAAAATGGAGCAAGGGCACAGGTGTGGTCCCCATTCCAGAGGATGTGAAGCCCACCACAGCCTCCCCTGGGTATGTGCCCTCAGTGGAAGGTTCTAGAAGCCAAGGTGTGTCCATATAGCTTATCTGGCAAGAGCAGCATTCTCAGCTCTGGCCTAGGTTTATTCCATTACAGCATGAGAATATCACTTGCCTCAGGTACTCTACCTGTCCCCTTCCACTACAGGGAGCTTCATCATGCCCTCAACTCACCAGCGAAAGAAGGGGAGGGCCTGCTCCTACGATAGGAATGGAGACGAGATGGGGGTGGAGCCTTTGGAGAGAGAGGGCCTTAGACTTCAGAAATGCATTGAAAAACCTGGCTCTAGAAGTCCTCCAGAACTAATTTTTTGAGTGTGACTTGAATTTTTGTTTTTCATTTGTGTCCTATTCTAATAACCCTATCATTTAAGCAAGCAGGCCAACATTTCTAATAACAATCAATACCAGCTACCATTAATCAAGTGCCTGTAACATGTCTGCCATTGAACCTCTAATCCTTCTTCACCCAACACAACCCTGAAAGGTACACATTTTTATCATCACTTCCAATTTGGCGGCAAAGAGTATGGAGAGGGTGAGTGACTTGCCCAATGGCAGACACAGTGTCTGAGCCAAGATTTGAACTTGGCTGCTTTGGTACCAAAGCTCATGTTCATTCCTCTTTACCATGCTGCTCCTACAAAGTCCATATGGGAGTGAGGGTTGGGACCCTACCTGTCAGAGGTTTAGAGATTTAATCAGAGACAGAGCTGAGGGGTGTGCACCAGGGGGCCTGAGACCCATGGAGGCCTGGGGGACTCAGGGCTGAGGGCACATGAGAAATAAGGACAGGGAGATAGCAGACCCCTGTGGGTTGGGGGATCCAAGCAGGTTTGCAGGAGGAGGGGCCCTTTCTGAGCTGTGAAAGATAGAGAGGATTTTGTTGGGCAGAGAGGCAGGAAGGACCAGCCCCATAGCATTTGGATCTGGAAAACTTTGGATCTCTAGAGTCCCCTCTGAAAGTGTGTTGAACCTGGGTACCGAGCAGGCTCTCACAAGAACTTGCTCTCAGCCAGCATGTGCCTGAAGTTGGCTGATGGCCATCTGACCACAGGGGGGCTTCTGACGGGAGGTGGAGAGTGAGGACCCTGCTTTCAGACGTCCTGGGTCACTTCTGGCCTCGGGCACTTAGTATCACCCTCCTGAGCTCAGTTTCTTTATCTGATTGTGGGGATGATAATAACGTCCACCCCATAGAGTGGCTGGGCCGATCAAATGAGGTCAGTGCTGCTCGGACAGAGGAGGTGCTCAACCACTGCTGGCAATTATGAAGTCCAGGAGGGACCAGAGTCCTAACAGGGGTCTCGGCAGAGGGAGACAGGATCATACCAGGAACTAATTTGCTTTCTGTATAGTTTTGCAGAGATCACACTATTTAATCACCTCTCCCAAAGACACTCCCAGGGCTACCCTGGCATGTGGAGGACATCATGATCATCCAAGGTCCTTCCATATGTCCTGTCTCATGGACTCCTAACCCAAAGAGGCAGGCAAGGTGGGTAGAAACTTTATGCCTATTTTACAGATGAAGAAAATGAGGCACAGAGAGGAGCTGATGCCCAAGGTCACACAGCACATTAGTATCAGAGCTAGAACTAGAGCTAGATGCTTTGATGCCCAAGCTTGTGCCCCCAGCCAGGTGTGGGGCTGCCTGGCTGGTAGGTGCCCCATGTTCTAGGGCTGGCTTTACTAGGAACATGAAGTGCAGGGATGGGTAAATTTTGTATACACTCCTGCTGCTCTCAAGTTTGCTTATCTGGGAACTGGGGAAGTAATTGCATGGCTCTCATCTGCTCCCGGGCAGAGTTTGTCTCTTATATGTCTGTATCATTACCAGGATGCTATCAAGCAGGAACATGGCAGATGCTGAATGAACAAGGTTGGTTCAAATACATGGTAGGGAGAGGCTTAAAGTCACAAAAGGTGGTAAGAAAAGAAAGAAAGTGAGTCACTTAGTCGTGTCTGACTCTTTGCGACCCCATGGACTGTAGCCTGCCAGGTTCCTCCATCTGTGGGATTATCCAGGCAAGAATAATGGAGTGGGTTGCCATTTCCTTCTCCAGGAGATCTTCCCAACCCAGAGACTGAACCCGGGGCTTTCCTGGTGGCTCAGACGGTAAAGCGTCTGCCTGTAATGCGGGAGACCCGGGTTCGATTCTTGGGTTGGGAAGATCTCCTGGAGAAGGAAATGGCAATCCACTCCAGCACTCTTGCCTGGAAAATCCCATGGAAGGAGGAGCCTGATAGGCTACAGTCCATGGGGTCACAAAGAGTCGGACACGACTGAGCGACTTCACTTTCACTTTCATTCCTGCATTGTAGGCAGATGCTTTACCATCTGAGCCACCAGGGAAGTCCCTACAGAAGGTGGTGGGCAGCCCCAATCCTCTGCCTCAGGGACACCTGATATTTGAACAGAACCCTATCATTCCTAAAGTATTTCTATCTGTTCATTTCATCCTTATTACGATTCCCATTTGGTGGGGATCAGAGAGGCTGAGTCATTTGCCCTGAGTCACAGCTTGATTTCTACTCCAGTCCCATCTCTTTCCTGTCCTCCATGGTTGCCTCAGTGATGTGAATTTCAGGACAATTCTATTGTTGTGATGCACAAATCCAGCACCTCCTTGAATCACGCTCAGGTGAGCAAATCTGGGGCCCAGAATGATGTTTCCATCTGCCCCATGGCGAACTGGCCCCAGCTGGCAGGCTCTTTCTGCCCTGAGAGTGCCCCCCTCTCCAGCCTCTAGCCCCTCCCCTGCCCAGGCCTGGCAGAATCAGTGTCTCCAGGAGGGCAAGGGTAGGGTTCTGTAGGGTCAGAGAAGGCATGTGGATTCTTTTCCATATTTGGGAATGAGGCTAGGTAGCAGCTGGCTGCCTCCTCTGAGCAGGTTCTTAGTGTCTCTGTGGTCCGTATAGGCACAGAAACCTGCCAGGGGCTGGTGGGCCAGGGCAGGGCCAGGGCAGGGAGGCCTGGCCCAAGCAGCTGGCCGGCCCCATGAAGCCCTGCTGGGCGCACCCTACCTTGGCAGTTCCCCTAAGCAGAGCAGCCACACCCCTCGGCCTTGGAATGCCCCAGAGGCTGGGGCCAGACATGTGGGCTGGAAGGCTGGGCAGGGCCTCCTCTACTTCCAGCCTGCGCCCCGCCTCCCAGAGCACCTCCAGCAGAGGGCTGCCCCACCTGCCCTGCCACCCTGCTAAGACATGCCTGGAGCCCACGGTCCCCAGTTCAGCCTCGGGCCCAGGGCTTGGAGCTGCCTGGTTTCTGTGAAATGAGCTCTGGGTTTCCCTCCTCTGCCAACGATGACGGCCATGCCAGATGCTCTCCGACGGCTGGAATGGGGGCCCTCTCTGACACACATGGTCGTGCCCCCTTATTCTCTGCCTGCTCACCCCCCCCACCCTCGCCAATGCCTGACCCCTCCACTCACAGCACACCATGTGAAAGGGCAGAGGCCAGCCTGGCAGGCAGGCACTCCTGTGTTCCTGACCCCACACAGAGGGCTTCTCCCCACATCCCGACTCCTGGGGGGCCTGAGCTTTTGCTCCTGAGACCAGATATTCGAGTCCCCACCTTACTGCTGTCCGAAGCCCCTGACTTACCATGCTGCGTGTTTGTGGGGCACACTCACCTTCCTCTATACATTTTCTTAGGATCCCCGGGTACAGAAGGAATTATTTGGCCCACGTGCTGGTGAGAAACCTAAGCTTGTGCTGGTGAAATGACCCACCCAGGGTCACAGAACAAGGTAAGGAAGTGACAGAGACCCCAGACCCCATGACTTGTCACCCACGCCCTGCCCACTGTCTCCTGTGGCATCTATCTCTTTTTACCCCGACCCTCACCATCATTACCCCTCCACACCCCACACGGGTTTGGTTTTTATCAGAACGAGGTCTAGGAGCCCCGTGGGAGTTTGGAGGGAGGACACGAGCCACGTTTGTATAGGGATGAGGCACACTCGGGACAGACTTGGGCGGTACCCCAGAGGGCAGCTGGAGTGATGGGCGACAAACAGCAAGGGGCAGCTGTCCTCCTGGGCTTTGGTCCCGAGGTGGGTCCGGGGCACCTGAGTGTCCGAGCTGTTTAATCTCCCCCTAGAGGAACCTGCTCTTCACAGCATCCCGTGAAAGTGAAAGGAGAAGGGAATGGCAATGCAGGCCAGTATTCTTGCCTGGAGGATTCCATGGACAGAAGAGCCTGGCGAGCTACAGTCCATGGGGCCACAAATGGTCAGACATGGCTGAATGACTAACACTCCCACTTCCAGAAGAACGTGTTCTTCACAGCATCTAGGTGAACTTCAAGTGGGCATGCTGGGGCCTCTGCCCCCATCCCCTCCCTCAAGGGGTGGCTTGGAGCCTGTTACTTTTCAAAGTGGGGCTTCCCTCATAGCTCAATCGGTAAAGAATCTGCCTGCAATGCAGGAGACTTGGGTTCGATCCCTGGGTCAGGAAGATCCCCTGGAGAAGGAAATGGCCACCCACTCCAGTATTCTTGCCTGGAGAATCCCAGGGACAGAGGAGCCTGGTGGGCTACAGTCCATGGGGTTGCAAGAGTCGGACACGACTGGGTGACTTTCACTACTACTACTACTTTTCAAAGCACTTTCACCTTCATGGTGGCAGGTGAAGCCTGTACGATACCCATTTTACAGACCAAGGAACAAAAGGGAAGCGAGGTCAAGTGACAGAGGCCAGCAATAACACTGCAGAGCTCACATATCCCTGAGGCCATACTCTGGGGGCACCCCTGCTGTGCCCCTTGGGCTGGGTTGTCTAAGGGCAGTGTGGCCTGGAGCAAGGCTGTGGGGGCTGAGACCACCCGAAGCTGCTGTGGGGAGGGTTCTCTGTGCTGCCTGGGTTGGCCATGGGAATCTGGGCTGGACAAATAAGTGGTATCCCTTCAAATGGTTGTTCTTTAATCATTTATTCATCCTTTATTTATTAGAGAGAGAGGCAGGGCGGGGTGGAGGGGAAAGACTTGTTTTCTTTTAAGAAGTACTGCACACCTCTTTATGTTCGGATAAAGGATTTACTACTTGTGTTTATTACAGGCGATTTTCCTGAGCCAGAAAACTCCTTGGGAGGCTTATTAAACCTTATTAAACCGCTGAAAATTTGGATAATAAAATAAATCACTTGTTTCCCATAAACAGCACTCGGCCCCAGGTTACTGAGTTTCAGAATCCCAGCTGCCTCTGCTGCCTTCTCCGGGCATCCCTGCTGGCAGGCTGGTGGGCTGTGCTCCCCACAGCCATGAGCTCACTGCGGGTGGGGGGCGGGGGCCACACAGGAGCCCCCCGGGAGCCCTATTCTCTTAGCATTCCTGCCCAAAGGGGCTGTCTCCTGCAGAGGAGTGGGTACAGTTTAGATTGTGTGAATTATTTAAGGAGTTGTGCTTGGAGCAGATTAAGAGTCCCCACTTATTTGAACCCTTCCTGGGGATATATTTTAGTGTTTCTTTTAAAAGGCACCACAGTGGTTGCACAGCTGGCCTGCCTGAGCTCGCCCTGCCTTCAGGCCACCTTGACTTGCGCACCCAGGGCGCCCTGCACTTTGCCCATTGCTGCCGAACCAGGGAACTTGACGGTGGGAGAAGGGAAGCTGGTCCAGGTGAGAGGGCCAGAGCTCTATTCTGGGAAAGGGCCTGAAGAGGAGGTGCTGAGACATGCCCAGGTGTGCAGTCGGCAGAGGGGGCGACAATGCTTTGGGGGAGGAGGTACAATTCTAGTCTGCACTGACAATTCATCTCTGCTCTACAGCTGAGTTCTTGGTGACCCTGGACTGGCCACATGCCCTTTCTGAGCTGCAGCTTCTTTTAAGTGAGACCAGGAGGCTGTGAAGGTCCCTTGTTGGTGCTATGGCATCCTCCAGCTGACCCACTTCAGTCTTTAGGTTCCAGGGTGGATCTCTGGATTCTGAGGGCATGAACAGCTCAGCTTCTGCAGTCTTGGGGCTGTTGTACCAGATGGTGGGCTTCCTGATTCAGTCCCCCCCACCCCCATCCTCACCCCAGGTGTCTCAGAGACACTGCCAGGTTATACAGGGAAATACTGTGCACTCACAATGGGCTTTCAGAGGACAAGTGTTCTATCTGCAAGGTCAGGAGGGGATTAGAATTTGACCACACCAGGCAGGATGATGGACACGTGACCAGTTGATAGAAGATGTATGATACGTTCCGTCTCCACACCCTGGAAGAAGGGCGAGGAGGCCCACTCTGCGTTTATCTTCCCAGCTCTCAGACAGTGACCAGGGATAGGCCTGGAGTCTGGAAGTTGGCCAGGGCAGTGGCCAGGGCAGGGTCTGGAAGTTGCTTCCCCAGAATGTGCCCTCATTCATTATAAACAATCCTACAGGCCCTGTGTGGGGAGCGTGGGAGACAGACAGGCACCCAGCTTGCCAGAGATGTGACATATGGAGACAGAGGGTTGCTTCTGAGATTCCTCCAGCTATCGACAGAATGACGCTAGCCATGGAGATTAAACTAGCCATGGAGACGTACCTCGAGTGCCGGGTGTTTCGCTTGGTATGAGTCGCTGACCTAAATACAGTACGTAGATTCTTGCACTCGATAGCCGCTCAGTTGTGTCCGACTCTTTGTGACCCCGTTTCTCTTTGTGACTCTTTGTAGCCCTCCAGGCTACATGGGATTCTCCAAGCAAGAATGCTGGAATGGGTTGCCATTTCCTTCTCCAGGGGATCTTCCCCACTCAGGGATCAAACTTGGCTCTCCTGCATTGCAGGCAGGTTCTTTTTGTCTTTACTCTGCAAAACCCAGTTTCAAACGGAGAAACTGAGACAGTCGGGATTGGAACCCAAGCCTTTGGGCCCCAGATTTCCTAAGCAGAGTTTACCCATTTGGGGCTGGAGAAACAGGGACGAGAATGATGGATGGAATTCCTAAAGAACTCACAGAAAACTGGGAGAGGAAGAAGCCGAGTTCAGAACTGGCCCAGAGGTGAGGACAGGGCCCCTCGGGGCGGAGCCAAGGGGCAGAGGCTCTGTTGGGGTCAGGGCGGGGACTCCACTGAGGAAGCCATGGCAGGGAGAGGAGACCTCAGATGCACCCGCACCCCTGTGTAAGAGGCCGGGGGAAGGAAGTCAGGGAAGTGTCTGGATCGGGGGAGAAATCTGCTTGGCACTGCGTCTGAGGAGGGGTCAGCAACAGGCAGTCCTGGCGGGGCAGGGCAGGGTGGCTGGAAACTGGCTAGGATCGGGTATCTTCTGACCCATTGCTCAGAGCCACACCCCTGCCCCTCTGCCTGCTCCAACCCATCCTGGGGGAGGGGGACCGGGTAAGGAGAAGCTCCTGGGGGAGGGGGCCGAGGGCAGAGGAGGGCAGGATCACTCTCCCAGGCTTCGTCCAGGTATAAGATGTCCTAGTTACGCCTCAGCTCTTAAGAGCCACCTTGACCTCCCTGCCCCGTCCACCTCGATTTGGAGATAAGACCCGGATGAGTGGCCCAGCCGGATGGCCTCCAGATCCCACCCCTGCCTGTGTTTTCCAAAGGAAGTGAAACCTCAGATTTGCCTCAAAACTTGCACTTTTCTTCCAAGCAGACGCCATCCGCCACGAGAACTGCCTGGCATTTGGCTGGGAGGACAAACTGGAAGCTTGCAATTTTCGGGCGTAATTGCACAGTTCCATATAATATTATTATATAGAACTTTTATTGCACTGAGAAAGTCCAAGCATTTCCTTTTCTTATTTACACTTGAGCCCAGTCCCTCCTCGGCTGTAATTTTCCCGCTTGCCCACTGCACAACTTTCGGCTGTTGGGTTCCAGGAGCCGTGCCCAAAGAAAGGCCAATTAGGATGTGAGTGGAAACTCTTGTCACAAGTGGTTCAGTCACAGAATGGGAATCAATTCACAAACACTGACCACTTGCCACAGCTTGCCTGGGGCTTCATGCTGTACGGGGCTCTGAACAAGACCTTGCATCTAATTTTGAGGGGCTTCTGGCTTTCCTGACCAGTAAGAATAACCCACAGTCTTCCCTGGTGGCTCAGACAGTAAAGAATCCACCTGCCGATGCAGGAGAGGCAGGAGACGTAGGTTCAATCCCTGGGTTGGGAAGATACTCTGGAGAAGGGAATGGCACCCCACTTCAGTATTCTTGCCTGGAGAATTCCACGGACAGAGGAACCTGGCAGGGTACGGTCCATGGGATTGCAAAGAGTCGGAGACAACTGAGTGACTGACACACACACACACACATGCACACGCATACACACACACACACACACAAGAATAACCCACAGCAAAATATTAAGGAGAAATATGGACCAAGAGGGAACCCGGTGTGGGCTGGGTCCTACAAGTGGGGATGTGGGAGCCAGTAGGTGGAGGTCTGGGCAGAACCCCAGCACCAGGCAGCTGTGATGGAGGGACTCCTTGAGGGCATACAGCAAACACCCGCTTTTGAGCACAGTCCCTGGAGTCCAGCCTCCCTCGTGTCGGTTTCCAGGGCACATCTCAGGGGACGAGAGCTGTCCTCCCCTCTGCCATAGTGGGTCAGCCGCAAGTGCGTCCCACAAGTCCACAAGCCCCAGCCGGCACCAAGGGCAGGACGCTTTCACACCCTCTGGGGAGGGTGTCTGACTGTCCGCACCTTACAAAGTTAACTGTCCCATCCCCCATCTCCCGACCACCACCGTTCATCATCCATTTGCACTGAGGGTTTTGGTCCCCAGACTACCATAAATTACAGTGAAAATATTCTCAAGGGACAAGAATCCCCCACCCTCCCCCCATCCGTCAGTCCCCAGCCCAAAAAAGCCAAAAAAAGCGCCAGAACAGGCTTAGCAATTTCTTCGTATCTCGGAAGTCTGGTCCCTCTTTGAAGTCTCAAGATCAAAAATGTTGAAGAAATACAAGGTTAAAGAGTTAGAAAAGAGTTGGTGAAAAACATCATTATTTGCAGAGGATATTACTGGATACTTTCCTATACAAACAATGGACAAGCTCAAAAACATAGAGGATCCCATTTACTTGGCAAAGGAAATAGATATAACACCTAAGAATAAGCTTATAAGAAATGTGTAAGGTCCATATAAAGAGAGTTTTAAAACATGACTCAAGCACTCTTTAAATAGAAAGTATAGCTGCATTCGGATAGGGAGCTATAATACTGTAAACATGCCAGTTCCCCTCTAAATAGTTCAATCAATGCAATATGGTCCCAATAAAAATATCAAGCAGAATTTCTATTGAAATTAGATAAGCTAACTCTAAAGTTCGCATGGAAAAATAGGCACTTAAGAATAGCCAAGAGATTTCTAAAACAGATGACTAATGGGAGTAAGGGGACCAGCCTTACCAGATATGAAAACACATTATAAAGTCATAAAAATAGAACATTTGATACTGGATCATGAACAGAGAGACAGATCAAGATGATGCCCATAAACAGACACACACAAATTTATATACATGTGAACTTAGCAAATAGTAAAGGTGGGATTTCAATTTTATTTTAAGATGGATTTTTCAATAAATAGGATGGGGACAACTGGCCAATCATGTAGGAAACAAACGAAACAAAATTCAGACCCCTTCCCCACTCCTTATACCAAAGCAAATGATGGGTACAGAAACAATTTTAGAATTTTTAAAAAGAATCATGAAAAAAATCAGAAAATAGTTTTATCATCTCAAAGGGAAGTGCTCTTCTAAGTAAGAAATAAATAATCTGGGAAAAAATATTTGCAAAACATATGATGAGGGCTAATCTCCTTTATAGCAAAAGCTTATATTAAATCAAGAAAAGACCTATACCTTGCTGGAAAATTGCAAAAACCGTTTTAGCTAAAAAAAAAAAAAAGAAAAAAGAAAACCAAACAAGGAGATCACAGAAAAAGAAATACTAGTAGCTTTTAAATATGTGAAAAATGTTCAGCATCACTCGGGATTAAAGATATAAAGATTACAGAGAGATTTTAACTCTGATGATCAAGAAATTTCCCTTATAAATATTGGTTTCATTATCACATGTAACTAACATAGGTACAAAGCTAATCCCTGCAGTATTGTTCCTATAGCCAAGGACTGGAAGTATCAGTATTCATCAATGGAGCGCTAGCTGGATACATCATGGAGTACTATGCAACCACTAAAAAGAATGAGACATATCTGAATGTGGATGTATGGAGAATAGCTCTAAGATTTAACTGCAACACAGAGTGTGATTTGTTACCATGTTTGGAAAGAAAAAGATGACCACAAGTACATATCTTTTGGTAGATGCATGGGCTGTCTTTAGAAAGACACATTAAAAACTGGGTACTAGGTCTTTCTGAGGCGGTGTTGGAGAGCTGCCAGTGAGGGGTAGAAGGTAATTAATTTTCCTATATGTACTCTTGGGTGGTATTTGAATATTAAAACCATTGCTATTAAAAAGGTTGAATGATTAAATGCTCTCCCTTCTTTCACAAAACTCTCAAACTCTTCGGGATTTTTTGTAATGTCTGATCACTACTGATTTTTCTGGGGCCTTTCAACTAATTGATCTGTTTTTCTGTCTGTAAAATGGAGTTAATGACATTGGGCCATCTACCCCATTGGTGGTTGTGAGGATCAGATAAGAACTGAATGAGAACAGGCTTTGGCTGACATCAAGTCCTGTAGGATACAATTGTAGGATATTAGGAGGGGCCTATGGTCTGACTAGAATCTGCCTATGACACAGCACTGTTCCTGTGGCTAGAAAGGCAGGTTATACAGAGGGGTGGTTTTCTAACAGTAGAAAAGCCCACAGTTTCAGCCTCAGGAGGTCAATGTTGGTTAGTCCAACATTTATCATATAGCAACAGAGAACATAGGGAGAAGGAGCCAGGAGGTTGTTTTGGCACCTTCTGAACTTCAAGAACCTTGGGAAGGTCTGGTTGCAAATGATGATCCTCATGATAATCAAAACCTGACTGCTTTCCGGTCAACACCTATTACACAGTTATTAACTCATTCATCATTCCCATTTTACAGGTGTGACTACTGAGCTCTAAAGGATTAAAGGGACTCATTCAAGGCACCCAGACAGGAAGAGGCTGAGCCTCCCGACCTGGATCTGGTCATGTCTGCACTGCAGAACTCTTGATGACTCCCTTTATTTAAGAGATCTCGCCATTCCAGTCTGCCCATCCTAGGCCTCCATTGTCTGGTCTTGACTTTATTTCCCAGTGCTCTCTGACATGGAACCTCTCTTTAAAGCTGGCTTGTACATTGCCCTCAAAACACACCATGCTCATTCCAGCCCTGTGCCTGTTGCTTTAAGCTGCCACACCTCCAGGTCCACGTCTCTTGTCAACAGTCTCTTCAAGACTATGGTTGAGTCTCACTTCTTGCCTAATACCCTTCGTCTGTCACCTAAGGCAAACCTAAAGCCCTCCTGGTCCTGGTCCAGACCTGGGCTGGGACCGCGTCTCCCTCTCTCTCTCTCTCTTGCTCCCCTGCTCCCATTTCCATTTATTTCATTATATGTCAGGATGGCCCCCAAAGAACCTCACTTTCTGGTATTCAAAGCTTGTGAATTCCCTCCCACATTGTATCAGGGTTGGTTGGTGTGGCCAGGGAAGTGATGATGTGAGACTTCCAAAACTAAGTGATGAGAGACATTGCCACTTTTGCCCTGCTTTCTCTGGGTACTCCTGCTGATGTTGGGGAATGCAGAAGCAGCCTATGGCGGGGTCTAAGTAAGGAGGAACTGAGACCTCACCAACAACCAGCTCCAAGTTGCCAGCTACTAAGTGAGCCATCTTGGAAGCAGGTCTTTTAATCCTAATCAAAGTTAACATGATCCCAGTCAATCAGTGTCCTGACTATAACTTCCTGGGAAACCTGAGCCAGATCTCCCCAGCTAAGCTGCTCTTGAATTTCTGACTATAAAATCATGAGAATAAGTGTTTAGTGTTGTTTTCAGCTGCTCAAGTTTGGGAGCATTTTTGTTACACACCAACAGCTGACTAATGTACATTCCTCTCACCACCCCCGATCCCTCAGGAGTTAGGACCTTATTGCTGGCCCTTGTCTTTACTGGCTTTTCACATATAATCTTATTTGGTCTTCTCAGGTGGCTCAGTGGTAAAGAATCTGCCTGCCGATTCAGAAGATGCAGGAGACACGAGTCGATCCCTAGGTTAGCAAGATCACCTGGAAAAAGAAATGGCAACCCACTCCACTATTCTTGCCTGGGAAATCCCATGGACAGAGGAACCTGGTCGGCTACAGTCCATGGGGCTGCCAAGAGTTGGACATGACTGAGTGATTGAGAACGCGCGCACACACACACACACAGTGTTGTTTAATCTTATATAATCTTACTTCCTCAAGAAACAAGAAACATATGTGGTTTACAATTCCTGCATATCTCCCATCATGCCTAGTGAGGTCTGGGAACAAAGGGTGAGACCAATAATCATTTTCTGACTTCCTATTTGCGAAGAGAAGGTGAGTATGTAACTGAAAGGCCACAGGACATGAATGCACGATTCTTCCTGCTTGACTAGTAGCCTTATAAGCATGCAAACAACTTGCACAGAATACCTGCAAACCCAGCACCTGAGATCCACAGCTCACGCTCACACTGGAGCATCCACGTGGGAGCACTCGTGAACATTCCCGAGTGTTCCACAGTGAGTCACGGTCATGATTCACCCCAGGGGTCTCCCAGAGGGACTGAGCGGGAGGGGGACCTGGAAAGGGCTGTTACTTCTTACTAATGCCACTGAATGCTGGCTCCACACCCTTTCCAAAAATATTCCTTTCAAAGCTGGAGTAACAGCCCCCACTTCTGATGCTCAGTTCTAAATAGATGGTACGCCTCAGCCCAAAGAACAATTTAGAAGTTCGAGAATCATAAAGAGAAATACTGCCAAGGGAGTTGCTGCTACTGCTTTTAAGAAGCCCCGCTCCCACCCCCTAGTCCCTCTGCAGCTGCCACCCCAGACCCCAGAGACCAAACCCGCCCAGGCTCTTCTCCCTACAGGAGCTGGGTGGGAGGACATGACCCTTCCTCTGCTCCCTCCCTCCTCCCATCTCTTTCCCAGGCCTGAGTTTTCCAGACTAACCCAAAAGAGCTGAAGGGAGGAGGGGAGCCCTTTTGTAAAACGGTGTCTAAACAGAGGCAGCCCCACCAGTTTCTTGGCTGGGTGGGTGGAGGTGACCAAAGATACAATTATAACGGAGCCCATCCTCTCCCACAAGACCCGTTTTAACCAGTGTGTAATAAAGCCCCAGCTCATCCACCCTCTGATTTGGGTCAGATGAGATGCATTTTTAGCTTTTCTGGGGAGTTCATGCCAGCAGGGGAAGCACAAGGGGGAAGAAACAAACAGATAGGCTGCAGTCATTGGAAG
The DNA here is from genome assembly GCF_029378745.1 of Bos indicus. Classification (NCBI taxonomy): domain Eukaryota; kingdom Metazoa; phylum Chordata; class Mammalia; order Artiodactyla; family Bovidae; genus Bos; species Bos indicus. The sequence continues at coordinate 48,084,743 of NC_091783.1, forward strand.
AGAGAAGAGTCAGGAGCTGACTGCGCAGGAACCGGGAGTCCATCCTCTGCCTGCCACCACTGCTGGCCATTCTGGTCCAGACCTGGGCTGGGACCGTGTCTCAGTCTCTCTCTCTCTCTCTCTCGATCCTCTGCTCCCAACATCATGTGCTCATCTTCATCACCTGGGCTCTCCTCTCCATTCCTGCTGTCGCTTATTCAGAAGTGAATCGATTCTCGCTACCAGCTCCCAGTACAGGTGCCAGGATCCACCATGTGGGCCCTGCCTACCTTGCCTTCTGTCTGCCTCCAACAACCAGAGCCAGCATGTCCGGCTCCCACCACCTTGTCCCTGCTGCCAGAGCCTTGCTGCCTGTCAACTTCCTTAGCGCCCCCCTCTCCGACCTCCACCTTTAGTGTGCTAACTCAGCTCATCCTTTCGGACCTGGCCTAGGCACCACCTCCTCCTGAGGTTAGGTGCTTGCCCTCCCTCTCTGCCAGCTCCTACCACGTAGAGATGCAGCTGGAAAGTGGGTGTGACTGTGATCAACCTGGGGGAGAGGAGGGAGAAGCCACTCGGATGTGAGGTGCTGAGAGTGGGGGGTCAGGATAGGGGTAGAGAGACCACAGGGGGTGCTGCGGGATGAGCTCTGGGTGTCAGGAATCCCCATAACCCATGGGGCGAGGGGGCTGCCAGGAATGGAGAGAAGCATGTCCCCAGTCCAATCCCAGGTGCCTGAAAGGTGCTGACCAAGCAGCCACGGCATTAGGAGGGGCTGGGGTGGGACTGGACAAGGTAGGGACAGGAGTGTGACCCTGCTCTGGCCTCCACAGGCAGAGGGACTGTCCACCCAGGGAGAAGAGCAGGACCCCTTGGAAATGTCTATAGGCAATTTACAAAGATTCGGTTATTAAAATTGTAAAAGGAACAACGTGTCTCCTGATGCAAAGCTCATCAGAAAGAAGGGTAGTGACGAAGGTTTCCTAAAACGGACAATGGACAAATGCTGACAAAAGCTAGGTTACTTACATCCCCCAGGAAGTTCCGTCCCTTCCTTTTTCTCTTCGCCCCGACATTCACCATGGTCTATAACGGAGGCCGCCACTCTGTGCTCTCCAACCTTGGAGCCCGTGGCTTCCTCCCTTCCTTTGTCAGGGAAGCCCTCACCCTCTCCAACAGTCCAAGTCCCCAGTCTCCCTCCAACTGTCCTGAGCATTCATCAGTTAAGCCCCTCAGGCTATTGGAGATGAGGGCAGAGGGTCTTCAGACACATAAGAAGCTCCTACTCCATGAGTATGTTGAACAAACTGTTTTGCAACACACATGCATTTGGCCAGTTTTCAAATGCGAGCAGATGGGATTGTGACAGATTCAACCCAAAGACACATAAAAACATTACTGAATCACAAGAGCCAGGTGGAGCCAGGCAGAGGTCCATGAAATGCTTTGAGCTTCAGAAAGGGATCCTCATCTTTAAAAAGGTGAGCTCCCCACCCCTCAGGGCTGGAATGTGAGTTCCTTGACAGTAAGAATGGTTTGCTCCTCTCTACCCAGCACAGGATGGAGTGCGGAGCTTCACACCCGCAGGCATCTGGCATGTTCGTCCAGCGACTCACTGAGCACCCACGGCCTCGTCATCTTGAAGTGGTCAGCGTCGCCTTGACCTTCTGAGAAAGAGATGACCCAGGAACATAAATAACAAAGCTCTCAGTCTGCAGCAGATGCTGGGTAAGCCTGGCCCTTCCAGCAACGTCACCCGCCGCACGCTGTGCCCCTGTGCAGCCAAGGAGAGCAACATGCTAAACCAGAAAACTGCATGAATTAAATTCCCAAGGGGAAAATGAGAGCATCTTATTTCTTCCGATTAAACAATTTATGGATCAGGATAAGAAGAATTTCCTCTAAAAACCTTCAGCACAATCATGCTTCACAATTGCTATAACCTCAAAACATAACAAGCACAGCCAACTGTGAGACACCCCTTTTTGTTCCTGAGTATTCACGGTTTGAAAGACGAGAAGAGTGTCCGATCGAGGCCTGTGAAGAGGTTTCATCCCTGGGAGACATTCCCTCGCCTCCTCTCCCAGGAGGAGCTGGGTGAGCTGGGGGCATCCATCACAAAGGATTCCACTCTGGTCGACGATGTCTAAACCTCACATCCCACCTCACCCACAGAGCCCCTGAGCCCTGAGCAAGTTAGACACATGGAGCAGTTTTAATTTCATGCACCACTTCCACACCTACTATGTGCCAGGTCATGAGTGGGCTCTTGTATGTGTATTACCTCATTGAATCCTTCCAAGGACCCTGGGAGCTGGTTGTGTCTGCTCCCATTTTCCTATGAGGAGACAGCCAGGAGTGGTAAAGTTTCAAGTCCCGGCACGTGCAGTGAGTCAGCGGTCTGCTCCATTCATTCTAAGGGCTCCATGTGAGAGCATCCAACAACCGACAGCTGGGATAATGGTGGAAGGAACTGGGAATTCGGTCTGCGTACATCTTAAGATGGCTTCTAGGATGTCGGGGCTGGGTGGGCCAGAGAGGGGAAAAAGACATCCTCCTAGGCAGACAACTCAGCTTGCACTCCTAGCCACACCAGGGTGCTGGTTCTGGCACTTGGAACCACAGCGGGCAGGGCACCCTTGTTTTGCCATCCCTGCTCAGCTCTCTGCTGTGGGCAGGAGTCTGTGACTCTGTCTGCCAGGACCCCAGAAAGGATTATTACATGCCAACCTCACCTTGCAGGTTACCCTCCCTGCTTCCCACCACCCAAAGCCCAAGGTGAGACCAATTAATCTTGGTTTTCACAAGAATTTCCTGGTTTAAGAATTTGAAAGTTCCATATTCTGGGAATCCCCTGGGTCTGGGCAGAGTGGGATGGGAGCTCACCTAGACGATCTCCAGCTTCTGTATAAACCTCCCGCCTCCACTGCCTTTTGTGATCATGTGATTCAGCTTCCCGAGACACACTATGCAGGGCTTACAGTCCCGACCAACACCCTTGAGAGGCCCTGCCCCAGTCAACGCCGAGGAAGAATTCCTGTTGTCCCAGTGGATTGTTCAACCCTGGCAACCCGAGAGGGGGCAGCCCTCTGCCTCTGGCTCTGAAGGAGCATGGAGGGGCAGAAGGGGAGGAGACAGATGTGATGAAGATGGGAAGAAGCAGGGTATTACAAGTTAATGAAATCAAGACAAGGAGAAAAGGGAGCCAAGGGAGTTGTAGAGAGAGGAGAGAAAGAGGGAGAGGCAGCAATATGGGTCATATAAATAAGCAAATGGCCACTTGACACGGCCAGCTGTGGTCCAGGTTTCAATGATGGCCACAGAGCAGAGACAGATTTAGAGTTACATGGGACTGTGGGATTACTTGGTTTAACACCCTCATTTTGTAGATTTTGAGAAAACTATAGCCTATAGGACTGGAAGGTAAGAGTCTCCAGAGCATAATCATGTCAAACTATTTTTTTTTCCCATACAACCCAGAACTTTCATGGTATTTGTGAGTGACAGTTTCTTAAATGTTCATTAATAAGGATGGTGACAGTGGTGATATTTATCTCTGGCAATACAGTCCTCTTCAGCAGGTCTTTCTGAGTCACTGTCAAGACGAGGGTGGATAATTATCTTGGAAATTAGAGCAATATGGCCACGAAGGATGAGAAGGCGGCCCCAATCTCCTGGGAAGCAGGAGAAGGACTGGCCCCACACGTGGGTAGCTGCTGTGATGGGGTGATTGGAAGGCACCTCACTAAGCTCTCAACACCCCCAACGTACCTCTCTTCTCCCAGCCTGAAATGATGCTACCCAGCCCGCCTTTCCCACCACTGGGAATTCCCACCAGGGCAGATTTTAATGAGGAGCTCTGCTGGTGGGAACCACCAGAGCCATTTTTATCCTGCACCCAAGTTTTCAAGGATTTCTGGATTAGCTCAAGAGCAGTACCTGTGAGCTCCTCAGGACAACTGCCCACCCCCATGGAGGATCCAGGGCACCTGACCCTCGGGCCTTGAGTCCACCGTCCACACCACTGGCCATGCAAGTTACTGGGAAGGGGAAGAACGGTGATAGAAACAGGGAGAGTAAGGGGGAATAGGGGAGGGTGGTCTCTCTAGAAGGAGGGAATGAATGGGAGCAAGGGAAAGCGACTAAGGGACTAAGGAAAAGGGCAGGGGACAGTCTAATTTATAGAGAGGCAAAAGCCACAGTGGGTGGCTCAGAATCCAGGCTTCCTGAGGGTATTGCTAACTATCCTCCCTTCCTCCACCCCAAAAAGGACTTCCTGGTCAAAGATGTCAACACCCAAGATCTGACATGCTTTTTGGTTGGGGGAGGTCCCCACTGTGAAAGCCTTTGTGGGAGTCAGGACCCGACGGGAGGGCTGAGGAGTCAGTGCTGGGTGGCATGTTGGAAAGCTCTGAAACAGAGGACAGAGCCCTCAGGACAGGAGTCTGGAAGCTGACCTCCTGGCCTGGCTCCAACTAGAGCCAGCCTCCTCGAGGTCACAGGGGTAGCAGGGGCCTTGCCTGGGTCCCTGGGCCCCCAGCCTATGGGCCGCCTCTACCACACAACATAGCTTCCTGCCCAGGGCTCTGAGAAGTGGTGTTATTCAGACTCCAGCTTTCTGTCGTCCCATGAGGAGGGCAGGTGGGGAGAGCCCATCTTTTCATCCATCCCTCACCCTGGAGTTTGGAGAAGGAAATGGCAACCTACTCCGGTATTCTTGCCTGGAGAATCCCATGGACAGAGGAGCCTGGCGGGCCATGGTCCATGGGGTCGCAGAGTCGGACACGACTGAAATGACTAAGCATGCATCCCTGGAGCTAACTCAGCATCAGGACTTGTAGCTCTGTTTTCTGCCCCTCCCTCTCCCTGAAACCAGCCCCCGTATGGAAGCTTCGTGGGTGAGGCAGCCCTGCCTTTGAGGGTCTCCTGTCTCCAGCAGGCAGAGTCTGCTCTCCCTTCATCTGCTGGCCAGGCATCATCTCCTGGCCAGCTGAATCTTCGGTTTCCATGCCGTGCACCTTTTGAGGCCCCATAATTATTGCAGGATGTCCCTGGGGCCTGGCCCAGTGGCACCCATGGCCCTGCCAGCCCTGGCTTTCTGCCCTGTCCCTGGAGTCCTCCGTCTGCCCACAGCCTGCTGCATCCAGACTCCGGCTGGATCACAATCTCTGGCCAACATCACATGCATGCAACATGCACACCTCAGAGGGTCTGCACACCCCATCGACGTGGGTGCTCTGAAGCCCTTAGGGCCAGGAGTGAGGATGACATAACAAGACGAATCACCACAACTGGGCTTTGATTGAAAGCAAATTCCACCTCACAAGCCATATTTAATGCTGAACAAGAGGTGGGCGTGCAGAGACCGTCTCTGTGGATGATGCATTAAGTGTGTAAACCCGAACACAAATGAAGCAGCCACAAAATTATAGATAGCAGCGGGGCCTGGGTATAAATGCAGGAAGTCAGCAACCACTGGGGGCCTCCCAACCCTCCCCTCTACTGAGAGGTGGTGTCAGTGTACACTGTCCCCTCCCGGTTCCCAAGGTCTTGAAGGAGGAGTCTTCGGGCTGGGGCCTGGGGAGAGAGGCGGGGCTTGTCTACATGGTGACAGAGACGTCCTTCTCTTTGCTATCTTACTACGCTGCAACTGGGAGGAGAGGAAGGAGCAGCTGCAGGACATTTGATGTCTTGGGATTAAGATCCAGCTCCTCTCTGGCAAGATGCATGACCCGGAAAGGGTGGTCGGCCCCATCGACTCATAGCTTCCCCTGTCAGTGAATGAGCTGAACTAACTTCAAGGTCTCTTCAAGGTTTGATGATCCCTGAGTCTATGACAAATAAAACAGCAATGAACCAGGTATTGGGCCCTGGATAAGTTGCTCTGTTTCTCTGGGCCTTAGTTCTTCTTTGCAAAATGAGGTGGGTGACGGTTCAGCTGAGGTGTGTCAACTTGTCTAGGCCCCAGCTTCCAGATATTTGTTCACACACCAGTCTAGATAGATCAGTCTAGGCGGTATTTTTTAGATGAGATTAACATTTACATCAGTAGATTCTGAGTAAAGCAGATGACCCTCCATAATAAGTGTGGGCCTCATCCAATCAGTTCAAGACCCTAAGAGAAAAGAGACTGGGATCCCCAGGGGAGGAGGAAGTTCTGCCTTCAGGCTTACTTCAGGCCTGAACTGCAACATCAGCTCTAACCTGGGTCTCCAGCCTGCGGGCCTGTCCTGCAGATTTTGAACTTGCCAACTCTCACAATGACATGAGCCAGTTCCTTGAAATAAACCTCCCCTTCTTGCTCTCTGTACACACACACACACACACACACACACACACTGTCGGCTCTGCTTCTCTGGAGAACTCTGACTAATGTGCGATAGTTGGATAAATTGGTGGCCCTCAAGCATGAGTCCTGTGGGTACCAACCCAAGTTACATCACTGCAGGATCTCTTAAAACCACCAGCGTCCAGACCCCATCCTCAGACCAGCTGAACCAGACTCTCCAAGGATGGGGCCTGGGCACTGCTGTTTTAAACTCCCCAGGGCCTCTCCACAGGCACAAGCCTGAGAACCACGGGAGAGTCACTTGGAAGCTTATTAAAAATGTGGCTCCACCTAGGACCTACAAATCAGAGCCTCTGGGGTGGGGTCTTGGCATCTTCAGATGGAAGGAGCACAGGGGTCAGCCGCTCTCTAAAATTTGCAATCTCTGGGCATGAATTGCCTCTCAGGGCCCTCCTGGCTTCAGCAAGCAACAACCCTGAAGCCTGAGTTTCGGGGCCGGAGCTCACAGGTCCTCTCAGGCGGAGGTTGAGGCCATTGCAGTGGGAGAGGCCAGCAGGGCACCGTGTTTGAGACGAGAAGCAGCTCTGCCTCCCGCCCTCCCCGCCCCCCACCAAGGGCATGCAGCACCTACCAGGAGGTCACACCTCCCGGGGTGGGGGCACACACAGTGTCCCGCCCACCTTTGTATCCCCGCCCTGGGCAGGGCCAGGTGCAGACGGGTGCTCACACACACCATTGTTGCCTCACTGACTGAACAGATGGACACATTGTCTCCTCAGGGCTGGGCTCACCTGTCCCTGCGGTTCTGTGGGCGGCACTCCTCTCCCCATTCCCGTCCTCCCTGCTCCAACCTGAAAAGGCCCTGCCCTTCCTCGTCCCGTCAGCTCCCCGCCATTCTCAGGGCCCCGCTGACACCCCCTCCCCCAAAAGGTCCTCCTGACTTCTCCGCCCACCCACAGTGCATCTGACGGATGACAAGCGTGCCCTCCAGCTATCTCACCCACATGCCCTCTGTCATCCTCAGACTGTGGAAAGGGGCCACCCCCCGGGTCTACCCCAAACAGGGCAGGCGGCTGTGAGAAGGCACGCTGAAGAAATCCCTGCCTTGTGGCCTGGGGAGGCCCATGAGAGCAGGTCGGGACGCTCTGGCCTCTCACACCGCACCCCACCCCTGACTCCCATCTGGGGGCCTCTGTTATCAGGGACGAGGCTTCAAGCTGTGCGTGCCTGGCTCTGTCCCTTCCAATTCCAGGACTCTTGACCAGAAGGCCTCCCCTTCTGGCCTGCCCTCTGGGTGGAGCCAGAAAGGTGTTCAGTGTCTCCAGGAAAGGCACAAATGAGCGGTAGGATTTGAGCCCAGGTGGGAGACTCGGCAAAAAAATGTGATAAAAGGCTTATGGGATTAGTGGCTGGGCAATCACTTCAGGGGAGTCCGGTCTGGCCCCTGGTGGAGAAGAAGAGGGAAGGGATGTGTCAGGCTCTGGGTGAGGCTCCTGGAACTGCTGCCCCATTTCACAGGGGAGGCAACAGAGGCTCTCAGAGGTGACTTCACTTCCCCAGGGCACCTGGCAGAGCCAGGACCCAAACCCAGGTCTGTAAGACTTCAAGGGGATGCCAAGGAGGCAGACAGGGACTCACTGCTTCACCCACTCAACATAAACATGTTAAGCAGGCATGAAGTGCCAGGCATCAGGAGGCATATAGCACTGAACCAAGGTCCACACTGCGTTTCTATTCTAGTGAGTGAGAAATGGCATACTTTTGGGCCCTGACATCCTAGAAAACAAGATTTGGTGCTGCCTGCTCGGTTCTAGGAGCTGGTGAGACAAGCCCCTGGCTACAGACTGGTACCTGGCCTCCCACTGTCAAAGTCACAAAGACACTCATTGGATGGCGCCATCTGAGAAAGATTGGTGCTACCTTGCCAGTCAAACTATAGAGGTGGCAGGAGGCAGAGGAGGAGCAAGGCTGTCCACGGTGTTAGTGGATGATGGCCAAGAACCCGGCAACGCTGGGAAGAGCCCGCCCCGTCCCAACATGGGCCACAGCTCTTTCCAAGCAGTGTTCTCCTGGAGAAGAGAAACCCCCTGCCCTGAAACAGCACCAAGAGGTCAGGTCAGAGATTCCCCTTCAAGTCCTACTTTGCATCCCTACACCCCGTCACTCCCTTAAAAGTCTGCACCAGACTTGAAGCCCAGAGCAGCTACAAAGGGGGACAGGCATCTGTGCGTGATGGAGGGAGGGATGCAAACATGCAATCATGACAGTTTCTGGATAAGAAGATAGATACCAGGGACCGCCCCCCCCATCTTTCCTGATGTTTCTGTGCTGATTCTTTCCTTAGCTTCCTTCTGAGCCTGCATTATCCCCTTTCCCAGCATGTCTCATAGCCCAGCCTCGTGCACCAAAAATTCCCATTAGAGTATACACCAAGATTTCTGGTTCAGAAAATGAGCACATGCCATTTTGATTGCAACTGCTTCTTCCCAGCAGCTCCTTAAGGGCAGGGACCACGTCATTCTCCTTTAATGCCTTCAGCACAGTGTCTGGTACATCACAATGTACAAGCATGATAAATGAATGAAAATTTCATGAGAACTATGGATTCTAAGATATCGCAAATGCAATAAAACACACTTTACACAAAGGCACTATACATACTGCTTAGCTGATTCAGAAAGCCACTGCAGCTAACCCAGGTCCTTGTTATGAACATAAATAATGACCTAAGAGTCTCTGAAAAAATTCCTGATTATCTGTAATTCAGAGTAAAGATGCATGGATGACTCAACGCCACCAAAATAAAACAAAAAACCCCACAACAACCCCACTCAAAAATGAGCCAAAGACTTGACTAGACAGTTCTCCAAAGATATTCAAATGAACAATAAGCACACGAAAAGGTGATCAGTATCACTAATCATTAGGGAATTCAAGTCAAAATCATAATGAGATACTACCTCACACTCATTTGGCTGGCTACTGTCAAGAAACCAAAAGGTGCTGGTGAGAATGTACAGAAATTGGAATGCTGTGTATTGCTGATTGGAATGCAAAATGTTGCAGCTGCTATGGAAAACAGTATGGTGATTCCTCAAAAAATTAAACGTAGAATTGCCATATGATCAACAATCCCACTTCCGGGTATTTACCCAAAAGAATTGAAAACAAGGACTCTGAGAGAGATTTTTACATCCATGTTCATAGTAGCATTATTCACAATAGCCAAGAGGTGGAATGGAGAAGGAAATGGCAACCCACTCCAGTATTCTTGCCTGGAGAATCCCAGGGATGGGGGAGCCTGGTGGGCTGCCGCCTATGGGGTCACATAGAGTCGGACATGACCGAAGCGACTTAGCAGCAGCGAGAGGTGGAAACCACCCCAAATGCATCAACAGGTGACTGGATAAGTATATCCACACAAAAACCATAAAAAGGAATGACGCTTTGAAACATGCTTCATCATGAATGAGCCTTGAAAATATTGTGTTAAGTGAAATAAGTCAGTCACAGAAAGGCAAACATTGTATGATTTTGTCTGTATGACATACTCGAAATTGACAAATCCACAGAGACTGAAAGCAAAGTGGTGGCTGCCAGGGGCTGAGGGGTGGAGAATAAGGAACTATTGTTTAATGGTTATGGAGTTGCAATTTGGGATGATAAAAAGAGGTTCTGGAGATGACCACAACTGCTGCACACAATCTATGTACTTGATGCACCTGAATAATGCCCTTAAATGGTGAATTTCATGTTATATAAGTTTTATAATGAATGAATGAGTGAACCATGGATGCCCCTTGGAGACGGCCTGAGGTGTGAGGAAGGCATTTGATCTCTGGAATCAGTCACCATCTCTAGTCTCACCTGTGTGGGATCATGTGACACTTTGCCTCTGTGAATTTCAAGTTCCTCATATGGCAACCCACTCCAGTATTCTTGCCTGGAGAATTCCAGGGACAGAAGAGCCTGGCAGGCTATAGTCTATGGGGTCACAAAGAGTTGGACACAACTGAGTGACTAACACTTTTCATCTGTAAAATGGGTAGGAATACCCCAAACAGGGGAAAGGTACTTACGTTACAAAATGGATCCAAGGATTAAATGTGAGCTGATACATGCAGCTTACAGGACAAGGAAGGAAAAGTTACCTCCCCCGCCTCCCCAGCCAGTCCCTGGACAATCACTCCTGTTGACCAGGTTTGCCTTAGGCGCCCAACTTCAGCTCACCTTTCCCCAGGGATGCCCAGCCTTCCCACGTTCCGCTCCTGAAGGCGGGCCGCCAGCTTCCCACACTTGATTCATGGAGGCAGGGGGTGAGCTGGCCAGGCCTTATTAGTGCCTCCTCAAGGCACTTGCAACAAGCAAACAAGCAAAGACCTAAATGGGAAAGGTAGAATTTCACTCTCCGTGGGAAGTTTGTGGCAGAGGTATTTTTAGGATGGGAGAAGGAGGGAGGTATCTTTAGGATGGGGTACTCTTCCCATTACTCCTCAAATCCCACTTCACCAGCATCCACCTTCTCTTGGGGGAGAAGGGTGGACGGGGGGGCCCCTAACTGCCTCGTTTGGGAGCTGAGGCAGAGCCCCTTCTGCAGAGGAGTTGGTCATCCTACGGTTCGCCCTGGGGCTGGGACCCCAGGTGTGTGACCCCGGCCAGGTCCTGCCGGCCTCCTCCCTTTGGCAAATGGTGCATTGGGTTCCCTTCCCCCTGCCGGCCACATCCTCACTCTCCCTTCAGGATGACCTGAAAGGGAAGTTTATAAGAGGAAAAGGAATGAAAAGGATCCATTTAACAGCGCACAGTGGGCGGGGGAACTTCCTGACAGGAAACGCTGTGGAAACCGGGCCCCGTCTGGCCATGGAAAACTGGTTTGGCTCAGAATCGGCCAGAGTGGACAGGAGACCTCGGGCAGCCGTACATCACAATTAAACTGGACTTGTCCAAGTTCACGCTCTTTCTTGTCCCCTCTAAAGTGAACAGACACTATAATAATGTGTACACCACAGGGGGAGAAAGGTACCACTTTTTTTAATCCAGGGGGAAAAAAAAAACCCACCCTAAGGGGGGAAGAAAAAAACAACCCTAATTTAGGTCGAAGAGACATAAAGGACTACTGCTTCAGAGAAGGAAATCAGCAGCAGATGTAGGCAGCTCAGCAGAGCCAGGCCGATCAGGGCCTCTGCCACCAGGCCACCAGCCTGAGTCACCAGGGCGGGGAGGGCGGGCGGGCAGGCGGGGCGATGGGCAAGGGGTGTTTATCTTTATTCTTGGGCTGGGCTGTGGGGTGCCGGAAACAATGGGAACAGAAGAGTCCCTGGGGCTGGGACAGGCGCAGAGCTGCAGGCAGGAACAGACAGGCTCCCAGGGGCTGCTCTTCTGGGCCAGAGAATTCAAACAAGCCCTGAACCTGAGCAGGGAGAAGGCCTCTCCTCCCTGTTCCCCACCCAACGAGACCTTGCAATTCCCTGTTCGCAGGGCTAAGTCTGGCTGCGGCTGGCCAGCTGGTCTCCGCCCCTGCTTCCCCACCCAACTGTCTTTAAGAGCCCGGCTCGGCCATCCTGCTGCTGGCGTGGGTGGCTCAGCTCTGGCCCGGCCTCCTGCTCTGCTCGGCACCTTGTCCTTGGATCGCGTTCCATCTCCTCTGCTAGCAGTTCCCTTCTTTCCCTTCGCTTGAATTCATTTCCTGCAGTTGCCAAGGGAAATGTGAGCTCCAGAGATGAAGGCCTGGCCCCTGCATCTTAGGACCCTAGCTCAGTCTGCAGTGAGCAGCCTGGTGTCACTGCCCCTGGAATGTGGGCTCTCAGGGACAGGGATGGTCCCTATCTTGGTGGCCCTCTAGCCCTCCAGGAGTGGGCCAGCTCAGCGAGTGCCTGTCAAATGAAAGGATGAGTACCAGGGGGCGTCCAGAGAGCCACCCAAGAGAGCACAGGGGCTTAGAACACCCCTGCACCCTGAGTGGATAAGCACCCACCCTTGTACAAAGAGGATGGTTTGCATGAGACCCTGAGGTCAAGTAAAGACAGAATTTGATCTGTGACACAGCGACCCGATTCTCCCAGCCCCCCAAACCTCCCAGTAATACAATGAAGAGGAAATGGAGAGCCTGCCCTTAAGGATGTTCCCCTGGCTCAATGCAGAAAACAGAATCAAAGCATCTCTTAGCAGGAGGGCCTCAGAGCTCTGCAGCCTGGGAAGTAGAGTTGGGAAATGGTACCGTCAAGGACATCAGCTTGTCAAAGGAATTGAGACCCCAGTCTCCTGCTGTTTCAAGTCCTTCCCATTCGATGAGGTTTTTGTGGTGAGTCACATAGTTATTAACATACTGGCCCCCTGTTTTTTTTTTTATTCTCAAATTTTCCTTGACCCTTAGACCCCGCTAGTTAATTAAACTCACATCTTTGCCAGCATCAAAATAGGTCATCTCTCAGAGTGCAGAGGGAAGAGGGAGAAAAGAGGTGTTTTGCAGTGTTCCAGCATTCAAGTCTCTGCACTTTATCTCAGGCATTGCTCCTCCCACCCACAGTGCTACAGGCACCATCACGAAGAAACACATGTCTGAGCCTCGTCAGTGTGAGTGCCGCCATGGTTTACATCAGTACCCAGCTCACAAAACGTCCAGACTCTTCCTTTCTACCTAGTCATTCTACCTACCTGTTCCCGCTCCAATGCCCACCTGGTTCTTTGAGTGACAAGGGGCATAAAAGGGACCCTCCAGTTTTAGCTGCAGCGCCTTGCATTCTTGTCTGGCACTGTGGAGGGGCTTCTAGCTTGGTGCCTGGACAAGAAGACAGAGCAAGGTCCAAGTGGCAATAGCCAGCCCAAGGGGAGCAGGCACGAGCTTGAACCTCGGGCCTGGGGTTCCAGGAAGCCCAGTAGCAACCTTCCGTCCTCTACTGTGGGCTTGGCCAGGATCAGTGAGCATCGTGCAGTTCTGAGTTGATTTTTCTACACCCCCAGTTCCCCACTCCCAGGATGGGATCTAGGGGCTTCACCTGTAGCTTCTGGGAGAGTGAGAATCCCAGGCCTGCTTCCAGTTCTTCTGGAGGAGGGGTGGATAAATCCCTTGGGCTTTTTTTCCCCCAGTGTCGGTTTTCTCCTCCCTGCATCTGAATGGGAGAGTGTTCAGGTTGAATGGAGTTGCCTAGAGCGGCCCCACCTGCTGGGCTGGCTAATCCCCCAGCACCTGCAGAAATCGGAAACATGGGACCCCAGCTGTCCTCGGCAGACTGAACACATAATCCATCTACATGTACTTAAGACAGCGCCTGGCACTAGAACTCGGTGCGAAGGGAGGAACTGCTCTCTGTCCTCTCCTCCTTCCTCCCCAGGGCAGGTTCAGGCAAATCCAGCAGATGCCCACTGAGCCCCTTCTATGCCACTGGCAGTCCCTGGGCCTGCTGCTACAGGAATGGAAAGCAAACGCGTGGTCCTCCAGAGGGCCGAGGGGTCAGGACACCCCTGAGTGGGCTGCTTCTGTGTCACAGTACTTTGTGGAGGTCATCTACTCCCATGACCTGATTTAATTTTCACAATTCTGTGATGTATACATGTCCTAATTTCCTTATGAGAAGACTGAAGTTCTGAGAGTGAATGAAGGAATTAACAATCTGGTAGCGGTTTCCCTGCACTCAGCCATAGAGTTCGATGTGGTAGGGGCCTGGGAAAGAAAAGCAGAGAGAGGCAGGTGCAGGTGGGCATTTCCCCTGGGGATGGGCCACCGGCAGTTTTTCTCTATCCGGGACACTAACCCCAGATGCTCCCTGCTTTCTAAGCACCGCTTGGGCACTGAGAGCATGGCTGAGGTTCAGGAAATACTGGTTGTTCAAGTGGCTGATTTCCCAAGTGGAGCAGACAAAAGAACCCCAGGGGCAGGTGAGGGCTCTGGGCTTGGCAGGAGCCTAGTTCAAGCTGTTGATGGACTTGCGTCCTCACGGATCCACTGAGCTCTTGGGATGGCGACTCGTACAATGTGATGGCTCCACGGGGCACCCCCTGGACCTGCAGGTCAGAGCCAGGGCTCCCATAATGCACCGCTCCGCTGAGGACCCACAGGAGCCGAGGGGCACAGGGTCTCTACAACCTCCTTGTCCCCACCCTCCAGCCCTGACCACACTCACTTTTTCCATTAGTCTAAATAAATCAAGGAGGAAAAACTGAAACTGTCGCTTAGTCGTGTCCAACTCTTTATGACCCCAAGAGCTGTATAGCCTGCCAGGCTCCACTATCCATGGAATTTCCCAGGCAAGAATACCGGGGTGGGTTGCTGTTTACTTCTCCAGGGGATCTTTCTGACCTAGGGATGAGCCTGGGTCACCTGCATTGCAGGCAGATTCTTTACCTTGATTCTAAACCGAGGAGGAAGCTTCAACGAAATACTAACCTGGCTAAGTACCTCTCCTTAGCAGCCTACGTGTGTGTGTGTGTGTGTGTGTGTGTGTGTGTGTGTGTCTGATTGCCTCTAACCAAGAGAGCACCCAAGGTCCTTCCTAGCAAAGGCAATGAGAACAGAATGGAAAGAAACTTATGTATATATTATATAGGGGGAAAAGTGAAGAAAATTTCCTCCTCTTTTGTTTTTTTTCTTATTTATAAAGGCTCATTCCTAACAATATTAGAAAACATAGAAGGAAAGGAAGAAAATAAAAGTCACTGTCTGGCTATTTGGGGTCTGCCCCATTCACACCTTGTGATATCTATGTTTCTTACACACACAGGTGTTTTAAAAATGGGAATATACACTATAAACTGTATACACTGCAATCTGCCTTTTTTCACTTAACAATATTTATACATTTCCCCCATACTTCCCCCATTGCCTTTACTAGAAAGGAGGTTAGCTGGTCTCTTAGTCACAAGTTGTCAAATATACCTTGAGTGTTTAAAGCCAGGTTAGTACTTAATTAAAATCTCCCCCTTGAATTAATTTGACTAGTTGAAAACAAATATTGGAAAGAAAAAAAAAAAAAAGAGACAGTCTGTGGATGCATGCTGGCAGCTACTTTGAAAAATTTTGTTCCAGAACAAATGTTTGAAGAATTCTCCCTCTGTTCTCTGGGATTCGAGCACCCAGCCCCTCTGAGTGAGGAGGAACTGCTGGACACATGAACACTCCTTCGAAGAATCAGGGAGTTGGTGGGTGCAAGTCCTTGGCCCTCCAGGACTTCCTGAGGTCTGTGTCCTGCTCATCGGGGACCCACTGCTGAAGGCTGTGTTCCCAAAACTCAGAATTAAAGGAGAAACTGATAATTATCCAGTCAGTTGAGACAAAGTAGATGGTCACACTTGAGGCCCACCTGGAGGTAAATGTTTCGGCCCTGAACTATTTAGTATGGCTGAATTAACCGGGTAACCATCAGGGCTGCCCACCTGCAGAGCGTCATCCTCCCACAGCTGAGCAGGGCGCACACAAATCCAAAGTTAAAAGTTGAAAAAGTTCCCAAGTGCTTTGAAGCATCCCAGAGCCCTTCTGGACCTGTGCCCAAGAGCATTTTAGCACAGGGAATCTGTTCCCGATACCCCTCTCTCAGCGGGGGTGACAATTAGGAGAAGGAGGTGGGTGGCACTTGAAAACAGCCTACTTGTGACTCTGATATGGCAGCCCCTAATCCACCCCAGGCCTCCTACCTCTACCAAGGGTCCCTGCGATAAACACCCCAAACTGGGGGATGAGGAAGGACATGGGGGCACACCCATAGACCTAGCGAACCCAAGCCTGGCATGGGGCCTGGCATGAAGCAGCTGCTTGAGACAAGTCATTGAATGAATGAATGAACAAGCAGAGAAGGGGGGTGAGAAAGTACAGTCAGGGCGTATGTACAGGATGCCAGGGAGTTCAGCTGTGTCAGCATCAAAGGCCTGTGTGAAGGTGGTGGCTGATGAGCAGCTGAAGGTACAAGAACTGACTGTGACAACACTGACCCCATTTACTGAGCACCTGTGAGCACTCAGGCCCTGGGTCACACTGCGTCCGCCATCCTCCCTGATGGAGTTGGGCCTTACCATTGCCACTCCCAGCAGGCAGGACCAGCACTCAGGCCCTACCTGATGCCCTGCTACCTCCCCCGGGGTGTCCATGGGAGAGGCTTGGCAGACTCACCACAAGATACTTTCCATCCCTGACCTTCTCCAGCTCCCACAGCAGATCCAGCTTGAACTGAAGCTGATCCACCCAAGTTGATCCACCCAGAGTCAGAGTGTGCCAGGTCCCATCTGGGAGGGCCTGGGCACCCGGCAGCCAAGCATCTGTGGTTTGCAGCTGCCCACCAAACGTGACTCTTCCTAAGGTGGACGGAGCTGAAGGCCACAAGCTGGACCCTCAAATGGTTCCTTCAGGCTTGGAGATGATGGGAGATTTGGGTGCAGCTAGATTTTGTCGCTAAGATGGCCCTCTGGCTCATCTCCCAAGATTCCAATATCCCTTCTTTCATCTGTTCATTCATTCACTTAACAAATAATTATTGAGCACCTACAAAGTACCAGGTTTTGCACTAAGAAAGGAGTTCTAAAAAGAGAGTACATTCTACAGGGTCTGTGTCTCTAGCATCTCTGAGATGAGAATGAAGACCCATGGGGGCCTATGTCACAAGTGCCTGCACAAAGGCAGGAACATGGGTCTTTCCAACTCTTCAGAGAGCCTAGTGGGACCCCTAGCAGGGTGCCCTCGGGGTAGGCAGGACCCCCTCCAGCTTGGGTCTGTCCCCTGGCCCACACTCCACAGGCGGCACAGGCCAGTCATGCAGGATAGCACAACAGACCCCAGGGCGGGGACAGTGAGTCGGCAGGTGTACACAGGAGCAGTCATGCAACCCTCCAGGGCATGCAGACGGCTGTGGTGAGCACAGACCCAGACCCGCTGAAAGCTCAGCTGCAAGAAACCCAGAGCGGCAGAAAGAATCGGAGAAATACTATTGCTTATTACTTCCACGGGGACCCTAGTTTATACCCAGGGAGTATGACATAAGAGATAGGCTGTCCTTGCTATGGATATTAGGAATTATAGAGGGGTTTTTGTTTTTAATTGAGTTAAAAGTCATATAACAGAAATTAACCATTTAAAGTAAACATTCAGCGGCATGTAGTTCATTCACAATATTATGCAACTACCACCTCCATCTATGTCTAAAACCCACTCCTCATCCTAAAAGGAAACCTCATAACCATTTTGCGATTAAGCCCTGCCTCCCCGCCCCTGCCAGCTCCTGGCAACCACCAATCTGCTTCTATCTCTATGGATTTACTCATTCTGAATATTTCATATAACTAGACTCATATGTGACCTGTTGTGTCTGGCTTCTTTTACTTGGCATAATGTGTCCACAGTTTGCCTGACTTGTAGTATGTACTAGCAATTCCTTCCTTTTGATGGCTGAATGATATTCTATTGTATGGATATAGTGCAATTTGTTTATTCATTTAATTTTTGATGGATTTTTGCACTGTTTCAACTTTTTGGCTACTGTGAATAGCACAATATGAAATGAGTGTTCAGTCAACAAGCATTTATTTGAATCTGTTTTCAGTTCTTTTGGGTCTATTCTCAGGAGTGGAATTGCTAGGGGAATTAAATTTTTAGAGCTGGAATGAACTTATAGGTCAGTTATTCCAATTTTATAGGTGGGGAAGCTGATACCTGAGTAGATTATCTGCCCTGTTGGGGGTCACACTGTGTCAGGATGTGAAGGGTGGCTGAAAGCCAACATGCCAAGGGCTCTCTAAGTTCATCACATATAAGTCAAGACTCATCACCTGTTGTGGGTTCCATGTTGTGGGGGTTCCATGGTGTCCAGCACAGAGTCTCTTGTACATTGATAGGCACTGGTATTTGTGAAGTGAAGGAATGGAAGAAAACATTTCCAACCAGCTTCTAAAAGCTTTACCTTTTACCCATTCTGAAAAGGAACGTGCCCATTATCCCATCTTGGAGGTTCAAAGCATCTTGGGGAACAACTCTACAAGGTTCAGAATAAATGTGTCCTTGGAGGAGATGAGCTCCACTGTAGTGGGATCGGGGGGTGCCTGTCACCCCATTTCCTAACGTTTTCACTCCGTGACTACTTCAGCTTCTCCTCAACACCTCACGCTGTAGGGTGGATGATGCTGGATGGACCTTACTGAACCACAGTGGCCCAAGGAGATGGCAGGTGGCCCACCCTGGACCAGACTCTCAGGGCCCACAGGCCTGATGGAATGCACTCGCTCTGGGAGGAGGTGGTACACTTGAGCCTGTCTGATCGGCCAGCGATACCACTGGGCTCTCATGGTACCAAGTGGTTCCATCTTGTGGGTCACAATGCAGCCCCTAGGACTTCTGCCTGGGGTCTGTGGTTCTGCTTCCAAGGAGACGGAGCAAAGGAACCTCTGCTGGCAAGAAAGTCTGGTCTGTGGGCAGCAGAGAGTGCCCAGCAGTTGTGGGGCCCAGGCAAGCTCTTCCCTCATCTTTCTTCCACCTGTAGGACCATCAAAGCTGTGGTCAGCAGCACCATGAAGCTATCCTCCCAAAACAGGGAACTGTCACCACACAGGTGCAGGGCCCACGCCATTCCAGTGGTTTCTCTGGAAGCACATGGTGTGGAGGTGACATCTGTGTCTCCACTGGCTACAAGGTGATAGCCCCGGATCAGATCAGCCCTCTGTGGAGCACAAGAGCTTCTGGGTCAGCGTGCTGTCAGCCTAAACGATTCAGGCACCTCTGGGACCCCTGCCCTGCGTCCAGCAGGTAGTCCTAGGCACAGATGTGTCACTCTCAGGTGCCTGAGTGTCCCTTAAGTCGTCAGTGCTGCCAGTAAATGAGCAGCTGGGGATTCACCTCATCCCTCCACGGAGGATGCCTCTTTACAGCCTTCGATAGACCCCAGTGACAGTCCATACACTTCAGGTACTGACGTGCACGAGGAAGTGAAGGGAGCCACCAACAGAGCTCAGATTAACAGAGATGAAAGGAAGGAGCAAGGGCTTGAAAGTTATAATCCAAGGTCTCCTCCCACTCCTCATTCTATCCCTTCCTGGCCTTGGCAAGTCATTTATGCTTGCGGGCCTCAGCTTCTGCGTCTGGAAGGGGAGGAACGGCCTCTGCACCATCCCTCGAAGCTCTGCAGCAGTCTCCACACATGAGCACACTTGGACGTACGTTGGAGGTGTGACATCAGGCTGTGGCTGACGCGGCACCATGGGACATGAACCGAGCTGTCCTGACACGCAAGTGGATGTGGGCTCTGCCGGTCCCTGTCTTGGTTGCACACACACCTACAGAATCCATGAGGCCAGAGCAACCTCAGAGCCCACGTTCCCCCCACCATCCTCTTTGCCTCTGCCACTCCTGGGAGCCTGGGCACGCTCATGAGTTCCTTCCCGCCTCTTCCCCTATTTGGAATCTGTGCATTCTTTAAGGCACTCATCCTCTGTTTAGCCTCTCAACAGCATTACTGTAGTCTTCTCCTGGGAGCCAGATCCCAAGCAGATGTCCATCTGTCCCTGGAGGAGCCACAGCTGAGAGGACCAGGCAGCCTCATGTACAGATAAACACGCTCTCAAGGGTAATATTTGAGGATAAAGATGTGTAACAGTAATAGTGGGGCAGCAGAAAGGAGGGAGTCAATGGACTTCCCTGGTGGTCCAGTGGTTAAGGATCTGCCTGCCAATGCAGGGACACAGGTTCGATTCCTGGTCCTGAAAGATCCCACATGCTGCGGTGCAACTAAGCCCGGGCACCACAACCACTGGGCCTGCGCTCTTGAGCTCGTGTGCCACAACTGCTCAGCCTACAAGCCGCAACTACGGAAGCCCGCCCTCTAGAGCCTGTGCTCCACAACAAGAGACGCCTTCGCAAAGAGAAGCCTACACACTGCAAAGAAGAGTAGCCCCCATTCGTGGCAACTAGAGAAAGCCTGTGTGCAGCAACAAAGACCCAGCACAGCCAAAAACAAACAAATAAATAAAAAGGAGGGGTCAAACCTGCTGGGTGGGGCTTGAAGGACTGAAACCACCTTAGAAGAAGTGGCCCTTGAATGAGCAGCAGACATAAGAGATGCTGGTTTGATCCCTGGGTTGGGACGATCCCCTGGAGGAGGGCATGGTAACCCACTCCAGTATTCTTGCCTGGAGAATCCCATGGACAGAGGAGCTTGGAGGGCTATAGTCCCTGGGATCGCAAAGAGTCGGACATGACTGAAGGGACTTAGCACACATGCATGCAGACATGTGTGCAAAAGACTCTCTGCCTGAACTGTCCTACGTGGAAGCTACCAGCCACATGTGGCTACTGAGCCCTGGAAATTCAGTGAGTCAAATGAAGATGAACTGTGGGTGTAAAATATACACCAGATTTTGAAGACTTAGTACAAAAACAGAGTAAAATAGAGAAGAAATAATAAATAATTTTCATATGAATTACATGTTGAATGATAATATTTTGAATACACTGAGTTAAATAAAATATGTCACCAAGATTAATGTCATCTATTTCTTCTTTTTTTTTTTTTAAATGTGACCACTGGTCTATATACTAGAGAAGAAAACTGGTCCTTCACCCTTTGAGCATCACAATGGTTTGGGCTCTGAGGCATTCTGAGTGAGTTGAAATGAAAACAGTCTCCACAAGGCATTTGTTTTCTATATAATTATTTGCCATCCCCTTGGCAAATCCCCTTGCCTTCACCTGCTTGGAGAAGATTCCAACACACTGAGCCTTTTAACAGGTCAACAGAGAGTGAGACAGTTGGGGTAAGAGGTGGGGTCTGACCCACCATTATTCTCTGCAAGTGAGACTACAGGTAAAAATCTTTCACAATGGCCTCTGAGTATGATCAGATTGTTAGGTTGGAATTTTCTCAACCCATCTACATTCCTAGCAATCATGTTCATTATCTATAGGGACCCAAGATGGAAGGAGCTGTCACTCAGGCCCTAAGCAGAGGAGCAGCAAGCTCAAAGAAATGCTAGAATCTGGCTTAAGAAAGGAGATGGGTGCAGAGTCTCAGCTCTTCACCTTCCTTCTGGGCTGTTTGCTTGTGGAGAGGTATTAATTAGGGGAGTTGAGTACCATGACCAGACATGTGGAAAAAAGACAAAATATAGGCAAACAGCATACTCTGTGTCCCTTCCATGGGCTAGGCATGGGTTTTATGCAACCTCACTCTCCTCACCTGCTGGGTGGGTACGGACCCATTTTATAGATGAGAAAACTGAGGCTCAGAGGATTAAGTGACTTGCCCAGGTACTAGTGCAGGTTGCTTCTGACTGCCCCTGACAAAAATGATTTGATACATGAAACTGTGGAGGATTAGGCCTGGCCTAGAAATCAGGCCATATGTTCTGGATTCAAATTTCAGGAGCTGGATGATCGTGGACAAGTGGCTTTCTTTCCCTGAAACTCAATTTTCTTGAAAAAAAAAAAAAAAAGGTAGGTATTTGTGGACAAAACAACTGTTTCTTTAACTTTTTTCAACTATAACCGATGATAATATTTTGTTTTCCATGACCAGGATCTAAATCTGTGTATATGTAAAACTGAAAAAAATGTTTGATCGAGCAATATTTACTTTATGTATGATGCACATTAACATTTTCTAATCTATTATATACATATATATTTAAGCTGATGTATTATGACCCAGTAGACTGATCAAATGACCCATAATAAGCTGCCACTTATGATCTGAAAACAGTGCTCCAAATGATTGCTTTCCAAGCTTCTCTCCAGAACTAATATCCTGAGGGTCTGTTGTTGCGGCCAAACAACAAAAAGTCTGTAAGTACCTCTTGGTCTGGGATAAGCTTTCCCCAACCCCTTTCGTTCTACCTGCCCCGCCCCTCCTCAGAGAACCAGACCCAGAGAACTTTACTTCTCCACTGGCATCAGAAAGCAGAAGAGAGGAGCCTGTAATAAGAACACTGCCTCCCACCCATCAAGAGGGCCCCGTCTCTGCAGGCTGTTCGCCAGGACACGGAAATCTCTCTACTATAACAGAATGCTTCTCTGTAATAGAATTTGTTGTAATGGGGCTTTACCATCCAGTCTAGCAGCAAAATACATTTCAGAGCCTTGGAAAAGATGAACTTGAAGAAGTCCCCCTGACTGTAAACCGTGCCAGTGAAAGGAAACCCCACTGTCCCTTTTGATGACAAGACTATAAAGAGCCTTATTTCGGCATCCCCTCTGAGGAGCTCGTTTTCCCTCTTAGCTTGTCCCTGAAGAAATGAAGGCCTCATCCTGGGGTGAGGGAGCTGCTGTGCTCTAGTCTCACATGGTGAATGGGGAGTCGTGGCACTCAGACACAGCTAGGCTGACTGCTAGGATTGTCGCAGCAAAAACCTCTCCCCTCCCTTGCTTCCTGCCAAGTGCCTGTGCAAGGTCTCAGTTCACTGCAGTCGCTCAGTCGTGTCCAGCTCTTTGCGACCCCATGGATTGCAGCATGCCAGGCCTCCCTGTCCGTCGCCAGCTCCTGGAGTTCACTCAAACTCATGTATGTCCACTGAGTTGGTGATGCCACCCAACCACCTCATCCTCTGTCGTCCCCTTTTCCTCCAGACTTCAATCTTTCCCAACCTGATGGTCTTTTCCAATGAGTCAGTTCTTCACATCACGTGGCCAAAGTATTGAAATTTCAGCCTCAGCATCAAGTCCTTCCAAAGAATATTCAGGACTGATCTCCTTTAGGATGGACTGGTTGGGTCTCCTTGCAGTCCAAGGGACTCTCAAGAGTCTTCTCCAACACCACAGTTCAAAAGCATCAACTCGTCAGTGCTCAGCTTTCTTCATGGTCCAACTCTCACATCCACACATGACTACTGGAGAACCCATAGCTCTGACTACTGGACCTTTGTTGGCAAAGTCATGTCTCTGCTCTGCAAGGTCGCTACACCTGAGCACTCCAGAAACTTCTGTGAGTATGAAGCCTCCTCTGCGTCCAGGTTCCTTGCTTCTTACCCCTGGGTGTATGCCCCAGTGTGCTTTAGTGTGGCACTGAGAATGCAAACAGGGGGGCCTGGGCAGCTAAGGAGGGGCGTGAATGGTGCTGGGGACAGGCCCGGCTTCTGAAGGCAAAGGGAGGGGCTGGCAGCCGGTAGCAGAGCTCAGGGGCGAACAGCGCACGAAGTCCTGTCACAGCGGCCACCCCTCCTCACGCTGGGTCTTTAACGACCCTCACAATGCCTCGAGTGGGCGTGTGCCTGTGTTTCACGTCACTGTATCTTTTATTTCATTGGTCAAATTAGGAGCTGTTCTAGCTTCAGCTTTGGGGTAACGCCTACAAGTGGTGGCTCTTGGGGTCCCGGCCAGCCTTCCCTCACTGCTCCTGTGCCCTCTGGGCTGACTCCACAGTAGGCCATGAACCATGGTCGGGTGAATTGCTTGGTCCCCCAAACTCTATCCGCAGCCTCAGGCCTCAAGGCTCATTCTTACACAGACTCCGATACAGCATGGTCAAGATGGGCTTCCAGGACCTGGAAAGTCTACAGTCTGCAGCATCTGGCAGCATGGGCAGAAGAGGGGGCTGCTTGTGCGGGGTATGGTATCTGGGAGTCAGGGAGGGCCTCTGTCACCGTCACTTCTTTTCCCTCTAAGTCTCCGTGGCCGGCTGATGCCCATAATTCCACAGCCAGGTTCCCCTGGGGCAAGACAAACCTGGGCTTTCTTGCTGTTGCTTAGTCGTGTCAGAGTCTTTTGGGACCCCATGGATTGAGATTTTCCAGGCAAGAATACTGGAGTGGGTTGCAATTTCCTTTCCCCAGGGGATCTTACCCACCCAGGGATTGAATTGCAGGTGAATTCTTTACCGCTGAGTCTCTGGAGAAACCCATTAAAATGCCCGTATCTGGGTGTCTTTACAATCTTACCAGCAATTTCCATCTTAGAATGAATGAGTTCATTCAAATCAAGTCAGCTGAACTCAAGGACCTACGTGTGTCTGGGCCTTTCCTGGGCCTTATGGGGAAGAAAAGGCAAGATGACATAGTGGAAGGGGCTGCAGTCTAGTTCACAGGCTCTGCTGACAGCAGTCTTGAAGGAGAGCTGGGAGTGCGCTGGGGAAAAGAGACAGAGAGGCGGGGAGAGGAGGGCCCCAGTTTCCCACCAGGTACATTTAACCTTGTGAGGTAAGCCCGAGGGGGTGCATTACCCACCCCTCCCCCAGTGAGATGTTCCCCACCAAAGAGGTTTGTCCTGGTGAATGTCAGACGCAAGTTGAACTTCCTGAACCAACGTGAACCGACAAGGACAGAAGATGTAAAAACGCAGCCTCTGGATCAGGGTTAGGATTCCTGCCCTGCAGTCTAATCGCTGTGACTCTAAGAGACTTAGCCACTTTGTGCCTCAGTTTTCTCATCTGTCAAGTGGGGAGAATAATAACACCTACCCCCTAAGGTTATTGTGAGGATTAACAGAGTTCATTAAGTGTTCAAAGACATTACCTGTTAATAGCGCCCAAAAGTAGATCTCCTCAGGGGAAGCTGAGTGTTGACCATGCACAACTGGACTTGGGGCTCATTGTGAGAAATGGGGGCACGGAGAGACTCTGGGGCCCCTTAGGAGTGTCTGCCATCATAGAGACCTCTCCCTCCCCGGCCAGCTTTGCCGGGGGGCAGTGACTCTGGCCCTGGCGGGAGGCACCTGAAAGGCTCCGGCTCCTTCTCCAGACCCCTGCTGCCGCCCTGGCCATGCCTGGCCCATCTTGGCCAGGGGTTGTCAGAGGCCAGAGAACCCCTGGTCACTCCAGGGCAGGGTGGGCAGCAGGGTCCTCACTCTCCCTGCAGTAGTCTACTCTGAACATTGCTGGCTGGAGAAAAACCAGGATCGTATTTTTTTCTTGCTCAGTCATCTTCAATGAGTAAGCGGTACTTAATGCTAAGTACTTAGTATTAGTACTTCACCCATGGCATGGAGGACAATTCCTCAACCTGGCATTCACATTGCCGCCACCCTCTTCCTGGGCTTTTCTTTTTCTCACTGCTATTCATCTGTAATAACCACAGTGAGCCCTCTCTGAGCTCTTAGTTTGTGCCCTGAATGCTCCAAGGGCTCCACATATAATATCTCATTTAATCCTCACAACAAGCTCCTGGGGTAGATACTACTTTAGCCTCATTTTATAATAGAATACTGAAGCACAGACAGATTAAGAAGCATACTCAAGGTGACCCCGCTAGTTGATGGCGGAGTTAGGACTGAATCCCAGAAGCCAGGCTGCAGAGCCTGTCTCCCGCCTATAGTCCCTGAGGCCACCCCAGCCTCCTAGCAATCTAGGTTACTTTCTGTTCCCCCAACACACCGGGCAGGTCCCGCTGCTCACATCAGCTCTCCCATCGCCTTGGTGCTCTCCCACTCTCGTTGCCTCCAGAGTCCTGTCTCACCCACAAAAGAGCCCCTGCGACAGGGTCCACGTGGAACCAGCGACGAGTCCCCTGCTGCTCGGCAGGAATCATCCTTCCCTCTCTGCCTCTTGGCGATGCATGTGAACATCATTTACCTGCCTTATTGGATTCTGAGGGCCCATCTGTGGAATTCTGCATCTTGCCTGGGCAGGACCAGAACTGTCTGCTAGGTGAGTGAATATATGATGTGCAACAGGTTTTAAACTTTACAGACACTCTAACACGTCCCATCTTATTTAATACTCATGACCCTGTGTTGGAGTGGATATTGTTATCCCAGTTGTGCAAATGATAATAAGTATCATTTGTTAAGTACTGTGAGTGTAGAAAGTGAAAGTGCTGGTCATGTCCGACTCTTTGTGACCCCATGGACTATAGCTTCACCAGGTTCCTCTGTCCATGGACTTCTCCAAGCAAGAATACTGGAGTGGGTAGCCATTCCCTTCTCCAGGGGCTCTTCCCGACTCAGGGACTGAATCTGTGTCTCCTGCACTGCAGGCAGATTCTCTATCATGTGAGTCACCAGGGGAGCCCCATGCTAATGAGTTAATATATATTTCCTCAAAAACTCTTTCCAGCTATTCTGAGAAGCAACTATAATGTTCCCCATTTTCCAGATGAGAACTCTGAGGTCAGAAATGCTCAGTGACCTCCCAGAATCACGCTTGGAGCCAACCCTAAGTCTCCCAGTACTGACTTAAACCCCTTTTCTGGCTATATTTGCATTTTAAATAGGCTATGTTCTTATTCTTGCTATACTCCCACTTCTCTGATTTGCACTCAGAACTGTGAGACCCCTCTGACAGATGGGCTGAGGGGAGTCACCCCCTCACCCCCATCTCTGGCTCTGGGAGCTGCTCAGTGGTTGATACCTGGTGTTGCTAATTCAGGACCAGTGACTGATGGAGCTCAAAGGACTCCAGATTTGTCTCCTTAATGAACTGCTTTTGCCCTTTTCTCCTATTTAACTTCATTCTTTTCTTTCTATTCTTTAAAACTACCATTTTCTTTTCAAAAAGTCTGAAAGCAGTAAATTTACATAAATATGTAAATAAATAAACATGTGTGATCAGTATCCACATTAACATCCTCCTCATTAAGGTTGTACTCTGATCATCCACCATAAATCAAATGAGACCCAGGTCATGCATCGTTACAGTGCTAAACAGGGTTAAGGAAGAGAGAAGTGGTAGATACAAAGTTAGCCCAACAGGAGCTCATAGCAGGGACACATTGGTCTGAAGTTGAGCTGTCAGAGAAACTGGCCTTAAAGGATGGACAACATTTAGCGATGGATAAGTTTTAGGCATCTGGTCCCATCAGTTCATGGGAAATAGATGGGGAAACAGTGGAAACAGTGTCCGACTTTATTTTTGGGGGCTCCAAAATCACTGCAGATGGTGATTGCAGCCATGAAATTAAAAGATGCTTACTCCTTGGAAGGAAAGTTATGGCCAAACTAGATAGCATATTAAAAAGCTGAGATATTACTTTGCCAACAAAGGTCTGTCTAGTCAAGGCTATGATTTTTCCAGTAGTCACGTATGGATGTGAGAGTTGGACTGTGAAGAAAGCTGAGCGCTGAAGAATTGATGCTTTTGAATTGTGGTGTTCGAGAAGACTCTTGAGAGTCCCTTGGACTGCAAGGAGATCCAACTAGTCCATCCTAAAAGAGATCAGTCCTGGGTGTTCATTGGAAGGTGATGCTGAAGCTGAAACTCCAATACTTTGGGTGTTCATTGGAAGGTGATGCTGAAGCTGAAACTCCAATACTTTGGCCACCTGATGCGAAGAGTTGACTCATTGGAAAAGACTGATGATGGGAGGGATTGGGGGCAGGAGGAGAAGGCTGCCCCCTCAGAGGATGAGATGGCTGGATGGCATCACCGACTCGATGGATGTGAGTTTGAGTGAATTCCGGGAGTTGGTGATGGACAGGGAGGCCTGGCGTGCTGTGATTCATGG
Organism: Bos indicus; assembly: GCF_029378745.1. NCBI lineage: Eukaryota > Metazoa > Chordata > Mammalia > Artiodactyla > Bovidae > Bos > Bos indicus. Next base: position 48,112,344 of record NC_091783.1, read on the forward strand.
GGTCGCAAAGAGTCAGACACAACTGAACGACTGAACTGAACTGAAGTTTTAGGCAAAGAAGCGGCTAGGCAGCTGGTCTATTAAAAACAACTTCCCCCCAAAATGGCTTCCCTGATGGCTCAGCAGGTAAAGAATCTGCCTGCGATGTAGGAGATGTAGGAGACATGGGTTTGATCCCTGGGTTGGGAAGATCCCCTAGAGAAGGGAATGGCTACCCATGCCAGTATTCTTGCCTGAAAAATCCCATGGACAGAGGAGCCTGGCAGGCTACAGTCCATGGGGTCGCAAAGAGTCGGACACAACACAGTGAATAAGCACGAGAACGAGCTGCCCCGAAACAAAGCAACAAGGAAATGAACACAGAAGATGTGTTCAGTGTATCACCTGGTTTCATTTTGGTTGGTGTGATGGATGAATAGAAAAAAAACGTTAGGTGTGAACTTGGCGATGGGCAGGTCAAATTATGGAGCTTCTTCAATGCCAGCCTAAGGATTTGACCTTAACTTGATGGCAGTGGGAACCACTGAAGGTGTGGTGTGCTTAGCTGCTCAGTTGTTTCCAACTCCTTGCGACCCCATGGACTGTAGCCCTCCAGGCTCCTCTGTCCATAGGGATTCTTCAGATAAGAATACTGGAGTGGGTTGCCATGCCCTCCTCCAGGGGAATCTTCCCAACCCAGGGGTCAAACCCAGGTCTCCCGCATCACAGGCGGATTCTTTGCTAGCTGAGCCACCAGGGAAGCCTATGAATAGTGGAGTGGGTAGCCTATCCCTTCTCCAGGGGATCTTCCCAACCGAGGGATGGAACCCAGGTCTCCCGCGTTGCAGGCGGATTCTTTACCAGCTGAGCTACTGGAGAAGCCCAGCAATGGGTTAAAATCATGGTTCACCTGGTGTGCCTGCAGTTTCCTTGGGTCTGCTTTAATAATCACAGGCAGAAGAAAGGGCTTGGGAGAGACTAGTCCTGAATCCATTATTCCAATTAAGTAGAATTATCTAGGTTGCTGGTTGAACAAGGATTCCTGTGCTTTACCCAGACTTCAAGAGTCAGGTTCAGGAAGCAGGGCCCTGGGTTTTTTAGTTTCCCCAGTTCCCCTAGGTGATTCTGACATAGGGAGAAACAGCAGAGCCTCTCACTCTGACCGCCTGGGGATTCATTAACTTGTGGATTCTGATCCAAGAAGTCTGGGGAGGAGGCATCAGAGCCAGCTTTTCTAATCAGCTTCCAAGTTCAAGGGCCACACCTGGAGTAGCAAAGTGATAAAATTTTGTCCTAAACCTAAAAGTTGTTTTCACCCTTCAAAGCTTTGGAAAAAATACTTCTGCCTGGTTCTCCAGCCGAATTAATCAGATTTAGGGGTGGAGGAAAGCCCAAGTGTGTCTAGTGAGCAGGCAGGTTAAGGTTCTCCATCCCTAACTCTGAAGATCAGCCTTCTCGTTCAGGACTGGATCATCAAGGGTAGTTCCGTGCTCTAGAACTGGGTGCAAGCAGTGGAGCATGGCCAGTAAGCAGAGCAGTGCAGTGGGCAGTCCCATGCCCCCGACCTGGGCCAAAAGCCGGCACTCAGGAAGGCTCAGGCAGCGACAGAACACCCACCTCCAGAGATGGCCTGGACTCTTTTCCTATGCACACTCAGTCAAGTCTGACTCTTTTCAACCCCATGGACTGTAGCCTGCCAGGCTCCTCTGTCCATGGGATTCTCCAGGCAAGAACACTGGAGTGGGTTGCCATTTCCTACTCCAGGGGATCTTCTCGACCTAGGGATCGAACCTGAGTCTCCAGCAGCATCTCCTGCATTGGCAGGCTTATTCTTTACCACTGAGCCACCCGGGAAGCCCCAGATTTTCTTGGGTCATCAAAGGGGAAGGTGAGGTGGCAGCACGCATGGGGCCACTCCCAGGCCCTGTCCCCATGAGCCCGGGATGGGGTGGGGGGAGACGCAGTGAACTCTCAGCACCTGGCACTCTACCAGCCACTGGAGTGGCAACCCGGGCAGCTTGGTTTTTGGCGCTTGCCTACCTGGCTTAAATCCCAGGCTCCAAATCTCCATCAAATGGAGTTCTCGCCCAGGGTGTTAGAAGTTGCTGTGGTGACACCCACTATGTTCTAGGTGCAATTCCACGTGCTCCTGAACAATGTCAGTCCCTGGGTGAGGAATAGGGAACTGGCCTCAACCGAGGAGCAAGGCAAGAAGAAGGAACCAAGTTCTCCCTGAGCCACTGCTCATCCTGAAGCCCTAGCTGGGTTGAACATGCTCAATGAAGGGCATCAAAAAAAAAAAAAAAAAAGAGAGAGATGAGCAAAGGAGGAGGGGGCCATGAGGGAGGCTGGGGATAGGAATGCTTCATGTGACCTAGGCCTGCCTTTAGAGATTCAGCCCTCTTTGGCCCCTCTGCAAAGCTTTAACTTCCAGAAAGGTTAGCCAAACAGGCCTCTTGGTTGCAGAATGAGTGTTTCTGCTCTCGACCCGAGCCTAGCCCAGGCCAGACAGACTCACACTCTCGCTTCTCTGTTACCTGAATCAGGCCCACCTTGCCCACCCTGTCTGGTCTTGCTGGGAGACTCCAGCCCACCGAGCTCCTTCCTCTCTGAGCTCCAGCAGCTGCTGCCCCCGGTGGGGGCCCCTTATCTCTCCATGTGGCTTCTCTCCGCAGCCAAGCTCTCCATGAAAAATGCATTGCAGCCCATACACTCAATTTACAATTGTCTGGTAGCCACATTAAAAAGTAAAGAGAAATAGGTGAAGTTAATCTCTAACAATGTATTTTAACCCAAGATATCCAATATATGATGGTTTCAAGATATATTAACCACGAAGCATGTGAAGTTTGTTTTTTGTACTCAGTCTTTGAAATCTGGCATTTTACCTTAGTGAGCACCTCAATTTGGAGCGGCCACATTTCAAGTGCTCCACAGCTATCGGCAGTTCGTGGTTATTGCATGGACAGTTCTGGACTTCATGCACTCGGAGGGCAGGAATAATTTTCTAGAGCCCACAGATGGACTGGGTGTGGGAGCTGGAGGCAATCTCAGGGACACCTGGTCTAACGCCTTTGCTCTGCAGGTGCAGAAACAGCCTCAGCTTATGAGGGGAGGAACTCGCCCCTAATCACAGTGAGCAGAGGATCTAGCCAGGCCGGAGGTCTGTCTTCCGAACAAGACCCTAATGATCCCGTGTCTCAGCCTGTGTGGTCCCCTCTGGGGAGGAAGACTCTGTCCCCTTGTCCACTGTGGATCCTGGAGGGAGGCCAGTGGTGGTAACTTAGGGTCCACTCGGTGGTCTCTGTTTAGCCACTGGGCAGAGTCCAGTGCTCAGTGTTCACACTCAGGCCAGAGCCTCCATTCACCCCACATCTTCTCTAGTCCTGGGTCGAGCTGTGACCCAGGAGAGAGAAAGACTAGGAGGAAGGAACCTTGGCACACAAGCCGCGTGTGGATGCCAATCATACAATTTTTGCCAGCACAGCCACTCTGGGAATCCTGAACACACTGATACTACAGTCATGAGGCAACCATCCATCCAATTAGCCTGAGTGGTTGGTTCTCCGTGCCGGGTGCACACCTCCAGCCGTGGAGCCGCGCCTGAGATTACAGGAGTGTCGCCTCTACTTCCTAGATGCTGCATCCCATCGGTAACCTACTGACCCACGCCCGCCATGCTCTGAACACTGGGCTAGCAGGCGTTTTTCAGGCCAGCCCAGACAGCCCGCGCCCATCAGCTGAGCTGCAGGCCTTGCAAGGGGGCAGCCGTGCTGTGCCCACACCTGCTTGTGCCAGTTGTGTTTGTTATTGTTAGTTCACAACTTAATTAAATCGAACAGAAATTGATGAGATAGAAATTCAAAAAGAAAGCAAACTGATATTTACATGCAAACTGAAGTGACAGACTCAAAGGTGAGTCATTAAAAAAAATGCTCTTGAATGAGGTAAGTGTGGATGAGATAACAAAATACTGGAAAGCCAGCCAGAAACCTAGAAGGATTTTGTACTCAAATATGCTTTACGTGTGTCTTTAAGTTCTTTACTTCAATAAATCCATTTTAGAAACCTCCCAAGATGCCTTATTTATGGGTATGTGAAGGTTATGCGAGAAGAACAATGGGGGACGCCAACCACTAGACCCACAGGCAAATGAAAGGCCTTGACCAACCTCAAGAAACTGGTGAAGAAATGTCCACATGCACTGTAAATTAAAACACTTAAGGTACTCACATACCTCTGGTTTCCGATGCCTGCTTTAACTGGCTTTTGGGGTTGACTAACTATGGGCTCTAGGCAAAAGCTGACCGAGTCAAATTTTTGCCCTTTGGGCGAAGCCCATGATCCATAGCTGATCTCCATTGAACACTGTGGTTGGAGGTATTTGAGGGCCTTGCATTTTAATATGAGGATCTCGTATTGGACAGGGACCAGTCGGGACCAGGTAACTCAGTTCTGTGAGGGAAGTCATGATTAACAACAGCAGGAAGCTGGTAGAATACCTGGAGAGGAGAGGGTATTGGTGCTGACTCGGAGCTTTCCTGCAGGTGCAGGACCATGGTGGGGGGACTTGGAGCCACAGAGAGGACACGGGCACAGTGGAGATGTCACCAGGTTTAGAGAGGAGTAGGGGAACAAAAGAGACACCTGGCTTCTTCCTCCCGCCTCCCCTCCCGCCCTGAGCCAAACGTAGCCAGAAGTGCACTGGCAAGGAAGCCCAGGTAACGCAGCTTTGGGGTCGGTCCCCAGGAGGCAGAAAAGAGCAGGAAAGAAATGCTTCTGAGGGATACAGGCCCAGGACTGGCCCAGATCACCTGAAATCCAAAAAGGCCCCACTCAATGACTCAGAGTGGAATTTCAGACACTTTTAAGGCTGTTCATGAAAAAGTGTGTATTGGAGGCCAGAGCAGGTAGAGACTGTCTTCCTGGTACCCTACAATTGTGCTGCATAAGTGATTGCCTGTGCCGAGGCTGGTCTTAAGGGCAGCTCTGAGGATAAAACAGGGGTGGGGATTCCTTCAGACACAGACACCAGACTTCATAGAAGAGGCGGGAACAGGGTGCCCCGAGAAGGCCAAAGTCTTCAGTAGGCAACAAGGCTGGGCTGTACCCCAGGCATTTAATTTTTAAGACTTTTAAAGTTTGTTTTTCTTTTTAAAGGCTTTCAAAGTTTAATAGACTTCTTGTTGATTCTAACCAAATCTAAAAGATGGCTAAATAGCACTGCACTCTCTGTTCGCTACTGTCCAACTGCTGTCCTGAAGTCAGATGCTCTGAACCTGATGGGCAACGCGGTCAGGCTACTCGAACAATGGTGCGGGGCCCCTCTCATTTCCCCCTCATGTTTCCAGTTTATGTGAGTCACTGGGGGGACTATAAAGATTAGGTGGCTAATTGTGAGGATGGTGGCGGGTCACAGCCGCAGCATCTGACTAACATTTAAGGGACTTAGCTGCTGGCAGCCACCAGTTGTGTGTCTTGGGGCAGGTCACTTCATCCCCCTTGGGTCTCAGGGTCCTTGTCCATAAAATAAGGGAGTTTGAACTGACGTTATGCATTTCAGGATCATCCCTCTGACATCAGTTTCCATCACGAGGGCTTTTAAATGGAAGTGAAGAAGGAAAGGGACTTTAGGAAGAAAGTGGAGTCCAGGCAGGCCTTGGAAGAAGCTGAAAAAATAATCCCTGAGATGAGATTCCTTACCCCCATCATACGCTTTTTCCCTTAAAAGTAGAATGTTAAAGAATAAATCCTAGTTAATTGAGAGTTCTGGTTACTTGGGGTGCACTTAATCAAAGTTTTACTGCATTTTCAATTGCAGTGAGTTACACAGTGGTTTGCATATGCAGTTACTTCTTAAGTGACTTCTGTTCCCTGACCTCATATCTGTTTCATTAAAATTGAACACTTTGAAACGAAAAAGGGAGCACAGAGCAGAATGGTTCCACCTGGATACCGCTCTGGGGAAACAGCAGTCAAGGTGATAAAAAGCAGCATCCAACTATGCCCATACATTAGCCGCCCTGCCTGAGAGGCAGTAATTGTATTTTCAACCACTCTTCACAGAGCTTTTCAACCTGGTGAGGCATTTCTAGGTTATTCTTGTCACTCCGGGGCAGGTAACTTTGGTACAAAAATCTCCCCCACTACCCTCTTAGTACAGAGCATAACTGAACTTCAGCTGGCTAAGCAATGGAGCAGATTATCTCAATACTCCCCAAATGCTTGCTTGGGTTTGGACAAAAATACAGAGCCCTTGAATTCTCATGACCGCCTTGAGGCAGTGGTGTTGCCATGTCCTCTAGAGGTGGAGCAGAGGTTTCTGAAAACAAAGCAATTTAGAGCCTATGTTCTCATTCTGACCAGAGGTCTGGTAGTCAAAGCAAGAGATGGCAGAGTGAGCCGGGAGGAGAGTTCTGGCGTAGGGTCAACCAGTGGGGATCCCAGGCACTGATTACTAGGCGAATGAATGAATGAATGAATGCTTCTTGCTGAGGTGACCTCCTGCAGCCCACAGCTGAGGGGCAGATGGCTGGCTTCTACAAGACGGGGAAAAGCCCTGTGAGCTGACAAGCAGCTGGAAACCCCTTATGCGGAACCCAGCAAGCACAGAAGCCACATTTCAATCAGGCGGGTGCGCTGCAGTCAAGGCACTCATCCAATATCTCCTCAAAGCTACCCTTTCTTCTGGAAACTTCTGTCACTGTCCGATAGCACCTGCAGCTCTGCCTTTACTGGGGACTTGGGTCCCTGGGTCCATGAATGTTCTCCTATCCCTTTATAGAAGTTCCTGAGCCGACTCATCGGGAAAGACTCTGATGCTGGGAAAGACTAAAGGCAGGAGGAGAAGGGGACGACAGAAGATGAGACAGTTGGCTGGCATCACCAACTCAACGGACATGAGTGTGAGCAAGCTCTGGGAGATGGTGATGGACAGGGAAGCCTGGCGTGCTGCAGTCCATGAGGTTGCAAAGACTCAGACACAACAGAGCAACTGAACAACAACAAATGTGCTTACATTCTTTTTCTGGAAGGAGCAGAAGGAGAAAGTGCCCCTTGTGAACATCTGATTGGAAAATAAACAATGAGGAGGCATTTTGATTTAAGAGAGCATAGGAGATCAAACAATGAAGAGAGAGAAAGGAAACTGAACCACAGGCCTGATCTCTTAAAGACAGGTCACAAGCTGAGTTGCGACTTTTTATGAGAGCTCTGAAATGCCAAGTTCTCTGATGGCAAATGCACTTCCTGGGCAGGGCACTTAGACAGAAAGGAAATGAGGCTCCTGATGACGTCAGGGCGGCCACAGATTGCTTCCTGGGCTCTGGCATGACTTTATCCTTATTTTTTTTCTTTAAAATAATTATCAGGATGTGACAATGTTGGAGAGCCCCTTCCATGCCCCTTTGCCATCTCCCTTTGCCATCTCCCTGTCCAATAGGCCGTTTGGGTGACGAGGGTACAACTTCAGTTGTTGAGATGGGACAGCTGACCAGAGGCTTCCTCCTGAGGTGGAAAGGCTAAATCTCAGTATGATCACGAAGCTTGTGCCTCAGTGTTGCCTACTCAGTGATGGACATTAAGACAGCTAGTGGGGCTTGTTCAGAGTGAATCCTAAGGCTTCAACTGTAACAACCAGCAAGAAGTGTTTTCTTCTTTTATACTGGACTTGAGCTAGAGAGGCTGTGGGGCTATCCCTACTGCTGCCATCTTGCCTCCTTGCAGACCTGAGAATGTAGCCAGCCTATCTGGGGAGCAGAGCTAAGAGACAAAGAAACCCGTGTCCAGAGGTGGCTGGACCTGGGAGCAGGGGTATTTGAATCTGACCCTACCCAGAGGTCATTGCCAATACATGTCCTGTTTCACTTCAGCCGGTTTGAGTTGGGTTTTTTCTCATTTGCATCTGCTGCTGCTGCTAAGTCGCTTCAGTCGTGTCCGACTCTGTGCGACCCCATAGACGGAAGCCCACCAGGCTCCCTTGTCCCTGCGATTCTCCAGGCAAGAACACTGGAGTGGGTTGCTATGTCCTTCTCCAATGCATGAAAGTGAAAAGTGAAAGGGAAGTCGCTCAGTCGTGTCCGACTCTTAGCGACCCTATGGACTGCAGCCCACCAGGCTCCTCCATCCATGGGATTTTCCAGGCAAGAGTACTGGAGTGGGGTGCCATTGCCTTCTCCGTCATTTGCATCTAAAAAGTCCTATTATACTCTGCCTCATCAATAAAATGGGATTAACAGCTATCCTTCCTGTAGGACTGCTGCCAGGAATAACTGCATGCCTCTCAGTTATTTAGAGTGAGTGCTTCTAAAATGCTTTATTAATGACCAGGCAGGTCCTAGCAGTAAATGAAAACACCCCTCTGATAAGTGGTTTGGGGAAGGGTGGAGACCGAGCTTTGGGGAAGTGGTTTGGAGACCGAGCAGTCTCCAAAGAAAAATAAATGTGAAGAATGCTGTCTCATACCTCAGACAATTTATCCTAGCACGATGCCTGACCCAGGACAGATGTCTCAAAAATAATGGTCAACCATTCAAAGGTTTTGAAACAACACCCCTCCCATGTCTGACCACTGGCCCCCTGGGCTTTCCCCATTCAGAGTGACACCAGTCCAAGGAGGTCCCATTTTTAGAGCATTTAAGTGGACTCTACTCTCACTCTGGCTTTAGCTTAAACTTTGTGACTGTCCAGAACCCCCCCTTCCCCCGATACATACCTTCGAAAACTCCCAAGCCTACTTGTTCTATGGGGGGCAGGAGAGTGGGCTCGGTGACAAATTCAGCTGAGGCACTGGGAAAGTTTGGTGACCGTGTGATTCCTAAAAATGAATTGACAGAGTGCCGCCCCATCAACCCTTCCCACTGACTGGGGTTCCGGCGGGAGTCAGGTAGTTATCTCTGCCATCCAATCTCAGGTGGCTGGCAGCCTTTCCCAAGCCACCTGCACAGGTACAATGGCTCTGCTAATGGCCTCTGTCTGCAAATATCATTCATCACCTAAAACAAGCCTAATACAACGCTAAAGGTCTGCACTCCCATATAGACTTCTAAACATTTATTTATTTTTAATTGAAGGATAATTGCTTTAAAGTATTGCATTGGTTTCTACCAAACATCGACAGGAATCAGCCATAGGTTTACCCATGTCCCCTCCCACTCAAACATCCCTCCCACCTCCCTCCTCCCCATCCTACCCCTCTAGGTTGTAACCGAGCCCCGGTTTGTGTTCCCTGAGTCATACAGCAAATTCCCATTGGCTGTCTTTTACATATGGTAATGTTGTTTCCCTGTTACTCTCTCCACACCCTCCACCCATTCCTCCTTCCCCCCACCCAGCCGCGTCCATAAGCCTGTTCTCAGTGTCTGTGTCCACTGCTGCTCTGCAAATAGTCTCAACAGTACCATTTTTCTAGATTCTGTGTATATGCATTAGTGTACGATACTTGCTTTCCTCTTTCTGACTTACTTCCCTCTGTATAATAGACTCTAGCTTCATCTACCTCATTAGGACCGATTCAAAAGTGTTCCTTTCAATAGCTAAGTAATATTGCATTGAATGTATGGACCACAGCTTATTTATCCATTCATCTGTCAATGGACATCTAAGTTGCTTCCATGTCCTAGCTATTGTAAATAGAGCTGCAATAAATTCCCTCAGGGTATACACCTGGTAGTGGGATTGCTGGGTCATATGGGGATTTTACTCCTAGTTTTTTAAGGAATCTACATACTGTTCTCCACAGTGGCTGTATCAATTTGCATTCCCACCAACAATGGAAGAGGGTTCCCTCTCCAGCATTTACTGTTTGTAGATTTTTCATACTGACTTCCAACGCAATTCACTGTAAATGACTCGTGTCTCCTTTAAGCTGCCCACTGCAGCCCTTCTCACATTCCTCCTCCGAAGCCTGAACCCCCAGGCACTCCCGGGAGGGGGCACCCATATCCCCATTTCTTCAGCAACAACAGACTTCTCAGTGGTGCTTTCCTTCTCCCACCAACAGCAACACAAACACCCCTACATCCGGACATTGGGTCTGGGGGAGGTGGACACGTTCTCCCAGGTTTTTCTCATCAACCGTTCCCTTTTCTACTTTTCCTCTGTCGTCAGCAGATTAGGATTGAAAATCATTTACATGGAAGTAGGTGATTCTACAATTCAGCCTGCCTGCTTTTGACAATGAACTAAATAAACTGCTTGGGGTCACTCGGAGTAACAATTCACAGGCTGCCTGTGACAGGCAGAAGTTAAACCCCTCTGTGCTGAGGACCTCCCCACGGGGTGAGGGGGAGGCCGGTTCTGGGGAGGGAAATTCAAGGCATCTTATTATTCACCGGCTCCCTTTCCAGCTCTGACCTTAAGAGTACTCTTAACCTTCCTCCTCCAGCTTGCTAATGGGGAAATAAATCTTGGGAGAGTATCTTAAATTCTTTTTTATCACAGACTGTATCACCGAGATAATAAGACCAGCCTTCAGAGTAACCATTAAGCCACAGAAGGTGTGGTCATCATTTATGATTTTTTTTAGCCTTAATTGCTAGATAGACACTTTAAGTGGGAAGTCTGTCTAATGAGCCCAGTCATTAAAACATCAAAAACTGTTATCTGGGGTTTCTATTTTAGTTAGACATTACATTATTTTAATAAGGGGGCCGCATTTCTTGTCACAGAGTTTGGTAATGGAGGCTGAAGCAACCCCCTGGGGACCGGGGGAGGGGGAGGCAGGCCTGCCTTTGGAAAAACAAGGTCGCAAATCAAGCCGGAGCCCTGGAATGGGGAGGCAGATGAGCAAGTCTGGGAACCTGACCAGGATGAGGGCCCCCGTGGTTGGGGCAGTGGGGGTGGGGGATGGGGCCGCCCTCCCTGACCCGGGATGGGGACCGGCAGGGCACAGGGTGTTCTGGCCTCCGTGTGCGCTCTGATCAGTTGCCACACCTTGGTGCAGTGCGTCCTGGAAGCTCCTTTCTGTTGGCCTCCTGGCTGCTGCATGGGATAGGAGGCCGCCTGCAGGCCCGCCCAGTCCCTGGCCTCTCTCCTCATCCGAGCCCCCTCCTCGCTCCTCGGGCCTCCTAGGCAGGCATTCTCAGAGCTGGCTGGCAGCACAGGATTGACACTGGGCGTTCCCAGCCTGAAGGCTCTAGACGTGGATACTCGCTGTTGGCTACTGTTTATTGATCCGGACCAGCACTGTCCTCCGTGAGCCACAGATGCAGGCCACGTGTGTAATTTACAATTTTCTAGTAGCCACATTTAAACAGCAAAAATAAACAAGGTCATTTTAAGGACACATTTAGATACTAACATATCCAAAATATTATCATTTCAACATCTGGTCAATATTTTTTTAAGGATTAGGATCTATTTTACATTCCTCTTTTCACACTAAATCTTACCCTTCAAGCTCATCTCCACTTGGACTACATTTCAAGTGCTCCAGAGCCACCTGTGGTAGAGACAACTATATTGGAAAGGACAGTTTAAGCTTTGGTTTTCCAAGTAGCTAACTGTTACCAAGCACTTACTCTGTGCCAGGCACTGTTTTAAGCAGTTTATACATAATGATTAACACTCATAACAACCCCACTGAGTGGATGCTACTATTATGCCCATTTTACAGGTGAGGAAATTAAGGCAGAGTGAGGTGAAGCAACTTGTTCCAAGTCAGAGCCTGTGAGCGGTAACCCCCAAATGAGGCACACTGTAGGTGTGCGCTAAGTATATATTTGAAGGCTGACTGTCTGGCCCCTTGCTCATTCTTAAAGGAACTGAGCCCTAGATGACCCTGCAACTGTGGGACAAATTACCCACCACACCAAGCCATCTGAGAGCAGCTGGTTCCCTCCCTCTGTGTGACTGATTCCCCTGGCCATGGAAGCCCCAGGTAACCACCAGCGGATTGTCTGGGGGTGCATGTCTAATACCAGGAGATCCTCCTGAAATATGAAACTTGCAAACAAGTAGCTTCTGTTTTGAAGAAAAAAAAAATCAAGAGGTGAGCTTAACAAGACAGCCTTTAAAAAACAACTTACAAAAGAGAAAACTTCTGATACTGACAACTTCTGACGTTGAAGCACTGAAGAACAATCCTAAAATTCACCATCAAACCACAGGGTAGCAAAAGATGACAAGAGGAAAATGTTTCCTTGGTTATTATCACCCCATCATCAAAAAGATATGAGTGAACGGTAAAGGAACACCACACTCCAGCCTAGTACTAATAGATACTCAATGAATACTGGCTGGAAAGGTCAGCTAACCCAGTGTTCTTGGAAAAAGTAGACAGAGCTTGATAGAAAGAGTTATCATCCATGGTAACTACTCCGCCACAACTGAGAATGGTTATCAAAACCAGGAAAATTGAGTAGGATGACCTCAGCAGACAGAGCTTTGCATGCAAGGAGTGCGAAGTCTCTCAGTGGACGATGAAGGCTGGCAGGGCAGAGAAACGGAAGCGTACCATATGTGGTCCAGCCTTTACACCCCACATGGTCAGCCTTCCTCACTAGACCAGTGCAAAACACGAAAAGGGACATGTGTAGAAGGGATGGTAGCTTTTCAAAAGGCAGGCATAATTCACAGCACCATTGCGTGGTTTTATATTACAAACCAAATGAACTGATTAAATTTATAGAGTGGCAGGAAAGGCAAGTGTCAGACATATCTCCTATATGTATATACAGGAGAAGAAAATGCTGGGGTCCTAGTGGGTCACAGACCAGACCCAAACTTCCAAAGCTCAGAAAAGCACATTCTGAACTTGCCTGATCGTCCAGTAGTTAAGAATCTGCCTGACAACGAAGGGGACAGGGGCTATCCCTGGTCCAGGAAGATCCCACATGCTGCAGAGCCACTAAGCCTGTGCTCTAGAACCCGGGAGCCACAAATACTGAGCCCAGGTGCTGCTCACTGAAGCCCGTGCACCCAGATCCTGTCCTCCGCAACAAGAGAAGCCCCCGCAATGAGAAGCCTGAGAACCACAATGAAGACCCAGCACAACCAAAAATAAATGGTTAAAAACAAAAGCACCATCCCAGAAATAGAAATGAGAGGTCCAGTCTGGCCCCTCCAGGAAGGAAAAGATTCATAGAAAAACATCGAAGACACCCTCAACAACCAAGGCCTCTGGGAAAGAGGAAAGGATCAAGGCTTAGTGAGTTCAGAGAAGAGACAGCTGGTAGGCTGCAGGGGTTCTAGCCCAGCAGCACACAGAGTCACGAGCCTGGGTTGAAGCCAGCCAAATGACTCCCTTGCTCTGTGGTCTTGAGCAATCTCTTTACCTTTCAGAGTCCTGGCTCCTTTACCCATAAAACAAGGATGATAATACCTGCCTGATAAAAATATATATAAAGTTACCATCCGACCAAGTGATCCACTCCTACGTATATCCACAAGAAAAATGAAAACATTTGTCCACAGAAAATCTATACACGAATGTTCATAAGGGCCCCAAAGTGGAAACAACCCAAATGGCCATCAACTGGTGACCGAAGAACAGTGTGGTAGATCCACAAAGGGGAATATTATTTGGCAGAACAAAGGAATGAACCACTGGCACGAGCTACAATGGATGTGCCTTGAGAACATCGCGCTGAGTGAAAGAAGCCAGTCAGAACTGGTACGTGGTATGCTTCCATTTCTGTGAAATAAACAGAATCCGCAAATCAGTAGAGACAGAAAGTATATTTGTGGTTACCAGGGGCTATCGGGGAGTTCAGAAAACATTGATCCTTTCCCCTTAACTAGGGGAGTGGCTGCTGATAGGTATGAGGTTTCTTTTTAAGGTGATGAATATATACTAAAAATGACTGCAGTGATGATTGTACAATTCTGTGAATATACTAAACCTGAATTGTATCCTTTCAATTGGCAAATCACATGGTATGTGAAATATATTTGTATAAAATCCAGTCAGTGCATGGCATATTAAAGGTCCCTGGTAACTGTTGTAATAGAAGATGCTTTCCCCGTCTTATTTATTTGCTAGAAGGATGAAAGAAGGGCAAGTAAGATGGGGACCTAAGTGCCCACACAGGCCATCTTCCACAGGAGGCAAGCTTCAGGTTTCCCTAGGTGGGCCTCTTCCCAGGTGGAAGTGAAGGCGATGATCCAGCAGGGTGTGGGCACGTCATGCACTGCCAGGGCACACCGCAGGGCTCCTGGGCCCCAGGGCAGGCAAGCCCTGAAGTTCAGGGTGGTGGGGTGTGGAGCTTATATGAGTGGAGGCCACACCCAGCTGTCTTTGGATAATTCAGCCTTGATTTCTGTTAACACCACCTCCCATAGCGCCTGCCAGGCTGGCAACGCATTAATGAAAGTCTCTGTGTTCCAACCAGGTGGCCTGCTCCCACGGGGTGTTATAGTGTTGAAAGTGCTCCCAAAGGTCCACTTCCAGCCTTTCCTCAGAAGACAAGTCCTTCCTTCTGGCCCCCAATTCTGCCGACGCGGGCAGAGTCTGGAATGGAATTTAGGGTATGGGCAACTTTGGTTCCCAGGCCCACTGCAGACCTTCACAGAGCCAAGTGACTGCAGGCCTACGGGAAGGCAGAGCTGAGGACCGGTCACCTTCATCACCACACATGGCTCCTGACACAGTCTGATGGCGCCTCCCTTACAAAGCCAGGACCTGGCAAGGAGCCTGCGTGCCTCTCTGCAGCTGCTGTGTAGCCGCTCAGTCATGCTCAGTCATGTCCTACCCTTTGTGGCCTCATGGACTGTAGCCTGCCCGGCTCCTCTGTCTGGGATTTCACAGGTAGGAATACTGCTCTCTACAGAGACACTATTGTGTCTTGATACAATTTTAGGGCATGTGGGATTGAGCTAGGTCTTGTAGGACACATGGGGTCCATGGCCCTGGCCCCCTTAATACCATGGTGCCCCCCAGGGGTACAACCCCAAACAAGCTTTCCGCACACACTTTCCAAATGCCCCATGAAGAGGTATTGCTACAGAGCGTGATGTGTGGCTGGGGAGGTATTGTGCCTGGAAAGCCAAGGTTTCTTCCAGCGCTGTGAGTGGTAAGCTGGGAAGCTTTAACAATCGGCTCTCCTGAATAAAGGAGGGATTGTGGTTCCCTAACCCTAACCCTTGGAAGAAAAGCTATGACAAACCTAGATAGCATATTCAAAAGCAGAGACATTACTTTACCAACAAAGGTCCGTCTAGTCAAAGCTACGGTTCTTCCAGTAGTCATGTATGGATGTGAGAGTTGGACTATAAAGAAAGCTGAGTGCCAAAGAATTGATGCTTTTGAACTGTGGTGTTGGAGAAGACTCTTGGGAGTCCCTTGGACTGCAAGGAGATCCAGCCAGTCCATCCTAAAGGAGATCAGTCCTGAATATTCATTGGAAGGACTGATGCTGAAGCTGAAACTCTAATACTTTGGTCACCTGATGTGAAGAACCAACTCATTGGAAAAGACCCTGATGCTGGGAAAGACTGAAGGCAGGAGGAGAAGGGCAACAGAGGATGAGATGGTTGGATGGCATCACTGACGTGATGGACATGAGTTTGAGTAGGCTCCAGGAGTTGGTGATGGACAGGGAAGCCTGGGGTGCTGCAGTCCATGGGGTCACAAAAAGTTGGACACGACTGAGCGACTGAACCGAACTGAACTGCATGGGAGGTGGGGGGTGGGCAGTGGTGCTTGCGTGCAGACTGTGCTGATTTCCACGGTGTGCCTACCTGCACCACAGCCGATTTCAAGGACGGCTGTGTTGAACAACTGGTTACAAAATTCCTAAAACCTAACCACCGACTCCTGCGCTCACAGGCAGATACAGGCTGGCCCCCAGCACACCTGCCATTGCGAGTCTTCTTGTGCAGCTAATTTAGAAGGTGCCCTGAATTAAGAACTCAATCGGAATATTCTTTGTAGGGTCATGTTTTAGAACCAAATAGTAATACTAATCAAAACCCTGATAGCATCCTGTGACCTGAACCAGGCTTTGGGAAATTGAGAAATGGTTCACTGAATGGCAGGGCCCCTGCCTGTGTGCCAGGCGGGCACAGAGCCAGGCCCTGGAGGCAGGAAGCTGCTTGCTCCTCTCCCGATCCCGGCTTTGGTGGCAAACGCCATCCCACAGCCCCCATCGCATCAGGGGTTAAAGGACTCTGGCTGGGCTCCCCGCTCCTAGCCTTTGCTGACCTGCAACAGAATCCTCTCCTCTGCCCAGCATCTCAGCTTCAGAAAGTACTTGACAAACTCCTCTGTGCCCAGACTCAATGTGTGCCTCCTCCCAGGGAACCTTGCATCTCTGAAAGTGGCAACAAAAGGAAGAGGGCAATACTTAAACTGAAGCATCCACAGGCAGGCAAGGCAGGCCTGCAGCTGTAATAAGAAACGAGGGGTGGAAACCCTATTATCCTGAGCAAGGGGTTATGGGAGCAGGATGACAAGCAAGCGGTCCAAGCAAGAAGCTGAAGCCGCCTAGAAGGAGGCATAGATTGAGAACTAGTCCCCAGGCTGGTGGTGGGGAGCCCCAGGAGAGCTGGAGGGAGGGTTAGCAAGAGGGCCAAAGTTCCTGGGAGCTAAAGGCTTTGTTCACTATCCTGATTGTGGGGATGTTTCCCTGGCAAAACCCATCAAACTGTAAAACATACACGGTTTATTGTGTGTCAGTGATACCTCAATAAAGCGGCCACAAAAACATCCCCCAGGCAAGCTGTGGAGATGGGTATTCGGCTCGACCCAGAGACCCACCAGCTTGGAACTAACCCTCGTGGCCTTAGGAGCGGGATCTGGGGACAGGGGTGGGGGGCGGGGGGTGGGACAGGACCTCTCAGGTCGCCCACCTCCAGGCTGCACAGACTGCAGGGTCCCAGGGAGGGGCAGGGAGGAGCGGGGGATGGTTATATAAGTGGGCTCGGCAAGCAGTCAGACTGCCCAGAATTGTCTGTTTGCGAGGATGAAGGTGATATAATTGGAATCAGAGCCTCAGCTGAACCAGGAAATGAGTGGAGATTTAAATACCAGGATGCAAAGTTTACCAAAGGGATAGGAGAGAGGGAGGGAGGAGAGGCGGAGAATGTGGGGAGGGAGCTTTGGAGAGAAAAGTGGAAAGGGTCAGGAGAGGGAGGAGGGGAGATTGGGAGGAAGGCCAAGGGGGAGGGGAGCAAAGGGAGGGTGGAGGGGAGGAGAGGAGGGCTGGGAAGAGATGGGGAGGGGGAAGGGAGGGGAGGGGAGCAAAGAGGGGGAGGGTGGAGGGGAGGAGAGGAGGGCTGGGAAGAGGTGGGGAGAGGGATGGAGGGAAGGGAGGGGGAGGGGAGGGAGAGGGGAGGGGGAGGACCGGGAATCAGGGGAGAAAAGATGCTGACACAGCAAGGCCAGGAGGGGCTTGCAGAGTGGGCTCCCTGAAAAGATTTCAGGAGGTCGCCAACACCTTTCAGGCAGCGGGAGCGAAAGAAGAGCCTGCAGATACTTCTGGAGAGGAGCGCAGTTGGGTGGAGGCCAGTGGCAGGCCCAGAGGCTAGGCTGGGCTGGGCAGGACCCAGGGGGCTGGGCAGCGCCTGCGGTGACTGCAGCACCTGGGTGATCCCGAGAAGCAAGTCACATGCTACCCCAACTTGGGAGCCCTCCTGTGCCGCCTCCCCTATCCCCCCGGGGGGTTGTTTGCAAATGAGGATGGAGTCTAGGTTCATCTCTGGAGGTTAAGAAGGAGCTCAGCTCAGCAAACTCTCCAGGTGCCCAGTGACGTGAAGAACAAGTTACCTAGAGAGTAGCCATAGAACTGGCTGGTTGAGCTGATTTCTATTCAGCCCTTGTCATACGTTGCTCTCAAAGGCATTCAGATGTTCCTAGGGGGGTTGATTTTATGCCCACACAGATGTTACCTCTTCTTCCTCCCCTCATAAAAACAAAACCTTTCCCTCAAGTATTTGTTGTTTAGTCGCTAAGTCGTGTCCGACTCCGTGCGATCCCATGGACGGCAGCACCACGGGCTTCTCTGTCCTTCACTATCTCCTGGAGTTTGCACTCAGCCTCACACGGCAGGCTGTAGGGATGGCCCCACTTCCCAGAATGGGAGACTGAGGCACCGAGAAGGGAAGTGGCTTAACTATTGTTGTTGTTCAGTCGCTAAGTCATGTCCAACTCTTTGCGACCCCATGGACTAGAGCACGCCAGGCTTCCCTCCTTCACTGTCTTCTGGAGTTTGCTCACACCCATGTCCATTGAGTTGGTGATGCCATCCAACCATCTCATCCTCTGTCGTCCCCTTCTCCTCCTGCCTTCAATCTTTACCAGCATCAGGGTCTTTTCCAATGAGTCAGTTCTTTGCATCAGGTGGCCATAGTATTGGAGTTTCAGCTTCAGCATCAGTCCTTCCAATGAATATTCAGATTGATTTCCTTTAGGACGGACTGGTTGGATCTCCCTGTAGTCCAAGGGACTCTCAAGAGTCTTCTCCAATACCACAGTTCAAAAGCATCAATTCTTTGGCGCTCAGCCTTCTTTATGGTCCCCCTCTCACATCCATACATGACTACTGGAAAAACTATAGCCTTGACCAGGTGGACCTTTGTTGGCAAAGTGATGGCTTGGCTTTTTAATACACTGTCTAAGTTTATCATAGCTTTTCTTCCAAGGAGTATGTGTCTTTGAATGTCGTGGCTGCAATCACTGTCTACACTGATTTTGGAGCCCAAGAAAATAAAATCTGCCACTGTTTCTACTTTTTCTCCATCTATTTGCCATGAAGTGATGAGACCAGATGCCATGATCTTTGTTCTATGAATGTTGAGTTTTAAGCAAGCCTTTTCACTCTCTTCTTTCACCCTCATCAAAAGCTCTTTAGTTCTTCACTTTCTGCCATTAGAGTGATATCCTCTGCATAACCAACTCCAGTATTCCTGCCTAGAGAATCCCATGAACAGGGGAGCCTAGTGGGCTATGGTTCATAGGGTCACAAAGAGTTGGACACGTCTGAAGGGACTTTGCACAGCACATCTGCCTATCTGAGGTTGTTGATATTTCTCCTGACAATCTTGATTCTAATTTGTGAGTCTCCCAGCCCGGCATTTTGCATGATGTACTCCGCATAGAAGTTAAATAAGCGGGGTAACAATACATAGCCTTGACCAATTTGGAACCAGTCCATCTTCCAAGTCTGGTCACTGTAAATTCATGGTAAGTAGTTGGTGGGAAAAACCATAGATTCTTAATTTCAGTTTGGTGATCTTTTATATGGTCTGCTCTACTGAATTGATTGAATATAATTACCACCATCATCATCCATGGGCACAGTAATATTGCCTCACAAGGATGAGAGCAATCAAGTTTTGTGTCTTTTATACATAGACTTTGGGCCTGACACAGTCCTATACCATACTGACCAGATGGTGGACGCCTTGCGACTCTCTTGACCACAGCTGCACTTGCTGCCCACAGCCTGGTTGCCCTGCCCCCTTTACCTGGTTTGAAGAGCAGAGCTCTCAAAGCCTCCCTGTTGCTGGCACCTCTTATCCAGCCTGCAGTGCATTTTAAGAGGCATGCTCTTTAGGGAGCTAATTACCTAATTAGTGCATCTAGAGGAAGGCTTAAGTTATGAGGCTGATAATAAGGCAAAACCCATGAAACAATTGTGCCAGGCGGCTCCTTACTGTCAGGCTCGTTGTCTGCGCCAAATTATTAATTACGATTCTTAATCACTCCTTTTCCCGTCAGAACCCCTGAGATTTAATTCGCTTCATCCTTTGCCCCTCCTAGAATACTCAGTTCTGAATGCCTTTCTGCTCCTGGGTGAGGGGGGTGAGCAGGGGGGCGGGGTAAACCATGACATCCAGCCAGGCAGCCTGAGAACACCTGTAGCCACCTGCCTGGCCGCCAAGCCAAGGCCAGGGTCTGCCTGCAGGTCCTGTCCAGGGGAGGGTGTGTTTGGACAGGAAGGCCCAAGGAGGGGGTCCCGGGGGGAGGTGACACTCGATGGGCAAGGGGAGCAGCGCAGTACGTCTGTTGTTAGCAATCTGATGGGGCTGTCGGGCAGGAGAGAAATTAGGCCTATTCCATCGCTTCACGGACAGGACTAGGATCAATGAGCACGATGTGTGAGGTTCGATTGGAGTTTCAGAGAATAACCTTCTGACTATCAGAGCTGTGAACTATCCAGGGGGAAACCAGCCTCTGCTGGCCAGACGTGATCTGGCAGCTCATGGACCCTCATCTTTGAGACCCAAGGATTCCTCCCTCTTCTGTGCCCGCTTCCATCCTAAACCGACTGTACTGATAGGTGTCTGGGTCTGTCTATCTCCCCTGAGGCCAACACTGTGCCTGACTCAGGCCTGTGTCCCCCTCCCCCAGCCCCTCTCGCGGCCCTTGGTGCTCATGGTGCTCAATGAACGTGAGCGAATTTGAGTTGAAACAGAAAACAGGCCCAGCTTCATCAAATCATAAAAGTCCTACACCGACATGAAATGGAATATTTGGATTGGAGGAAATGTCAGCGGTTGCTTAACTTTACTTTTCTCCAAGGAGTGGAATAAATTTATACAATATTTGTGAAATTAACAGTTGTTTTAAGGATTAAAAAGCCAATATGAAACTTCAAAAGGATCCTTGGATGGCATTTTTTCCCCTTTCCTGAATATTTGGTAACCCAAGGTGAGCTACTATCCAAGATGGTTCTGATCCTGTCGTGATGGTTCAGGTGAGGAACGCAGTGGGGAGCCCTGGGTGGGGGTCAGCAGAAAGACGGTGTAGGAGGTGTGCCCTGTTTAACCTCAGATGTGACAGAGGTGAGGTGGCCTTCTTGTGGATGGACCTTCCATGCTTATTTATTTTTAGACCAACCTTGTCAAAACAAAAAACAAAATATATATGTTTTTATATATATAAAACATAAAATATATATATAAAACATTTATATATATAAAACAAAAACATATATATACCAAAATATAACAGAAGAAACTCAGGCATAGCCATTCAAGAAAAAGAGAGAATAATCACAAATACACAATTTTTCTTGGTAGGCAAGTTAGCAATTTAGGGCCCTAAGATTATTGGGTACATTCTCGTCGAGCCAGCAGTTCTACTTCTCATTGTTTATCCTAATAGTTAAGTATGTGCAGCAGTTTTATTACCTAATATGAATCTTGGTATTGTTATGCCATGGGAGAAAATTTAAATGTCCAACAGAAAAAGCTTAAATAAAATACGTGATTGTACATTTATGCAATGAAATGACTTGCAATCGTTAAAATAGTACAGATAAGCATTTTACTGACATGGTAACATGCTACGTGGTGACAGGTATAAACAGTGTTGCACAGAAAGATCCCATTTGTTTAACAAAATATATGTTCTCAGAAAAATATCTGGGGTGATATAAATTCATAGTAATAACAGGAATGGGAGGATTACAACAGTGTAATTTTCTTTCTCTTATTTTCCTTCTCTCTTTCTCCCTTTCTTCCTTCATTCCTTCTTTCTTCTCTCTCCCTCCCTTCCTCCCCCACCCCCCTTTCTTTCAACAATGGACATGTGTTACTTTTATAATTAAAGAGTTTAAGCTTATGCATGCTTTTCCCAGGAAAAGAATGTCATTATAGATAGTTGAAAGAAAAAAGTTTGCAAAATGTATGTGCAAAAACCTGACGTGTGTGTGTGTGTGTGTGTGTGTGTGTGTGTACACACTGAGAGAAAAAGGAAAATAGACTATCAGAGGATTAAGTCTTCTGTTTCTTACCTGTTTCTTAGTAGTGGAACTTAGAAGATTTTCCTCCTCTTTCCATTGTCTACATAACATGTAAACAGAATTTTACACAAAATGTAAAAAGTTTTGAATGGAATGACTGTGTGTTCTCACATACTATGTGGGTTTAGCTTTAGAGGAGGTGACAGGAAGTGTCCATGCGGATGATACCTGGCCCTTACATGTGGAGCACCTTTGAGTGTCCATCATGGGAAATCTGCGCCCCCAAATCCAGGAGGCTGACAGGGTGGTATCTCTTGAGTAATCCTTGAAGGTATGCCTCCCGTACTCCTATGACTGGGCATTTTGGGGCAGACGGGACTGTGACATAAGGGGACAGAGCCTGGACCTACTGGCCAGTGGACCCACCTGTGATACCAGCTGATCCCCTCCAAGCCTCAGTTTTCTCATCTGCAAAGTGGAGATCATCCTCTCCAATCTGCCACTCTTCCCAGGGTTGTGAACGGACACGGAAAAGCAAAACTCCCAGATGCAAGGAAGAACCATCATCGTTAGTTATTGGGAAAGCCAGAGACGAGGCAAAAAAGGTAAGCTAGACAGAGGATGCTAAGTCGCTTCAGTCGTGTCTGACTCTGTGATCCCCATGAGCTATAGCTTGCCAGGCTCCTCTGTCCCTGGGATTCTCCAGGTAAGAATACTGGAGTGGGTTCCTGTGCCCTCCTCCAGGGAATATTCAGGAATCGAACCCAGGTCTCTTACATCTCCTGCATTGGCAAGTATGTTCTTTACCACAAGCACCCCTTGGACAGGAGATAATTGAGGTTCAATTGGTTTCTGAACCAGCTTAGACTGGAGCACCTCGCTAGGACTCGCTCTGTCCCACAGGGCTGGCAGGAGGCAAGGGGCAGGGAGCGCCTCAGCTCACCTTCATCAGAGGCTACCTCCTGACCTAGGGTATGTCTATCTTCACTCGGCGCCAAGTCAAGGGGAAAGCCATGCAAATCCCGAGGGCTGGTATTCTAGAAACAGCACATGTGCAAATGATGAACTCATCCTATCCTCAAACCCAGCCCTCAATGCAGATTCCATCTCAAGTTGCATTTTGGCCGCTGGTGGTGTGAACACAGCCCCCACAGTGTCGGAACGACTTGCTCTGCCTGCTCCCTGAGCAAGGTGTGCTCCTGGCCCGTCATCAGGGGCCGCACCAGGAAGTAGGCGGCTCCCCAGCACAGGAGGTGGCTGTGCAAACACCATCAGGCCACATCTCCCTTCACCCTGGGTCTCTGTTGTTGTTGCTTAGTCACTAAGTTGTGCCCGACTCTTTTGTGACCCCATAGACCGTAGCACCCGCAGGCTCCTCTGTCCGTGGGGTTTCCCAGGCAAGAACACCGGAGCGGGTTGACATTTCCTTCTGCAGGGGATCTTTCCGACCCAGGGATCAAACCCATGTTTCCTGCCTTGGCAGGTGGATTCTTTACCACTGCACCACCAGCAGAGCCTGGGTCTCTGTTCACTTGTCTGTAAGGTGAGGACTGTGTTGTCCCATGAAAGGCCTTTTCTACTTTTGAGATCCTGAGGTCCATCACCTAGCGATCCAGAGGCGATAGTTCTGCCCTTGACAGAAGTCATCACAGTCCTGGGACTGATCTCATACAGGTGGGTCTGAAGATAAATTTACAGGCAGCAGGAATATCGGGCAGGAAAAGAGCTCAAGAAAATATAACTCTATTGGGGAGGACATGGGGCAACTAGGAACGGATGGATGGCTGGATGGACGACTGTTCCCTCCCATGGAACACAGACTGGCATCATTTTATGAACACAAACGCCCCCTCTGACCCAGCTACCTCACCCCTAGTTGTAGAACACAGAGAAACTCCTGGACACGGCTGTAGGAGACATGTGACAACATGTTCTCAGAAACATTGTTATTAACAGCAGAAAAACCCGCAACCATCGCCAGTGTCACTGACCTCAAACTGGATAACTAGGTTATGGCACCTTCACATCAGAGAATACTATTCGGTGGTTAAAATGCATGAACTACAGCTGGCTGCACCATGTGCGTGAATCGTGGAAACATAATATTGAGAGAAAGAAGCAATCACAGAAGAGATACAGTTTGATTTCATTTATGTAAAGTTCAAATACTGACGAAACTGCCAATAACTTTTTCCTAAACTGTGGACAAATATATATAACATAAAAGTTGCCATGTCAACCATTTTGAAGTATACAATTCAGTGGCATTAGGTACATTCACAATGTTGGGCAACCATCACCACTATTTCTAATACCTTTCCTTCACCCCCAAAAGAAACTCTACCCACTAAGCAATAACTTCCCATTCCTTCCTCCAGTCAGCTCTGGGGAACCCCTAACCTACTTTCTGAGCTTATGAATTTGCCTATACTGGATATCTCATATATGTGGATTCATACAATATCTGTCCTTTTATGACTGGTTTATTTTGCTTAGTATAATGTCTTCAAGGTTCATCCATGTTAAGCATGTATTAGAACTTCATTCTTTCTATGGCTTGCACTCATTTCACATGCTAGCAAAGTAACGCTCAAAATTCTCCAAGCTAGGCTTCAACAGTACATGAAACCGAGAGCTTCCAAATGTTCAAGCTGTTTTTAAAAAGGCAGAGGAACCGGAGATCAAATTGCCAACATCCGTTGGATCATAGAAAAAGCAAGAGAATTCCAGAAAAACATCTACTTCTGCTTCATTGACTACGCTAAAGCCTTTGACTGTGTGGATCACAACAAACTGTGGAAAATTTAAAGAGATGGGAATACCAGACCACCTTAGCTGCCTCCTGAGAAACCTGTATGCAGGTCAAGAAGCAACAGCTAGAACTGGACATGGAACAACAGACTGGTTCCAAGCTGGAAAAGGAGTACACCAAGGCTGCATATTGTCACCCTGCTTATTTAACTTATATGCAGAGTACATTATGAGAAATGCTGGGCTGGATGAAGCATAAGCTGGAATCAAGATTGCCAGGAGAAATGTCAGTAACCTCATATATGCAGATGACACCACCCTTATGGCAGAAAGTGAAGAAGAACTAAAGAGCCTCCTGAAGAAGGTGAAGGAGGAGAGTGAAAAAGCTGGCTTAAAACTCTACATTCAAAAAACGAAGATCATGGCGTCCGGGCCCATGACTCCATGGCAAATAGATGGGGAAACAATGGAAGCAGTGACAGATTTTATTTTCTGGGGCTCCAAAATCACTGCAGATGGTGACTGAAGCCATGAAATTAAAAGATGCTTGCTCCTCGGAAAAAAAGCTGTGACAAACCTAGACAGCGTATTAAAAACAGAGAATGTCTTTGTAGTAATGGACTTCGCTGACAAAGGTCTGTATAGTCAAAGGATTGGTTTTTCCAGTAGCCATATATGGATGTGAGAGGGAGACCATAAAGAAGGCTGAGAACCAAAGAACTGATGCTTTAGAACTGTGGCGTTGGAGAAGACTCTTGAGAGTCACTTGGACAGCAGGAGATCAAGCCAGTCAATTCTAAAGGAAATCAATCTGAATATTCATTGGAAGGCCTGATGCTGAAGCTGAAGCTCCAGTACTTTGGCCACCTGATGCGAAGAACTGACTCATTGGAAAAGACCCTGATGCTGAGAAAGATTGAAGGCAGGAGGAGAAGGGGATGACAGAGGATGAGATGGTTGGGTGGCATCACTGACTCAATGGACATGAGTTGGAGCAAACTCCAGGGGATGGTGAAGAACAGGGAGGCCTGGTGTGCTGCAGTCGATGGGGTCACAAAAAGTCAGACACGACTGAGCAACTGAACAACGACAACAAGAACTTTATTCTTTTTATGGCTGAAATATATGTATGAAATGCATACATGTGTATACATATATGTATATACACACACAGAAAAATATCAAATATATATTTGGTTTTTTTTACTGGTTCATCTGTTAATGGGCACTTGTTAGTTTCTATCTTTTGGCTATTGGAAACAATGCTGTCAACATTCGTACACAAGCATCTGTTTGAGTCCCTGTTTTGAAATCTTTTGGGTATCCACCAAGAAGCAGAATTTCTGGGTCATATGGTAATTTTACCTTCAATTTTTTGAGGAAATGCAAACATTTGTGGAGTCCTATATAACTGATGCTGAAGCTGAATATATAACTGATACTGAAGCACCACCAACTCAATAGACATGAGCTGAGCAACTCCAGCAGATAGTGGAGGACAGAGGAGCCTGGCGTGCTGCAGTCCATGGGGTCGCAGAGAGTCAGATATGACTTAGCGACTGAACAACAACGCATGTAAGTAGTAAAACCATCAGTAAAGCAAGGGAATGATGAGCCCACAGTTCAGGATAATAATTATTTCTGGAAGAAAGGAAGGGGATGCAGTGGACGAAGACTAAGGAGCTTTAGTACTTTGGGTCACATTTTATGCCTGAAACTGAATGACAGGTTCTCAGGAGTTTATTTTCTTCTTCACAACCTACATACACACGGCAGATATTCTTCTGCATGTATCAAATGCTACATTAAATAAAAAGAAAAATGTAAAGAGTCCACTGCCCAGCACCTTAATAGGACAGCGGCAGAGACCCTGGCGTCCCAGCTCCTGGCGGGAGGGAGTGCCACACTCAAGGTGCAGTCCAGCTCAGAAGCCCGGGGTCAGTGCAACCCTTGCTACCTCTCCCATCAGATGGCCAGCTCCTTGAGGGCAGCAAAGGAGGCTAGTTTATCTTTGGATTCTGCCAAATGATGCCTGCTCTACACACTTGTTTACTGAATACATGAAAACATCAAGATTTCTCAGTAGCCTCTTCCCGGAAACTAACAGCTGTGGCTTTCAGAAAGCCTCCCTTTTAGCCACACCCAAGGTTTCCAGACACAATCCTGAGGATACCTTCTCTCTCCAGCCCTGAGAAGACATAAAGAGAGGGGTTGTCAGGCCTGAAGCCAGCTCTGTCTGCTGTTTCTCTCACTGCAACTTCTCTCAGGCAACTGTCTCTCCAGCAGCTCCCCGGAGCGGGCCAGATTCCTGATTCCTCTCCTGATTCCTGCCGCCTGCCAGAGGGTCCCCACCCTCGGAGGGCCCTGCTCTGACCGCTCATCTCTGCCACTGTTCTCTGCATGGACTACCTTCGTCCTAGCTGGTACTCAGAGCTCCTTACACGTCCATGGACCTCTTACTGCCCAGTGTGCGGAGGAGGGATGCCGAACAAGCATGGCTTCTGCGTTGCTGTGACTCAGTGAGAAGCTGACGGTGCTGGGGGTGGATGGCAGAGAGCCAGCGGGCCTCTGTGCCTCTAGGTCTGCTTTTACTTTGCCGCCGGCCGCCTCTGCTGCTGTCCACCCCAGGCAGGGCACTCACCCTGACCAATTCTTCTAGTACAACCAACCAGCCTTGGCCGAGGACCCTCATACAGATAGCCCTTCAGCTTCTCCTCCCAGCCTGTGTCGTTGTGTGTTCCCACCCCGAGATCCTGGGGCCTGCATACTCAGAGGCTGCCTCGCAGATATGGCCCACCAAGGACTCGGAACCCAGGCAGGGGCCAGGGCCAAATCTCCAGTATAAAAACATCCCCACCGGAGCTCCAGTCCCTGAATGACAGCTGGGTCGGCAGGTCCCAAAGGGGCGTGGCCATCCTCCCAGCGATGCCTGCAGATGCAACCGGATGGACACTCACCTGCCAGTGGTTTCCCACGGGCCACAGCCTCGGCCAGCACCAGCAAGTCGCCTTCTTCCAGTCTCGGCGTCTTAAAGTTCCCTCCCAAGGAGCATCACCTTACCTGTCCATCACCACCCTGCCTGGGACTCCGCTTCACATCCATAAAGCTAAGCAACACCTGAGTAATTCTACCAGAATTTTACTTTAATCACGATTTGGCTATTCGTTCACTTACAAGCGATGAGCCATTCCTAGGCACAGACTGTGCTGGGAACAGGGACACAAAGACCAGGAAAACACCGTCCAACCCCCTCGGCCTGTCCCTCGAAGCCCTCTGCCACAGGGGCCCATCCTACATAGCCGGGGGGGGGGTCTCACCTCTCCCCTCATCCAGCCAAAGTGGAACGCTCACTTTCCGAGGATCCCTGAACCCGCCACCACTGTTTGTTTCCTTCTGTCTTTCCTCATCTGTTGCTGTTGAAATTCCTTCAAGGTCCCCTTTAAGTGACACCTCCTCCAGGAAGCCTTCCTGGTTAACCCTACCAGAAGCTCACTTCTGAACAGAGAAAGCACAGGGCCTGCATCCACTTGGCCCATCTAGTTCTTCCCCAGTCCTGTCGGGAGAGGAGGTCGGAAATGCCCTAAAGGACATTCCATTCTTCAAAGGCATCAGCTCTGCTTTCTAATTCTTAGGCATCTCCCACAACACTTCGCACATACCCGGGCACATGAGCAAAAGCTGTGACCTGGGAAAGGACTTCATTTTTATCTTTCTGAAAATTCCAGCATTGCAACTGGCCAGGAGAGGGGTTAGTGCCATGGACCTAGCCAACAGCTTCTCCTTACTCCAAGAATCCACCAGCCAGAGAAACTACAAGTACATTTTTAAGAAAAATAGGCTATACCAGAATACACTAGTATCTTCACAGACAAAGCAAGTTTCCACCTCTTTATAAATCACAAATCTTTCCTTATCATCTGAAATGCGGATGCTTCAGAGTGGAGACAGAGTCTTAGAGGCAGCATTGAGCAGAACCCACAGTCGAGGTCAGGAGATGAAAGGTAAGAGAGAGGGAATAATGTGTGCCAAGCTAACAGACAAGAGAGGACCGTCCAATCTCTCAGTTTCTGCCGAACTGAAAGTCAGTCTGCCATGGTGGGTAAGCACGTAGGTGTTAGGAGGAGAGTCATGGGTTCTGGTCGTAGCTCAGCCACTTTCCCGCTGTGTGGCTGTAGGCAAGTTACTTGGCCTCTCTGGTCTCATATTTCTTCTATAGAACAGTAATAATACACAGTTGCTCACTGGATGGTTTTGAAGGTTCAACAAGCACTTGTAAGTACTTATAACAGTGCCTGGACCTCTGATCATTTGCTATGAGTCAACCCTTAGTGTAAAACAAAATATCTCACTCATTTCACTCCATGAAATATCATCTACGGATGGAGCCTTTATGACGTCTAATGAGCTGTCCAAGTAGAAGAATCTTTACTAAAACAGACCCAATTTCTCCCCAGAAAGGCACTACCAATTTATATTCCTTACAGAAGACATGGATGGAAATATCCATTTCACGGCACCTTTGCTTGCCAGCTCTGGCTATTCTAATTAAAAAAAAAACAAACAAAAAACAAAGCTTTCTGAAATTGATGACTTTAAAAAAAAAGGTGGCATCTCAAGAGTTTTATCTTGAATTTTTTAACTAGTTTTGAGGTTCAACCTTGCCTCACATGTGAACTGACCATTTGCCATATATAGTCCCACATATGTGAACTGTCAGTTCCTTTTTCTGCATTTATGCTGCTGAGAGTTATATCTTTCTCTTAAGGTTTATGGAAGCTCTTTTTATACAGTTAATATATTAACTTTTGCCATATGTTTTACAAATACATGCATATGTTTTTAAACTTTCAAAACCATCAAAAGATGTTCACCAAGAGACCTGAAATACTTAGTCTGCCTAATCATTCCTCTTTTAGCATCTTATCCTAAAAATTGGAACCAGGATGTTCATTCTAATGCTATTTATAAGAAGAAAATTTGGAAACTACCCAAATATATAGCCCCGAGGGTACATTAATGTGAATGAATAGCATGAAGGCATTAAAATGAGATTGTCTATGAATGATTAGGAAGTGATCACAGCTCAAATGCAAAATAATAAGAACAACATAATGTCCAGAATAACCCAATCTGGCTAAATTAAAAAAAAAATACACTTTAACCAAGGTTGAAACAAGATACACCAAAATATCGATAACTTTCATTGGAGTCATTTCTGAATGATGAAATCAATGTTGCCTTTATCTTCTTCACCCTTTTCTGATTTTCAAAATCTTCTATGATAAATGTATTATTTTCTGTATTTTTAAAATAAAGATTTACTTTTATCATGTCAGTTTTTCAAAATCCAGGGCCCACCAGATGCCTCACTCGGAGGCTTGTTAAAACCTACATTACTGCATCCCACCCACAGAGTATCTGATTCAGGACGTCCAGGGTGGGGGGCTGAGAGCCTGCATTTCTAACAAGTTCCCAGGTGATGCTTGATACTGTCTGTTCAGGGAACGCACTTGGAGAACCACGGGTTTGTACTAAAGCCCATTGCCTAATTTTCATCTAGCTTGATATGATAAGCAAAACCGGCACCTGATCTTAATCTTTGAAGATTGGTTGTTTCTACCAGGAGAGAAAGGAGCCAGAACACCAGCACAAGCCCAGTGGGCAAGCCTCCTCGTTCCCACTGCCAGCTCCGCATTCTTGGAAGCCCTACGTTCCATGCATTCCTTCCTTGAAACTACCAGGCACCTCCCTTTCCTTCTCATTTTCCAACCAAGTGAACTTGGGGAATGAGGGCATTTCTCATTAGCATTAGCTCCCACAGTTTGAATGAATGTTCATGTGTGACTGGGGGTGGGGGTGGGAAAACCTCCCAGCCTGTCCATAAACTCCTGATGAGCTCAGGGCACCTTGCACGGGTCCATCAAATGTATGTTGGTCTGAATGGGTCCTTTCCGCCCTCTGAGGACTGTTCTAAACTGGGAGGACAGAATGGAGAGCAGGATTGGCTGGGTCCTACCTACATGAAGCTTACATTCTAGTGGGAAGGCACACACTCTCACAAAAGCATGGATAATGACCTCATTGATGGGCCTGAGCACGCTGAAGGAAATGAAACAGAGGGACAGAATCGTAAGTGACGGGCGGGGCGGTGGGGGGCACTCCACTGGTTGGGCACTAAGACAGGGCCTCCTGAATCTGCAGTGTGATGGTCCTAAGTGAGGTCAAAGGGGCAGGGCAGGATAGATCTCGCTGGGGACCTTGCCCAGCAATTCCAACTCAGTGGGTTTGGAAGGAGATCCTGTACTTCTATCAAATTCCTGGTTGGGGGCGGGGGGCGGGGGGGACACAGTCCAAGCTGCAGGTCCAGGGACCACCCTCTGAGTAGCAAGGTCTTAGGTCATAGCTTCTCTGGTAGCTCAGCTGGTAAAGAATTCGCCTGCAATGCTGGAGACCCAACTGTGATTCCTAGGTCAGGAAGATCCCCTGAAAAAGGGATAGGCTACCCACTCCAGTATTCTTGGGCTTCCCTGGTGGCTCAGATGGTAAAGAATCTTCCCACAGTGTGGGAGATCTGGATTTGATCCCTGGGTTGGGAAGATCCCCTGGAGAAGGGAAAGGCTACCCACTCCAGGATTCTGGCCTGGAGAATTCCATGGACAGAGGAGCCTGGCAGGCTCCATGGAGTTGCAAACAGACATGACTGAGCAACTTTCCTTTCTAGGTCATAGTAAGGAGTTTGGAATTCAACCTAATTACAATGAAGGGCCACTGAGAGTTTGAAACTAGAGTGACAGTTGTATTTATGCTTTCCAAAGATGATTTTGAGAGAGAGAATAGTGTGGGAGAGCTTGAGAGGCAAGAGTTCGGATGAGAGCTGAGGACCCCAGAACACTGGAGGAGTGGACAAGCACAAGTCCAGCATGCAGGCTGCAGCCAGGGTTGGCAGGACAGGCTGCAGCCTGGATGCTGGGGGAGCAGGGAGGGGGCAGCAAAGGAGATTTAGCCTGTGCTGAGCCTCGTCCTCCCATAACCCACCAGGGATTCACTCGAGGACTTCTGGCACTAGGCCCACAGTCCGGGCTTCCCAGGTGGCACAGTGGTAAGGAACCCGCTTGCCAATGCAGGAGACACAAGAGACTCAGGTTTGATCCCTGGGATGGGAAGATTCCCTACAGTAGGAAACAGCAACCCACTCCAGTATTCTTGCCTGGAAAATTTCATGGACAGAGGAGCCTGGAGGGCTACAGTCCATGGGGTTGCAAAGAGTCGGGTACTACTGAGCACACACGCATACACACACAATCTGTGTTCCAGGCCCTCCCTGACTTGCTGCTGGGAAGGAAGACGCACGCTAAGTTTTCACGCTCGCTTTCTGGAGCACCAGCTTGGAAAGCAAGGAACGCAGTGGTGGATGGGCTTGGGTGGGGCTCTGAGGCAGTAAATGGGCATTTCAGGCATCTCTGCCAGGACTCTCAGCTGGCAGGGCCCCCCAGAACTGCCCCTGGTCCTGAGACTCTTCCTGGTGGGGTGCAGACACCTCCCATTCCTGCTGCTGTATCTCCTGCAGGCCCAGGGGCATTGTCTTTGCCATTGGCCACTCCAGGTAAGAGAGAGAGACACAGGGAGACAGAGGTCCAGCCAATCAGCAGGGGCCGTGATCAAGGAATGATGGTCAGGAGAGAAAGAGGAGGTGGACCACCCAGTTGGTGGCAAAATCTTTACCTAAGCAACTCTCGGGTACTCATATGTCTGTATCTTTACAGTCAGCCAATACCCCGCCACTGTTGCCAGAGCCTTCTCATTCTCAGCATACACCAGCTGCCCTGGCTGTGTATCCTGAACCTTCTAGAGTCTTCTACAACTGCTCCCTCCCCCTTCTTTCCTTTTAAGGTTAGATTAATGCTCATTTAGAAAAATAAATGTATTTACTGTATCGTAATGTTAAAGGACCATTTGAAAAAATGCACACAGTAGACCCCTCTCCCCCCACGCTCATGCTTCAATACACCTGATTCCATCTCCTCGCTCCCTCTGAGCTGCATTCTTAGCTGTGTGTGGACTGATGGGTGGTGATTCGTGTGGAAGCACTGGGTTGAATGAGAGAGCTTGGTCTACAGGTCTGGGGACAGGCAGGGGAGACAGTAAGACTGATGCTGTGAGCCTCCGCCTGGCCTAGGAGGCAGGACTGAGTGTGAAATCAGGGCTTAGAGGAGAGGCGGTGGGGCCTTGGTGCCAAAGGGAAGCAGAGAGGAGCAGAGGGCGGTGCCAGCATGTGGTGGCCCTGGTGTTCCCAGGAAGGTGGCCTTCTCACCGAGCAGTAGCAGAGCTGCCCTTTGCCTGGGCCGGTGCACACCACGGCTCCAGGCGACTTTCAGCAGCGACGGAGTTTCTTGCACGTCCTGCTGCAGTGGGCGGCAGGGTGCTGCAGTCGGGCAAGCTGAGTTTGGAGCCATCAGATCTGGCTTGAAAGTTGGGATCTACATGACCGTCTGATGCCAGCACAGCTCAGTGGAGGAACAGCCAGGCGGGCACTGCGATTTTTGTTCTGTTCCTTTTAGCAAAGCTTCGTAAACCCACATCCATGTTGCTACGCATTGTCTACCTTTGCGGTTTACAATATTTTCATGGTTTACAATATCCCATGAGTAGACGGCTAACAATTGATATCACCATTCTCTCTTAGGCTACACTGATCGTTAGTAGTTTTTCCTCTCTTGTGAAGATACAGCAGTTGTCACATCTTTACTTTATAGGTGCATAGCTGCTGGAACAGGGTGCGTGAGGGGTGGGCAGGGACCATATGTGCTGTCCTGCCCACACGCACATTTCTCTGGACATGAGCCCTCTAAGCAGGTGGTCTGGAGCCATGTGACTCCAGGCAATTCTACCAAGAGGGCTCAGAGCAACTAAGGATAGTGACGGCTGACTTACCACTTTACAACTCGCTCTGCTGAAGCATCTGAAATGAGCAGCGCTGTGCAGGGGTGGTTGGGGCAGGACATTCCAGGTGAGGGCAGAGAACCAGCCACTTCAGGCTTGTGGGGACCAGAGGCCAAATGAACACAAGCAAGACTTTCCCAGGTGGGCAGATTCCACGGTTCAGGGGGGTCTAACAACCCTGGATTCCCATTCAGCTGTACATATAGTCTACCCCACAAAGGAGAAAACTGCCCACATCTTGTGTCTTGGGTTCACTGGAGATGCTCAGTAAATGAATGAATGAGTGAATGGACGAGTTGGGAACAACTTTTGTAACTCACACAGTCTTAGTCCCACCCCTAGGAAATTTGAATATTCCCTCCCAGACCCTGACTCCCTGCAGAAGGAAGTGGCGTGCATCCAGGACCCAGGGGAACCTGTCTCTGAGGCTCTGTCCAGAGGAGCTGACACCCTGAGCTGTAGCATCTCCTGCCTAGCAGCTGTGGCCTGGGTGATCGGTGCCCAGGCACTGAGGCCACCAGCAGACCTAGGTCTGGACCTCAACATGGATCACTGACTGCTTTCTGATCACCTGTCTTGTGCTCAGCTCTATGCTAGGGAGCTAAACAGGATATACATCCTGTCCACAGGGAGTTTACAAACTGTGACAGATGAGCCAGATGCAGTCTGTGCAGGTCACAGATATGAGCCACCGGGTCCCCCTTCAAGAAGGACTGGCAGACCAGCTGCTAGGAGAGTGGGCTGCAGTCAGTCATCAGCCTAGAATTACCCTGCCAGGGTGGCCTGGGCTGCCAAGCCATCCAAACACATGGTCACCCAGCAACACCCATATCCCAGGACTGCCTGAGGTCCCAGGGGCTCTAAAAAGGCATGGGACAAGCCTGAGGAGGCCAGGCGTGCTCCAGAGGACCCCCTGGGGATGACCAAGGCTCCAGTACCAGCTTCGCCTCTGCCCTGTACCTGCTCTCCCTCAGCCTCCTGCAGGGGTGGATCCCCAGGGCACCCTTGACTAGCATCCTCGCACTAAACTCTGATTCCTGGTCGGCTGGCCAGGGCCCTCAGCCATGGAGAAACAGGGACTATAATGCTGAATATAACTCATAGACTAAATTCAGGGTTAATTCTGTCCTTTAGCCTCTGAGCGCTGGAAGAACAGTGGATGTAGTGATAAATGCTCTAAGATACAACCTTGACATGCAGTTCTCCGTAGGAACTGTTATGAAAGTTTTTATTAATTAACTTGTAAAACACAAACACATATATATTATGGTCTTGCTTATTACTAGGAAGAGTTGTCTCTCTCATATTTTATGTATGATGTTGGGCTCTAGGGTCCTTGATGGACGAGAGGAGACCTAGCCTGGGGACAGTGAGAGAGTTCCTTCCTGCAGGGCTCAACCAGCCAGGAAAAAAATGCCAATTAAGGCAAAGCTGTCTGTAAGGAGTCATTCTGGTTGCTATGTTAACCCTATGACCTGGGGATCACAGGCTGGATGCTGGCTCCCCAAGTCTTCAGGCAAGCTGAGCTCCTTTAATTGGCATCTGTTATGTTGGGGTGCAGTGACCTCTCCCTAGTCATGCTGAACTTTTGCAAGTTTGATGAAAAGCCAATGAAGAGCCAAGCAAAGCCTGCAGTCTGTCTGCCTATCTGAGCCCCTCAGGCGAGACCGGGGTGGGAGGAGGTGGGAACAGCTGCCCCCCATGAGAATATGTAGGAGACAGTGGGTGGCATAAACCTCGTCAGAAGCCAAAAGCACCTGATGAAATAGACTCTGCACCAGAGTCCCCAGAGCCAAACAAAACGCAGCCTATCGCCTTGAAGAACCATAGTGTTTGCCTGCTAATTTCCCTTTTCAGATGCTTTTACTACTAACTTGCATGTGTGCGTGCTAAGTCGCTTCAGTCATGTCTGACTCTTTGCGACTCTACGGACTGCAGCCCGCCAGGCTCCTCTGTCCCTGGGGATTCTCCAGGCAAGAATACTGGAGTCGGTTGCCATGCCCTCCTTCAGTTACTACTAACTTATTGTTTATTTTATTATTGATCACATAAATCATTACTCCAGACAGCCTGCTGGGGGATGGGAGAGTCTGCATGCCCACCCCTGTGGATCTGGCCAACAGGACCAGCTACAGGAGTCCTGACTGTGTGAGGACCACAAGGGTCTTTGGGGCACACAGATGCAGGGGTTTGGGGGTGTTGGCTGGCTGGCCCAGGGACCTTGGGATTAAGGTTGGGGCACCCACCTTCACTAGCTGAGACAGTGGGAGTCCTCACATTTTTAGTTGGGTGTCTATAACGTGCTCTCTGAGCCAGCCCAGGAGCAGCTTAACTTTGTCAAGGAGCACGGGTGACTTAGATGATGGAAAAACAATGACATCTTCTGGGAAATCGACAGGAAGGGTTTTAACATTAGTCGGGGAGAAAGCCCCTTGCCAACACCCACTTTCCAAGCCCCTCTGCTCCAATAAAAACAAGTGGCCAATATAGGGACAACCAGAAGGAAGTGTAGGGCCAAGACAAGGCAGGAGTGGTGGCTGCTGACGTAAGCGTTCAGCTTTCCATGGTGGTAGCAGGAGAAATACCTGGTCACGGGCAGAACACAGGAGCCACTGGGAAAAGGAGAGGCTCTTGGCGGGGTTGGGCAGGAGTGTCAGGGCCCAGAAACTTGCCTTATGGAAGTGCTGAGTTGAAAACTATTTTCAAAAGTATGGCTACTATGGCCCAGAAATGGTGCATAATTTAGCTTTTTAATTCATTCATCAGCTCAGAAGGCAGCTATAACTTTCCCACTGTACGGGTGAATAACCCGAGGCTCAGAGATTCCAGGAAGTCCACAGTGACCTGGCTGGAGAGTGGGTGAGCTGAGACTGGACCTCACCCAGCTGGTGCCTCCTGCTGTGGAAGCCATGGAAGAGATCTCACTCCTGAATGGGACTCTGGGTGAGACAGCGTCCCAGAGAGCAAGGTTGCCCAGCCAAGAACGGCATGTCTTCTCTTGTCTGCCTTGCAGACATCCCTGAGTCACTGACCGCCAGTCACCTTGCTGGGAAGCCCCCTTGGTCATACGAGTATGGACAGACCTCTGTGCCGGGGACATCACCACTCAAAGCAACTTGTTACTCGATTTTTCCATCCAGGGACTCAGATCACAGAAGGCTGGGGAAGCAAGATGGAGGGTGCTGGTCATAATGACCCAAGGACTGTGAGGAGCCGTCAAGCACCATGGCAAGAGTGTGGCCTTGGGGGTTGCCTGTGAGTGCTCAGTCGTGTCCAACTCTTCGCGACCCCATGGACTATAGCCCGCCAGGCTCCTCTGTCCATGGGGTTTTCCAGGCAAGAATCCTGGAGTGGGTTGCTATTTTCTGCTGCAGGGGATCTTCCCAACCCAGGGATCAAGCCCATGTCTCCTGCAGATGTCCCTCTATCATGGTGGTGCCTTCTAAGAATGTGTGACGTGGCGAACCCGTCCCCTAGTGTGTCTCGGGCAAGGGATTCCAGCAGTGCCTGCTGAGAGCTGGGCCTGGTGCACCCGCCTGGTGCACCCGCCACGGCTGGAGCAGCGGGTGTTCTGGGGAACTTTGCACATGTGGCCGGGCGTTCTTTGGTGAGAGCATCACTTTTGTAACATTTGACCTCTTCAAAGGACGGCATTTAAAAACTCTATGCACTATGTCTTCTATTTCCTTTATTACTTCTCATGTTGACCCTCCCCTATTATTACTTGCTCTGGATTTTATACCTGGTAATAATGATGGTGAATAACACATTCAATTGTAATTCTTCACTTTCATTAGTAAACTGACTTAGTCTAAGAGCAGGCCAAGATTTTGTCATAGACAAGTCTTAATAAATACACCAACATAACTGTATCTTTAATCTACCCACCCCACCAGGGACTTGAAGACGGCCCCCGCTGTCCCCCATCAGAGCAGGTCTCAGAGCCCAGCCCTGCCCGGCGTGATCAGTGGATTTTTATTCAAGTCACCTAAAGCCACCTGTGGCCTCCACTGCTTTCCACAGGGGGCTGCTCAGTTTATTGTTAAAATTCCAGACAGTTCCAGGCCCCACAGGAGATCTTGGCCAAAGGGATGCCCCCGTCTGGCTTCATGTCAGCTGGGACATGTGCTGGGAAGAGTCTTGACACGGCATCAGAGTCTGTCCTGTCCAGCCGGTGAAGGCCAGCCCCTAGAGGGGCAGGCCCTGAGGGGTGCTCTCATTCCGTCCTCACAGTAACCCTGTGAGTTTTCATCCCCATCTTACAAACGGGGCAGCCACAGCGTGGAGACGTTACGTGACTCGCCCAATGCCACAAAGCCTGTGAATGAGAGCCAGGACTTGAGCCAGGCCCTCCCCAGCTGCAGAGCCTGGGAGGCTGTGCCATGGGCTCCATCTTCGCTCCAGGCTCAGTGCCACCCCAAGAAGCCTCCCCTGAGCCCTCTGCCCCTCATCCCTTGCTCTGACTCTGAACAGACCATCTCTCCAGACCAATCAGCAGAGACTCTGACTGTTATAGACTTGCTTCATTGTCAAGTTCTGGTCTTAACCGGGTAAACAGATGACAGTCTTGGGAGGGCAGGGGTCAGAGAGCGGCATCTGTGTCCTCTCTGGGACCAGCGCAGGGCCTGGCACACGGTAGGGGCCACCTCTGTCTTCCCTGATGAGGCATCACTTGCCATGGCCTCACTGGCCGCGGTCAAGGCCCCACCCGTCCCCTCCCGGCTCCCCCGAGAGGAGGCTCACTGGGCCTGGCCTTCCCTTCCAGCGTGGGCCCTGGGTTGGCTGACGCTCAGCCCCTCTCCTCTGCCTGGTCTGCAAAGAGTTCACCATCATGTTATTGGAAAGGCTTCCAAGTGCTGGAGGCCAGGTTCACTCAGAGGGTGCACCACGGGAGGAAGGAGGGCGGGAGGTGGGGGGCAGGGAGGGAGCGGGTAGGGAAGTGCCTCTCAGAGGGGAGCCCCAGAAAGAAGGCAGGGAGGAGAGGGCAGAGGCCCCACAGCTGGGTGTGCACCAGGCCAGCCAGGGGCCCACCGCCCAGGGCCCCGTCCCCTGGGGCAGCCCCTATGCTCCATCCTTGGCTTCACTCCATTTGTTCCCCAGCCTTCCTGGGGTCCAGTGTCACCTTGAAGAAACCCACTGGCCAGTAAGAAATTGTTCCACCCACCCAAACACTGACCTGTGGTCTTGTTTACTCTAGCCTGTCCTTTCAGAAGTCCCTGGTTCTCCCTGCCCTGCACTCCAACTGACAGTCCTCCCCAGGATGCCCTAATTCTGGTCATTCTCACCCCAAACCCCCACCACCCCGGGGCCAGGTCTGCGCCCAGGCCACACAAGCAGGCATGATATCGATTGATCAAGGTGGTCCTATGAGGTCCCCATTCCCACATAAAGTGCCCCCACACTCTGCCCAGAGGTACTGTGCTTTATCTTCACACCTGAAGTGTCTCCCCACCCACACGCCAGGAGATATGTCCTCTTTCTAAGAAGTGTCCTCTTTCTAAGACAGACATCCCACAAAGCGGGTAACACAGTAGCCAGCATCTTGTATACCTTGGTGTGAATTAGTGTCAAAGATTGACTTTCTCCTAACAACCGGGTCAGATCATCAGAAAGAGAAGACAGAGTGGAAGTCCTGATGCTATGAGGCTGGGCGGCTGGGGTGATTCCAGAGCACAGAGTGACTTCTGAATGGACAAGCTCCACGCGGGGGGAGGAGCTTGAACAGTGGAAGAAGAGCACGTCAGGACCGGGAAAAGAAGCTTCGCTGCCCTGCACAAGTATTGCTAAAAGGGAGGGATGAAATACTAGGGGCTGAACATACACTCAGAGGGTCTTCATGGCTTCCCAGTGTCTCTGTCACTTGGTGAGAACCCCAAAGCGTAGGCAGTCCATACTCTTAGAGTGGGATGTTCACCAAAGATATGCACAGACACAACACGCCCGCCCCCCGCCCCCCAACCCACAATCCAAAAGAAGATACAGCAATGCCCAGAAAACTGCCTCAAACATATTCCCTTCTAGCTAGGCTGCCAACAGAGGAGGCCCCACAGAGCAGCGGAAGGCGGATCAAGCCTGTTTCCTTTTATTGAAAGTTCTACCCTTCTAGAATTTCTCCTCTGCAGGTCCAGGCCAGGGAGACATTCATCCCCATTCAAATGAACCTTCAAGGTTCTTCCTTCATTGGGAGGGGAAAAAAAATAATTCTCTCGAGCCATTCCAGAGCAGTGGCTCTCACGTCGCCCAGAGTGCTACTGTGTCTTCACCAGGAAGGCCGGGCGGGCACAGACTCTGGGCCTTACCTGGCCTTTCTGCTCAGGAGGCGGATCTACGACTGTACCACCCCCGCTCTGCCCTGCTCCCTCACCCTCCAACAGCTTTAATAAACACCGATTACTTCAGTCCCTCGGGCGCAGCTGTCCGTGAGTTGTCCAGTCAGGGGTGTTGGGGTGGGTGCCAAGGGCTGGATCTCCAAATAAACCAGCCCTCCCTTCCCCTCCTCTGCCGCCTCTCCGGAGCGGGTGGATATTGAGGAGGAGGGCACGTCTCTGGCTGAGACCAGGGGTGACAGAAGCGCTTTTCTGAGCCGCCTGCTGAGGGTGGAGCCCCAGTGGGGGAGGGTGGGGGAGCAGAGCTCGAAACAGGGTGAGAGGTGAGGCCATCCTCCCCATGTGTCATGAATCCAGGCCTTTCTAAAACCCTCCATCCTAATCAAGGAGCCCTGAAATGGCACCGTGAGGGGCTAGCCTTAGGCTGCCTCTCTGGTTAAAACGTGCTGGCACTTTATTCGAGGATAGAAACAGAGTGTTAGGCAATTTGTTATCCATAGGAGGTGTGTGGGAAACGGCTAAATGGATGAAGGAACAAATGACTGACACTCTGGGCCACTGTTAGAAACAGCAGTAGAAGAAGGGGAGGAAAGCTCCAGGGGCTTCAAGGGAGGGGGGTAGGGATGCCACCAAGGGGGCTGAGAGAAGAAAGGGCTGCCAAGCCAAATTCTACCCCATCACTGTTGTGCACACAGCCAGCCAGGCAGTGCGTGCCCTC
This sequence comes from Bos indicus, assembly GCF_029378745.1. Taxonomy (NCBI): domain Eukaryota; kingdom Metazoa; phylum Chordata; class Mammalia; order Artiodactyla; family Bovidae; genus Bos; species Bos indicus. The sequence continues at coordinate 48,152,684 of NC_091783.1, forward strand.
GAAGAACACGACTCCCTTATCAAGTAACTGTCACTTGCAGCTACACCTTCCTCCAAGAAGTTGTGATAATTGTCCTCAGAGAACGTGAAAACAGAGAACACTCGGAACTGTCATAACTGAACTTCAGAAACCATGCACTCAAGGGCTCTCTGCATTTTTTTTCAGCAGCAGAACCCCCCCTTGTACAAATAAAGTTTCATGCAAAAACAGACGCACCCTGAACTGTTCTGCTTGAATCAGCTCTATGAATCCCCTTGGAGATACCTGTCTAATCCAACTCCTTGTTTCAAGCAAGGAAACGGAGGCCCAGAGAGGTCAACCTGTGTTCTCAGGCTCCATCACAACCACCTCCAAGTACCTGGTCTCCTCCGCTGAGCATCTACTTCAGTACCTCTTGGGTGGGGTCCTGGCTCATATAATCTTTAAAAGGGTCACAAGGTGACAGGCATCAGGTTTAGGCACTGCTGGATTAAGCATTCGTTTGCAGGTGAAGAGTAAATTAGTAGCCAGATCTGATCCCAGCTGCCTGACAATGATTTCCAAGAGGTATGGAATTAATTTCCGGTGCTGGGTTTTGCTTATATTGAACTTGAGGACACCGACAGTGACTCTAGCATGTTCTGGTAAAAGGGTAAATTTTTTGGTAATCTTTGGCAGTCTTTCAAACTAGGTGAGCCCCACCGTACCACCTGGCTCACGTCTATCTCTGTCGAGAGTGTGACTCCAGTCAGTCCCACAGGTATGACAATGGGGAAAAAGACTATTTCATTATGGAGCTGAAATACCAGTGAGAGCTAGAGCACTCAGCCACACCAAGCGGTTTTGGATGAATCAATGGATCCTGCTGGCAGCTGGGGCCCAGACAAGAACGGGATGAAGAGGCCTTGAGTTGCCACCTTGTTAAGATGTTAGCTCTCTAATGGTTTTATTTGTGGTCCCAAAGGGGTCATTTAATGCAATAAAAAGGTCAGGATCTTAGTCGAGCCTCCACCAAAGCCCTGCACATTGGAGAGCTTGTCCAATGGATGTCACACTCACTTCCGTTCAGGTCAATTTCTTCCTTTTCCGGGGCCTACCTTTCCGTCAGCAGCTGCGTCTGGATAAAGTGGGGCTGAGGGAATGGGCCCCACTGCCGGCTCTCTGGAGCACTGCTTGGGGAAACAACCCTTGTGTCCCCCATGGGACACTGCACTGTCCCATAGAAAGTAAGAGCGAAAACCTGGTCAGAGGTCTGCGACGTGCAGGGGAAACACCAGGCTGGGAAGGATGATCAAGAAGCAGAGACAAACGGATCTCACTACAGGTGTGGTAAGCAAACGTGACCACGGATTCCAGAATATTTCCTGGCTGCTGCCTCCTTGAACATATAAGCCCCTAGAAAATAGGATGGCTACAATTACAAAAGCAGATACTATCAATTAATGCTGTCAAAGACATCAAGAGTGTGGAATCCTTACACTGCCGATGGGAATGTGAAATGGTACAGCCACTGTGAAAAACAGTCTGGCAGTTTCCCAAAAGAGCTACCATCTGACCCAGGAATTTCACTCCCAGGTATATATCCAAGAGAAAGTGCTAACCTATGGCCACACACAAGCTTGCACACAAATATTCACAGTGTTACTGACAAGAGCCTAACATGGAAATGACCCAGCTATCCATCAAAGGATGACTGAATTAAAGAACTGTGATATATCCATACAAGGAACATTACTCAGAAATAAAAGGAAATAAAATAGTGATACGTGTTACAGTATAGTTGAACTTTGAAACATTATGTGAAGTGAAAGATGTCAGTCACAAAAGGCCACGTGTTCTATGATTCCACTGATACGAAATGTCCAGAAGGCAAATATATTTAGAGACAGATAGCAGACGATTGGTGACCTAGACCTGGGGAGTCGGGGTGAAATGGAGAGTGACTTCTACTGGTTATGGGATTCTTTTAGGTTGTGTTGAAACTATTCTAAAATTGACGATGGGGAGGGTAGCACAACTTTGTAAATATACTAAAAACCATTAACTTGTACATTCTAAATGGGTGACTTGTATGGTATGTGAGTTACATCTCAATAAAGTTGCTACGAAACAGAAAAACAAACCTTAGAAAAGTGCCTGCTGTTTAGGTTTTGCTGACTAGAGGCACCCTCTGCTAGACTTCCCAAGGGCTTAAAGGAGGGCAGGTATCTACAGGAACTGGGGTCACTGTCACCTCTTGCTTTTACCAGGAGCTTCATAAAACCAACGAATCAACCCATTAGCTCCAGGAACAACAGAACCATCAGCGAGAACCCACAGCCAAAGAAGCAAGAGCTGTGAGTGTGCATATGTACACATGTGTGTGTGCAGTCAAGGCAGAATTCTCCTGAAGGCCAAGTTCAGTTCCATGACATTATTTGGGAAGGTCACATATACATTTGCTTCTGGTTTGTATCCCATTTGAAAACGCCGACAGTGACCATGTACTCTATTATTAGGCAATTTTTTCCAGTGTGGTATCTCGGTGGTGCTCTACACAATTTGTTTGGAGGCTAAACTAACTTTTTGAGTGATGAAGAACATCCCACCCCGGGGTTCTGGCCTAGGAAGGGCAGACTTCGGTTGTGCCGACTTTCCCATCCTGCACCTCACGTGACCCGAGCCAGGCCACCCCTGGGAAAGAACTCTTACCCCGAGGGAAGCTTCCTTCTTTCTGGCTCGCTGGCCTCCTGCAGGTGGAGGGGAGCCGGGGGACGAGGAGAGGGAAGGAGGCCCACTCTGGCTGGTCCCCTTCCAAGCAAAGGCCCCGGAGGAGGGGGCCTCCCAAAGGGAACAGAAGGGAGTGAGACAGGAGAGCATACGTTCTGCTCTTTCTAAACACGGGCTTAAAATGGATAAAGGAAAAATTAAATTACGCCGCAACTCTGAAAGTCATCCACTGAAGATAAACCCTCCCTTCAAAGAAATTACTCATCTTACTCCATGGTGGTATCTCAGGGTGTCTCAGTATTCAAATGTATTAAGCAATGCATAATACAATTATACACATATAATACAAATTATGCACAATGTATAATACAAATGGCTCGTGTCAAAACTCCACTTTCCAAGTTATTATCATCAATTTTTTTCTTTTTTGCTAAGTCATGAGAAGTCCAGCAACTTAAAAACCCAAACAAAAACTAAGAAGAACACGCGCGCAAAGATGGAAAAACATCCTTCGTGGAAGTTACTATGAGGCGAGCAGCTTCAGAAGGGAAAAAACACAATCTCTGACTAATATGAAGGAGACTCCAAATTGCTCTTGGCAACAATCTCTCAACCCTAGATTCCCCTCCCTCTATTCATCTCCACAGTTCCCAGCCAAAGGAAAATAAACTGAACAGCTCTCTCCCTGGCCCAACCTGTAGGGCTGCACGGCTGAGCAAGCATTGAGCAAACAGACATCCCCATGCAATTCTCCACCTGTGCAATCGTGGTAAACACCGGGCAGCCAGGCAGGGACTCGCCGCTCTGACCGGGCCGATCATCTCGATATTGGGAGAAAAATGCCTTTATTCTGGCGCCACGACATCAAAACAAGCATAATATCATCTCGTGACCTCAAACCCAAGAGATTTTCTTTTTTTAAAAACAAGGAAGAGGAAAACCATCCTCCTAGGAAGAGTGGGTATCAGTTCTGAAGAAGGAAGGCCCCAGAGCATCCCTCAGAGTGACTTAGCTTCAAGACAAGATTTATCAGTTCACCTTTCTCACAAAAGTGAGAGTTAATTCTCGAGGTGGTTCTCGTACACCTATTACACCATTCAAGATGGAAGGAGAAGTTAACAGACCAAATGTCCTGGAATATTTATGGCCGTTCTGTCTCTCAAAGATTCATCTGACAACGATTTTTTTAGGGCAGATATGTCAGGTCAGCAGAAACAGAGATGGACAGGAGCATGGGGAAATGGCACTGCGAGTGGAGATACAGTGGAGAGAGCACAAGCTTTTCAGTTGAGTCCTGAAACACCCTGGCAGGCGGGTGTGAGCCGCTCTGAGAGCTCTGCACAGTCCAGAGACCTGGGTTCTAGTGTTGATTTTGCTACCAAGTGCTGTGAACACGGACAAGCTTCCCCAGTGGTAGGATGCGGGGACTGGCACTCCCGCTGCAGCTCTGAGAGGATGGCAAGTGCCATCCCAGCCACTGAGGAACGAGGGTGGGGGTGGCAGGATGATGCTCTGGGGTGGCTCTCTGCCTGGCTGGCACGGATGCACAGAGGTGCCAGTCCTCCTGGAGGCTGCATGGGGCTCTTGTCGTCTTCAGCTGGGATGCGCCAGAACTAAAATCTCATCACAGAACCCATGATGATAAACCAATAATCTGAACGGCAGGGTCTCAATCAGCTTCATGGGCACTCTGTGCATGCTATGACGTCTCTTGGAGCCAAGGACCAGTCCTCATGACTGAAGCTTGGGGACACTCATCATTCCAGTCGCCCACCCCTCTCCTTCCCCCAGGCCTCCTGCTGCTACTCTTTCATGGCCGTGCTTCTGGAGCACTTCCCCACATACCATCTCACTTCATTCACTCAGTACTCACTGCCCACTCTCCTCTCCCAGCGCCTGACCCTGCCGTGCACACATCACCGAAGGACTATTACAAATACTATTCCCACTGACAGAGGCCAGAGACCAGGTCAGATTCCCGTCACGACACTTAGCATGGTGCTTGGAATCACACAGTAGACAATATCAGTTCAGTTTTGTCGCTCAGTCGTGTCCGGCTCTTTGTGACCCCATGGATTGCAGCATGCCAGGCTTCCGTAACAGTTGCTAAATAAATGACCGACTGATTGAATGGAAAGAAACTCAGGTTCAAGAAGGTGAACAACGGATGTAACATATACCACTGCTGCTGCTAAGTCACGTTAGTCCGACTCTGGGCAACCCCATAGACGGCAGCCCACCAGGCTCCGCTGTCCCTGGGATTCTCCAGGCAAGAACACTGGAGTGGGTTGCCATTTCCTTCTCCAATGCATGAAAGTGAAGAGTGAAAGTGAAGTCACTCAGTCGTGTCTGACTCTTCGAGATCCCATGGACTGCAGCCTACCAGGCTCCTCCGCCCATGGGATTTTCCAGGCAAGAGCACTGGAGTGGGGGTTCCATTGCATTCATACTATTTTTGTACAATTATACCAGAGTGATGTGGAGTCCTGTCTCCTCAACTAAAACTCAACATTCTAAAAGATGGGTGGTCGAAGAGGTAGCTTGGATTCCTGGCTCTGTCACTAGGTAGCGTGGTGGCTGACTTAACCTTTCTGAGCTTCAGTTTCCTCATCTGCCAAGTGGAGTTAATGTTTCCTATCTGATGGGTTATGCAGATTAGAGGAGACCTGGTACATGGGAGATAGTCTCTGAATGTCCCCTTCCTCTCCTCCCTGCCGGGAACCTCTCTGGCTTATCTCCCAGTCTTGACTCGGCAGGATAAGCCTCAGGTTCTACAACCTCCAGGCCTGTACTCTTTCTGTCTCCCTCCCTCGGGGTCCTGCCCCAGTGCCTCCTCTTAGCTGAAGCCTTGGGTGACCTCTCTTCTCATATCCCACACTGGCTCTCCCTGCAGTCTCTCCAGGTCACCCTGCTTGAGCCCTAGGTTTTGCTAATTCTGTGCAAGCCTCATTCATCAGTACTGGACGACCCTTGGTGGTGGCTCAGGCCGGAGTTCTTTCCACCTCTCCCAGCAGGTCCTGCGAGGTGTTTGGTGGAATCCTAGTCTATCCGTTTTATGAAGTTCTGGAACCCACGCTGGAGGCCTCCGGGGCTAGGTGGCACCAGCGTCAGTGGTTCTGTGTAAGAAGCGCTGGACTCACCTGGCCCCTGGCCTTCCAGTCCCTTCCCTGTGAAAACGGGGTGATGAGGGCCGTGGGGGCTGTCCTTGGGTGGTAGTTTGGGAGAACTTCGGAAACAGTTCCAAACACCAGGCTCAGATGACAGAGCACAGGCTGACTCAGTCATCTTTTAGGAGGGCGGATTTCTTTCCCCTTTCAGCCCAGGTTGGGCCTTAAGGGGAGAGGGTGGCACCCAGCTACTTTCTCTTCCTGGGGATCTAACCAGAGGAGGTTCTAATCCCCAGGACTTAAAACGGGGTGAAGGAGCAGAGCTGAAACTTGAACCTGGCAGGGCCTTCGCCCTTCCTCTCCCTCCCCTTCCATACAATCTTCTATGACTCTAGAGAAAAACTGCCTGATTGTTTCAACCACTTCCTTTACATTTTCATACTTCTGCATTTGGAGGGCTTTGGAAGGGGTACGCCCCCAGTCGGCCAATGAACGGCGGCGGCCTCGGGGCTGCCTCCTGTGCCCGGAGAGCCCAGTACCTGGGTTAAGAAAGAGGGCAGTGGCCCTCAGCCAGGACAGCAGAGGCCAGAAACCAGGACGACCAGACCCGACGACCCTCGGAGCCCTTACTACAGACAGGAAAACTGCACCGCGCTGGGCTGTGTAGCGGGGTGCGCGGTCTTTCCAGAGTCCCTCCCAGGCCAGCCCGTGGCCCCTGCAGGGAACCGGGGCTCGGGAGGGTGCGACGGGGGTCCGACCGCCTCGCGAGCGAGCTCCGGGATGTCCCGGCTTAGCTCCACGCCCACCGACGCCCACCCGCCCTATTCTGCTTGCGATTCAGCCCAGGGACCGCGGCTGGACTCCCTCCGGCTTGCGCAGCGACTTGTGCCAACTCCCCCTTTCATTCCTGCCCCTGTCCTAACTTCTGCCAGGAGTTGCCTTGGCTTCCACACCACCTCCACCCCCAACCAAATTTTGCGTCTGATATTGGAAGGAGGCAAGCTTTATTATTATTATTATTATTTTTTTTTTGGTGTTGGGGGCGCGGGTAGCAAGGTATTGAAACTAACTGTTCATCGGCCACTACCTTCCTGAGTGCCGCTCGCACTCCGCTGTCCCCTCTCCGTCACCCCAGAACCTGCCGCGAGGGCGGCGGGTGCGGGGAACGAGAGCAGAGTTGCTGCACCCCGAGTCCCCGGTTCTTTCCTGCGTTTCGCCGCGCGCCCCTGCATAAGCGCGGGGGCCCCAGCACGCTCGGCTCCAGCCCCAGGGCGGCTCTGAAACTCCTCTCATTCGCCGCCACCCAAGCCGCACGAGCGCCAGTCGGAGCAGCCACCCGGGCCCGGGATCCCCTCGGTGGAGCGCGAACACCCGCAGCGCCCGAAGAGAGGACGCAGCCGCCCGGCGCCCGAGGGGCCTCCCCCGACCCCAATCCCCACCCTTCCCCACCCAGGGCCGCCTGCCCAGAGCCCCAAGCCCATCCCAAGCCCGCTCCGGTCCGGTCCGGTCCGGTCCCAAGGCCGCGGCAAACCCACCTGGCCGCCCCGGGGACGCCGCTCGTGCCCGGGTCGTGTCCTGAGCGCCGCCAGGGTCCCGGGCTGGGAATCCACGCGGCAGCGCAGCTCAGGGGAGCCTGCCGCAGCCGGCGGGAGGTTGTCATTGATTCGTGCAGGGCGAGTTAAGCCATTCCAGGAGTGGTTTTGAGAGAGCACTCCCACCCCTCCCTCCAACCAGAAGTATTTGGCAGGCAGCCCCTTTTCGTCCACCTGTACTGTTCAGCGCGGACCGGGACCAATTTCACCAGTCGCGCTTTACACCTCACTTTTTGATATGCAAAGTAAGCCCTTTGCTCAAAGGGAATGCAGAAATGGAAGCAGGGTGATGGAGGAGTTCCCCGCCCCCCACTTTCCTCCTGGATCTCACCATTTGTTTCTTTTTTTTTTTCTCTAATATTTCACAAAATGCCTTACCATTTATCTCAAATCAGGGGCGGCTTTTCATTGTCACTGTCCCCCCACCCCCAATTCTGCATGTCTTTTATTTTTAGAGGCAATTTGATTCCCATTTGCCTGAAACCTGAGCCCAATAAAATTACTGGAATTATATGTTTTCTCTTTAAAGGGTCGTGAGTGTAACTTACCAAATAAAACACTGCACAGCAAGCATTCAAGTGGCAAGTGACAAAGAGGGAGGTGCAGGAAATAGGCAGAGAACCCTCCACTGGGTTGCCCAGGGGAACCTGGCCCAGAAGGAGTCCTGAGGCCTGAGGTGGGGGGTGCCTACGGCCGCTCCTCCCCAACAACAAACAGTATCACCAGACTTGCTTTGGCTTTGCTCCTTTCTAAGACTGACTCAGAAATGCCAACCAGAGACCCAACAGTCCACATTTGGGGTGGGCCAGCCACCAATCCCAGAAAGGTGTGGCGGGGCGCCCTTGCCCAAACTGTTCCTTGAAACCACACACCACGCCCTTTTCGAAAAGTGCCAGCTAGGAGGTGCCTGCTGCTGTCGGCCCTCTTCCCCAATAACTGTCCTTCATTTGGGGCGGTGGGGGGGGGACCTTCATGAACTCCTTGGTACCTAGGCTGGCAGTTCTCAGAAGGGGGGGAGGAGCAGGGGGTAGGGGGTGGGATCCTTCTTCCCCGGTAACCAGCTCCCCCTTGTGAGATGGAGAATCAGCAGGGAACAAATGAGACCAAAGAGAGGCCTGGACCTCACCACCTCTGCCACCAACACGAAGCACCCTAAAGCCAAAGGTAAACCCCAAAGGTCCATCACTCTATGAAGGCCAAGGATGGGACGGAGGGTTTGCAGCACGCCAGGAAGAATGGGTCAGACTTAAATGCCTCCTCCAGCAGGTGCCCCCTGCCTGAAATCCCAGTGTTAATGATTCATCCTGTTGTGGGGCACACCCAGCAGAGAGCCTGCTCCAGGCAGGCAAATTTGCTTCAGGAAGGCAGGAAGGGTCTCTCTCTGTGTAGTTCTAAAACTGTAAATACCCATGGGTTTGGGGCAAGAGTCCCTACAAAGGGCTGGAAGGAGTTTGTCAGATTTTCTCTGTATGGTAGGGGATCACGGATAGCAGCCTGTGGGGGAGCAGAGAGGTTTGGAAGCAGGGAGGGATGAGGAAGGCAGGGGAGGGAAGGGGAGGGGGTGCGAAGTCAGGGAATTGAGCACTGGAGGTCAGAAGGGAAGGTGCTTAATCAGGGCAGGTGGACAGTTTCCAAGACTGGATGACTCCATAGCTTTTTATCAAAAACTCCCGGAACACCCAGACCAAAGAATGAAAAGTCAAATCCCTTTGTCCACAGAGGCGCTAATGAAATACCCAGTCAAGCGCAACTCCACACTCCACTCCCAGGCCCCGTGGGTGAAGGTGCCAACGCATGACCTGGATGGAGTCAGGATCAATCCAGAGGTGTTAGCTGTGTGCCCACAAGTTGAGGTTTGGTTCTGACTGCCTGGGTGGAGGTGGGGCGCCGTGGAGTGCCACCCTCGGAGCCTCAGGTCTTGTGAGGAGAGAAAGCACCGGTGGCTTGTCGGCATGGGGTGGGGTCCACAGAGCACTCTTCGGGGTCCATTAAGGAGCCGGGTCCTGCAGTCATGAAGATAGAACTCCTGGAGGGGGGAGAGGGCTCCCGGAAACAGTCCCTCAGGCCTGGAAGTTTGTGCTGCTGTGAGCAGGGGTGGGAGTGAGGGCTAGGGGACAGGGCAGCTGGCCAGGCTTATGGGGTTCTTCCAGCAGATAAACCATCAGGCCGACAAGGGAGACCCAGTTTATGGATACAGCTTCCAGCTAAAAGGAGAGAGTGCAGGGCAGGGCCTGCTTTGGAGGGAGCGAGGATTGGAGCACCTCTTTCAAACCCAGCTGGAGCTGGATGTGGGCAGAAGGGGAGGAGGCAGGAGGCCGCAGGGAGGGGTGGTGGAGAGTTGCGTGCCCAGCCCAGCCTGCCCCTAGGCGGCTCCTCCTAGCAGGGCTCTGGCCCCTGGACCTGAAGGAGTGTCTGAGTAGGCCAGTGGGTGGTGCCAGGGCTGACTGTATTGCAGCCAAGAGCCCCGGGGGAGAGCTGGCCACGGTCCAGCCCGCTGGCTGGGTACCTCGGTGGACAGTGGATGTCATTGCACCCTCCGCCTTAATCACTGTGTGTGCGTGCTAGGCTGGGACCCGCCCTTTCGGAAGGGCTGTGGGCAAAAAGTGGGGAGCCCTGCCCCAGTCCCCCTCCAGCCTCGCCTCTCCCCTGTTCTCAGCCCCCAAGCCAGCTGCCTCCTGAGAACAGGAACATAAAGGAGTCTTGGCGGGTGGGTGGGGGTTGGCGAGAGAGGCTCCCACAGCCACACAGAAGGGGCTCAGGGCGGGCCAGGCTCTAGATCTGTTCCTGTGCCTCTCCTCTGGGGAGGTGGTTCGCCCCCTCCCTCTTACTCACCCCCCCTCCCCCTCCTTCCCGCCCCACCCCCTTCCTGGGTCAGGTCGGTCAGAGCACTTGGAAACAGGCTGGCTTACAGACGCCTTGCCTTCCACATCTGCCTCCAAACCCACAACACACTCTTGTTCCAGGGCGGATGAAAGTTCCTGCTCCAACCACCAAGCAATGGCTCAGAAGGCTAAACAGAAGCACAGGCAGCAAATTGGCTACTGTCAACTTGCAACTTCAGTGGTGCCCGGTCCTCAGCTGTGATGCAGGCACGCAGACAGCTTCTGTCTGGGCGTGCACGCTTACCGAATGTCCGTATATACATGTGTAGAGAGGTGGACACAGAGACAGGCCGTGTCATCTGAGAACACTAATCACTGCCAGCCATGGAGCATCTAGCCCCTCATTTAATCCTTGCAGCCACACCAGGAGGTAGGTCCTTTCATTCTCTCCCCTTTACTGATGAGGAAACGAGGGCTCAGAGAGGCCATATCACTTGTTCGAGGTCACACGGCTTGATAAATCATAACCACTGGACATAACACCTGGGTCTTTGGACTCTGCTGCCCAGAGGCTGACCCCAGGCTTGGCCTCTGGCTTTTTGTCTGGTTCCTACAACTGGCTCCCTAAGGAGCAGTTTGCTTTGCTGGTGTGTGTGCCTCGATTTCCCCACCTGCTAAGCAGGCAGAGTAATGGCTCTTACTGAATTGAGAGGCTGTTATTGGCCAGGAGGAGGCTGAGAGGGAGGTTAGGCTTCGGTGAAGCACGAGAGCGAGTCTTCCCTAGAGGATGCACACGGCACTGGGGTTGAATGTTTCTCAAGCTGGAAACCCGGAATCACCCTTGCTGCCTCTCTCTCCTTTTGCCGCCTGCCCCCCAACCCTGCCCCAGCCATCCATCCACGTGCAAGACTCAGATCTCCACAGCAGACCTCGGATCTACCTTCTTCCTGCCTCCTCCCCGACGGCCCCAGCCACCACCCCACTCCCCTTGACTTGTGCAGGCAGGACCCTTCACCAGCCCCCCTGCCCCGACTCCTGTCCTGTTCCTTCCACCCAGCACCGCCCAGGTAATCTCCAGACGTGCATCTGGTCACATCGCAGAGCACTTAACATGTGGGCCAGATGGCTCTCCACGGCCCACGAGGCACAGAGAAATCCCTGCCCCTCTCTCCACACCCACCCCTGCCTCCCACCCCATCCTCCAGTCACAGGCAGACACGCCAGTTCCTCTGCCTTCCTGTTGTGGGAACTTCCTTGGCCTGCCTTGCCCTCCCCTACCTCAGGTTGTGAAGACACGTCACCTCCTCAGAGAAGGCTTCCTTGACTACCGCAGATAAATTAGAAATCCCGTCCCTCCTCCCCCACTATTTGTTTCTGACCCTTAGTCAAAGCACTCATGCAGCTTGCATACTTATATCTGACGTCATGTTTACATTGAACTGGTGGCTCAGATGGTAAAGCGTCTGCTTGAGATACGGGAGACCCGGGTTCGATCCCTGGGTCAGGAAGATCCCCTGGAAAAGGAAATGGCAACTCACTCCAGTACTCTTGCCTGGAAAATCCCATGGATGGAGGAGGCTGGTAGGCTACAGTCCATGGGGTTGCAAAGAGTCAGACACAACTGAGCGACTTCACTTTATACTGAACTATATTTGACTGTCCCTCCCACTAGAACAGAGGCTGCTTGTGGGCTGGGGACCCTGTATGTCTTTTTCACTGTATATAGTTGGGCTTCCCTGGTGGCTCATCGGTAAAGAACCCAAGAGACTCGGGTTCAATCCGTGGGTTGGAAAGATCCTGGCAGAAGAAACTGGCAACCCATTCCAGTATTCTTGCTTGGGAAATCCCAAGGACAGAGGAGCCTGGCAGGCTGCCATCCAAGGGGTCGCAAAGAGTTGGACACAACTTAGCAACTAAACAACAACAAAAACATACCTGAAAAACACAAATAAACAAAAAACATATTTGATACAGGTTAGCCTCCTGACAAATACACTGGGGGAAAAAAATGCTTATAGAGAAAACCCTAGATCCGGGAGACTGGAGGACTGGCTCTAGTCCTGGCTCAGCCACTGGCAGGCTGCGTGCCCCCGGAGGTATCACCCGCCCTCCCCCATCCTCATCCTCGTCCTCTGTAAGGGGGAATGATTCCCAGGTGGCTCAGAGGGTAAAGCGTCTGCCTGCAATGTGGGAGACCCGGGTTCAATCCCTGGGTCGGGAAGATCCCCTGGAGAAGGAAATGGCAACCTACTCCAGCATTCTTGCCTGGAAAATCCCATGGATGGAGCCTGGTGGGCTACCGTCCATGGGGTCACAAAGAGCCGGACTCGACTGAGCGACTTCACTCAGGGGGAACTATGGGTGAGATGACCGCCAGGAGCCTGAGCAGGTCGACATTCAGCAGCCAGGCTGGCTTTCATCCTCGGAGAATGAATGTGTAGGTGCTAATAAACAAACGAGGAGAGAACCCTGGCTGTCAGGCACTCGAGAGGGCTTCGGGACGGATTCGCTTCTGCTGTTGGCCCCCGGCTGACGCTTGATGCGAATCAGCTCACATCCCTGAGCACTCCTCCCACTACACCCCGCTCCCTGCCACCTCTGCACAGGCTGCCACACGAGCGTGGAAACAGGACCACACACAAGTGTGGTCCAGAGCAAGTGAACCAGTAGGAGACCCAGTCGGGGCAGATTTTATCTGGGGATTACCAGCCAACAGCCATGCTCCCCCGACTCGCCACGTCTGAGGGCCCAGCCTCTGAGGAGGCCTGTGCGTGCGTGTCCGTGGCTCCTACACCCGTCACGCTGCTTGGCTTTCACAGCGACCCTGAGTCCCACTCTGCAGATGAGGAAACTGAGGCTTAGATTAAAAAGCGAGTGAGTGGCCGAATGGAGCTCTTTGAAATCAGAGACGCAAAACTCTCGTGAGGTTAATATTCTTATAAAAACTTATGTATATGATTTTAAAGAGAATATGATGTAGCTGAAAAAACAGAGGCGAGAAGGTGACCCATAATCCCACCACATGAGGCGATGGGACGGCCACAGGGCAGGGCCCCTAGTCTCTCTCCAGGGCTTCAGTGGCCATGACCTACCTCCCCGCAACTGGAGCAGACAGTTCACGCCCCCCACCCCAACCGCCTCATTAAACACAGGCTTCACCCGCCATCCTACTTTCAACAAATGTTTAATTAAACATTTAGTTAAATTTTGAGGAAAACTCAACTGGCTGGAGTGGAAAGGGGCCGCTTCGGACACACCCGGCGGCTTCCAACAGGCCCAGCTTCCTGTCAACGACAAGCCGAGTCCTCACTCCTCTGAAGTCCCCGGTTTGTACTGTGCTCACAAGGATGTCCCTGTAATCACGCAGCTCTATCACTTTGATCCTCAGATCAGATTTTATTCACCTGTATTAGAATGCCAACATGAGATAACAATTCATCGGCTGTTGAGCATCGAGAACAGAGAGGGAGCCACGACTGAATCTAAGCGAAGCTTATACAGTCACAAAGTTTATCCGAATCTGCCAGTGGCCAGAGCTGCACTCACTTCTGCTCCTGGGTCTTAGGGCAGCAGACACATCACCCAGAACCCACTGCAGTTGACCGGACACCTTGATCTAACTCCCTGACTTCTTCAAGCACACAGAGGTGATCCAGGGAAGCCCCTGGCCTTTAGTTGCCCAGTCCAGTGGGCACTGGAGAAGAAAGTGAGGCCCAGTGAGGGTGGTCGGGTACTGGGAGCCCTCCTTCCCTCCTCAGGTGGGCTGGGAGACCAGCTGGAGCTCACCCTGGCCTCGGGTGGGAGCCTCTGAGAGGAGGTTCGGGCTGAGCATAGGGTGCCCAGGTGCCAGAACTGTTGTCTCCGGGGAAGTGAGGGCGAAGTACCCGGCCAGGCTGGGCTCACGGCAGACTCAGTGAGCTCAGCCTGGGGGCTCAGGGCTGGGGCCTCGCCTCCTGGAATATTGTACTGCACGGCACCCTCGGGAGGAGGGGAGGGCCGTGAGCTTCAGCAGAGCAGCTGGTGCTCTGGGTGACTGGGCCTGTCACCGGAGCAGGCCGGGCGGGCGTCCAGGGAGGAGGGCTTGGCCAGTGGGGGCAGTGGCCGGAAAGGGGCCACACTTCCGGCTGGGGAGGCAATGCCCCGTGTCCATTCCTCTATCCCTCCGCCTTTTTCTTTTCCCAGGTGTGTACTGATTGCCTCCCCGTGGCCCCCACTGCTTCGGCCGTGGCTATAACGTGAACACATCATGCGACACCTTCACATGTCACGTCTCCATCCTCGTGGAGCTGATCATCCAGTAGGGGAGAGACAATGAACAGATATCCATCTACCATGAAGTCAGCTGGGTGAGGCCAAGTCTTTGTCCCTCGGTCTTTTCCTTCTTTGTCGCCCACGGCCTCTCACCTCATTTGATCCCCACCCCCAAGGGGCCAGGAGAGCAGGATTTATAGCTCCCACAGACAGTGAGGCAATGGGGTTGGGAGTGGGGAGGTGACTTGCCCAAGGTCATACTGGGCGCAGTGGTGAAGACGCTGCCTGTAACCCCAGCCGGCTGACTCCTTGCCCAGTGCTCCCAGTACTGTCCTCCCCAGCACAGTCACCTAGACTTAACTGCAAAGCAAGAGAGGACTTAACTCTGTGCTTCTAGCAATGTCCTTTTTTTTTTTTTTTTGTAAAGGGGATATTTATGCACAGAGTACTAAAAAAAGCAAGAAAGGAAGGAAGACAAGGAGGGAGACAGAGAGAGAAAGCAAGGAAAGGAGGAAGGAAAGGAAGAAAAAAAAAAGGAACTAAGAATCTCAACCTCGAGAAACAACTAACTTACCTAATAGTAAATGACCCTTATGAGACAGGACCCCGTGGGTCTAGGCAGCCTAGGGAACTGAGGTCCCAGCTACACCAGCTGCAAACTCTAGCCTCAACCCAAATTTTCTTTGGTAAATAAGGCGAAAGTTGGCCTATGCTTCCTGGGTCCCTGCAAATGTGGGAGGCCCCCTAACCCAACCAGGCTGTTGATATCCTTGGGCATAGCATGGATGCCCACTTGTCCCTTAGCTGGTGTTCGACCAGGAGGAGGAAGGGTGGTGACAGGAATGGGGAAGATGAGGCAGGGCTGCGTGTGTGCGGGCACGCTCATGTGAGTGTACTATACACGGAGACTGGTGAGTAGAGGGGCCAGCAGCTGGGCTGGGTGACTGCTGGGGAAAGGCTACACACCAGCCTCTTCTCTGTTGGATGAAGCAGTGAGCAGGGCTCCAACACCCTCCAGAAAAGTGTCTGCCCTCAATGGTCCCAGGGTGCTCAGGCAGAGGGTGGCCTCACCCCTCCCCTTGTGCTGGTCAGCATGCCATTGCTGAGGTTGTGGGAGGGGGGGCAGTGGTGAGAATGGCTAGCACAGCCCACGACCCTTCTTGAGGGTCAGACAAGCCAACCAGGCTGGAAGGTCAGCCCAGTGACCTTCACTCATTGAAGCTGGTGTTTTCATTAAGGTCAAGGGTAGGTCTGTAGGATGAATGGGAGAACAAGGCAGAACTGAATGGTCATGATGGAGATCAAAACAAGGGCCTTGGCCTCCTACAAGGACCACATCAAAGAAAAGACTCACTGTTAACCCCCAAGGACAGGAAAATAATGATAATCATAATAGCTGCAAGCACTAAGGCATCATTTCTTTTAAACCTCGGCAACGACTCTATGAAGTCTATATATTATTATTCCCCTTTTAGAGAATGGCAGCTCAGAGCCAGGATTTGAACCCAGGTCACAATGACCACCGTTAAAAATCACTTTTAATCCTGAAAAACCACATGAGGTAGCTCAGAATATTTTTGGCCTTTGAGTGGAGTGGGAGAAATCAGAGTGAGACAGAAGGTTCAGTTCAGTTCAGTTCAGTCGCTCAGTCGTATCCGACTCTGTGACCCCATGAATCGCAGCACGCCAGGCCTCCCTGTCCATCACCAACTCCCAGAGTTCACCCAAACTCATGTCCATAGAGTCAGTGATGCCATCCAGCCATCTCATCCTCTGTCGTCCCCTTCTCTTTCTGCCCCTAATCCCTCCCAGCATCAGAGTCTTTTCCAATGAGTCAACTCTTCGCATGAGGTGGCCAAAGTACTGGAGTTTCAGCTTTAGCATCATTTCCTCCAAAGAAATCCCAGGGCTGATCTCCTTCAGAATGGACTGGTTGGATCTCCTTGCAGTCCAAAGGACTCTCGAGAGTCTTCTCCAACACCACAGTTCAAAAGCATCAATTCTTCGGCACTCAGCTTTCTTCACAGTCCAACTCTCACATCCATACATGACCAGTGGAAAAACAATAGCCTTGACTAGACAGACCTTTGTTGGCAAAGTAATGTCTCTGCTTTTCAATATGCTATCTAGGTTGGTCATAACTTTTCTTCCAAGGACTAAGTGTCTTTTAATTTCATGGCTGCAATCACCATCTGCAGTGATTTTGGAGCCCCCAAAAATGAAGTCTGACACTGTTTCCACTGTTTCCCCATCTATTTCCCATGAAGTGATGGGACCGGATGCCATGATCTTCATTTTCTGAATGTTGAGCTTTAAGCCAACTTTTTCACTCTCCACTTTCACTTTCATCAAGAGGCTTTTTAGTTCCTCTTCACTTTCTGCCATAAGGGTGGTGTCATCTGCATATCTGAGGTTATTGATATTTCTCCCGGCAATCTTGATTCCAGCTTGTGCTTCTTCCAGTCCAATGTTTCTCATGATGTACTCTGCATATAAGTTAAATAAGCAGGGTGACAGTATACAACCTTGATGTATTCCTTTTCCTATTTGGAACCAGTCTGTTGTTCCACGTCCAGTTCTAACTGTTGCTTCTTGACCTGCATATAAGTTTCTCAAGAGGCAGGTCAGGTGGTCTGGTATTCCCATCTCTTTCAGAATTTCCCACAGTTTCTTGTGATCCACACAGTCAAAGGCTTTGGCATAGTCAATAAAGCAGAAATAGATGTTTTTCTGGAGCTCTCTTGCTTTTTCCATGATCCAGCGGATGTTGGCAATTTGATCTCTGGTTCCTCTGCCTTTTCTAAAACCAGCTCGAACATCTGGAAGTTCACGGTTCACGTATTGCTGAAGCCTGGCTTGGAGAATTTTGAGCATTACTTTACTAGCGTGTGAGATGAGTGCAAGTGTGCGGTAGTTTGAGCATTCTTTGGCGTTGCCTTTCTTTGGGATTGGAATGAAAACTGACCTTTTCCAGTCCTAGTCTCATTAATCATAATGGGGGAAAGCATTAGAACAGACTCTTGTCTGAGGCTGTCTATGTTGTTTGGGTATCTCAAGGCCTAGCTTAAATAGCCATCTGCCTATTAGAGTTAGCAGGCTCACCTAGCAGTGAGCTCTAGGACCAATAAAGTCCTTGGTAAAGACTTTACACTTCATGGAATTCTCCAGGCCAGAATACTGGAGTGAGTAGCCTTTCCCTTCTCCAGGGGATCTTCCCAACGCAGGGATCAAACCCAGGTCTCCTGCATTGCAGGCGGATTCTTTACCAGCTGAGCCACAGGGGAAGCCCTCCTTGAAGAATAGGAAGGTGTAACAGTCTGCACTGTGTTCTGTAGGGGAGTATGGACTGCGGTGGTTGGAGCATGGCGCTGTCACTCAGAAGACGGATTTCAGTGGTGATGGGTAACTGATTGGTTTGGCCTTGCCAATGAGTGGCCCCGGGTTGAGAATCAGTGCTCTGCAAAGACATTGTCACTCACCTAGGTCCTTTGGGTATGTGCTGAGGGTGGGGGTGCGGAGCAGAGATCTCATGTTAAGCATGATTCTTTACATCAACCATTTTTAATAGCTGCATAGAGCACCAGCGAGTGGATACAATATCTCATACATAAGCACTCTGTCCTCTTGAACACTCGGAACTTTTCCATATTATAGGTAATACTAGGATGAACATTCTTATGAATGAACATCCCCCATATTTGGGATTATTGTCTTAGACTCTCAGAGAAAGGATGGGAAGTATATGAACATTTTCATGGCTCCTAACATATAGCGCTAAGTTGCATTTTCCAAAAAAATATTGCACTTTAGGCCGACCTGGCAATGTTCGAGAGTGTCAGTTTCACCACAGAAGCTGCCAGTATTTCCACAATTTCACTTTAAAGATAAGGAACGGAAGCTGGACTTGTCAAAGTGACCTGTGGCCTGTCTGAAGTTACGCTTAGTCAATGCCAAACTGGGGACAAGAACTCAGGGATGTCTTATTCACCAGCCAGGGTATTTTGCTGCTGCTGGCTTTCTCTACCTCCAACCAGGCAGGAGGGAAGCCATCAAGCCTGGTGCATCGTTCCCTCTCTGCCCCCCTCTCCCTGCCAGCTCTGATGTCAGCTGCCCAAGGAGCTCACGTTTCAGGGCTTTTCACTGTTTTTCTGCTTCTAAAACCCAGGCCTCTCCTCTCTCAAGCTCCCCACCTTCTGAGAACCTTCCTCCGATGGTTCAAAGGAAATCGTCACATACTTGAACTGTGGGTTAGATGTAGATAAGTGGGTGGGGAAGCAGTGGGACAAAGGCGAGGTGACAGCCAAGGGGAGAGACAAAGGCCAGCCAGACCGGCCAGAGCAGTGGGTGCCACAAGAGGAAAGACACAGCGAGAAGGTGGTTGGGCCTGACGTGCTGAATTAGGGAGTTAAGTCTAAGGGACTTGAGAGCATCCCTGGCCAGACACCTGCTGCTGTGGGGACACGGATTGTTTCCAGAGGAAAGCTGGGCAGGGCCCTTAACAGGGTATCTCGGAGGGTCTCAAAGGATCCTTAAACCCTCCAGCTAGACCATAAGCAAAACTACAAGAGTATCTGAGTATGCTCTTTTTCAGGACAGACAGCCCAGCGTGTTCATCAGATTTTCAAAAAGGTTTCTAACCAACTCCACTCCCCTTCCAAATTTCAAAGCAAAATTAAAATGAAAGGTTAAAGTCATCTAGAAATATATACTTTGTTCCTGAGTTACACACACACACACACACACAAACACATATATTTACCATGGTAAAAAGAGAGGAAATAATTATAGATGGTCCTTCTCAGATAGGTAGATGGTAGATAGATACGTAGGTAGGTGATAAATTGATAGATGATTGTAAATAATTGATAGATGATTTCTAACGATAAATGATTGACAAGCAATTGCTAGAACAGATCTATAGATAGCAAGTAGACCCAGTAAAGAGTTATTATTTGTGCCACCTGTTTTCTTCTTTTTTCCTGCGTGACAGGGAGCTGGTGGAGCTGGGAGGAGCTGGAAAACCTGGTCCTGAGGTGTTCAGATCACTGCCCTCCAAGAACGATCAGAGGCAAAGATAAAGCCTTTGTGAAGTGACAAAGTCAGTTAGTGGGAAAATGGGATTTGGTTTCACAACTTTTCCAGAGCCATCTCTTGCGTAAGACGGGACGCCCTTGAAAACAATCACAGTGAGCCCTTCTCGAGCACTTAGTGGGTGTCGGGCGCTGTGCTAAGTGCTTTACAAGTATTATCTTGTTTACTTCTCAGCAGCGCTGGTGATTCGGGCAGCACTATACCTCCTGTTTTACAAGAAAGGAAATGGAGGCCCCGGGACGTGAAGTCACCAGCCCCAAAGCAAACAGCCGCCAGTGGAACAGTGGGTACCGGAAGCCAGCCGGGCTGGGTCATGGAGCTGGGGCTCGAGACAGCCTTTGAGAGCAGTCATGTCATGTGTCAGTAATCCACCCCATCTCTGTCTTCCACAAAAGGGCTGGACACTGAGTAGCTTGGCCCTGCTGTTCTCTTCTCCTTTAAAGGAATAGTTTAGTGAGTATACTTGAAATTATCCAGGTTTATTGTCAATACTTGTGAAAAAAAAGTGATAGTAATATCAATAGTAGTTATAGTCATACCTCCCATTGACTGAGCATCTGAGTCAGACAATGACACAAAGGCTGTATAGTCATTTTAATTCCATCCTTACATTTAATTCCATCCTTACAACGAGGCTCCAAGGTGAGTATCAGAGGGGGTCCCTTTTATGGATATCGGTGCTGAGGCCCAGCGGGGTTTAGATAACCTGCCTGATGTCAGCAGTGAGTGGAGGAAGGCTAGAAGGCACCCCTGCTCTTTTCAGTTCTGTCTCTTTCTGGGCCGCACAGGGCACAGAGGTGCAGAGGTTGGCAGTCTTGCTGGGGCCTGATGGTTCGGGCATGGAAAAGGCCCAGGTAAAAAGGAAGGAAAGAAGGGGAGAAGAGAAGGAAAGGAAGTAGGGATGAAGGGGGAGATGGAAAGACAGGGGAAGAAGGAAGGGAGGGAGGAAGGGCAGACGCGTGGTAGCACAGGCTACGCGTCAGGCAGCACCAAGACAGGGCTGAAGGACCAAATCTAGAGTTACAAAAGCCCCAGCAGAAAAGGGCCAGAGTGACTCAGCCCCCCGGAGTCACTCACTCCAGGATACAATCAGAGGTATGGCCCGTGTCTTTTTGGAATTTGGCTACAGTCTTTGAGGCCAAAACTCACTACCCCATAAAATGTTCCTGGGAGGGTCAGGTGAAGATAGGAGTATGCCTCTTCGATGGACCTTTTAGCTCCTCCCCTCTCTTGGGTTTTGATCTTGATTCTGGAAGCCCTACGGCCTGGGACACATGAAATGCAGAAGGGACAGCCAGCCCCTAGGATGGAACTAGGAGGGTGGGGGGTGGACAGGTCATAGCCATGATTCAGGGTCAAGGCTGGGAAAACCTATAACAGAGAAGCATGTAGTCTTGTCAAGAACAGAGGCCAAAGCTGGACACAGTCTTGAGAGGACTGCGGGGCAGAGGCTGCAGCCAGTGTTCCAAGTAAGCATGCAGGGGTCAGGGAGGCGTGATGCAGACACCAGCAGGTATAAGGGATGAGGAGCTCCATCTGAACAGCCAGGAGGAAACAGTCTGGGCCGGATCCCAGGCCCTGGGAGGGTGAGAGGATCCCCTCACAAATGACCCAGTGAGCCCGGGACCCCCTGGGCAAGAGGGACACTCTCTTCTAGGTGGGGCAGCCCTCCGCACTCAGAGTCCTGGGGCTATTCTCTGGGGCAGGATGAGAGCTGAGCTTGACCAGAGAAAGTGGGCTCCCAGGAGGTGTGACTGGTGCCCACGTCCCAGAAGCCAGGCTCATCGTCCACGGCAGCCTCCAGAATCCATGCCATCCACTTTCCAGAGCCTTTACTCCCCTGCCCCGGCCTTCAGTCATCCTGGGCCTGACATTTTCTTTCAGTTCAGAGAATAAAACTTTGTGTTTCTTGATCCTGAAAGTAACATCCGTGTATCAAGGAAACTACCCTGTGTGGAGGGTGATTTTATCCTACGATAAAGGCAGATTTTCGCCCTGTTTTCCTCTCTGGCCGTTTTATGGTGAGCATTTTCCCTGGTGCCCTTGCCCCACCCTTCCCCCCTCATCCCTGTACTTTTTGCCACCTCATCTTAAGTCTTACCTGCAGGTGCCTCTGGCTGGCATCTGTGTACTCAGATTAAGCAAGCCACGTTGTCACTGCTAAATGCTCAAGTCCTAGTCTTTTCATGGGAATTGCTTAAACAATTGGAAAAAGTTTGCATAACAGAAGCCAAAGAAACCCTCCCCTGGCAGTGCCAGTCATCAGCCAACGCTGACTCCTAGAAGGAGTCAATACAGAACTCTACCCCATATTCTCATTTGTTCTGTAGGTTTGAAACTAGAAAACCAAGCCTGTTAGAATTGGCCATAAAATAAGAGTAAATAGGCCCTTGCGTGACTTGGGCCTCAGGGAGTGAGTAAGAAAGCATGTGCTGAGTGAGTTCAACATGGTGGTTCAACATGGTCTTATTTTCCTTTCAGATTCTTGGCTGTGTCCCAGAGAGAGGAGGTAGGCAAATAAATGAGGTTTCGCTGTACCTCTAACATTCTTTATGTTACATGAGCTTTGTTTCTCGGAAACATTAAATTATTTCTGTCTCAAGGCTGTAACATTGGTACGGTGCAGTCATCTCAGCGCAGGAAGGGAAATGCTCCTACCTTCCAGGTTTTGCTCCTTTACCCAGACGGAGAACCACTGGTTTAGGGCAAACAGCGCTATACTAGACAAACCAGATTTTTAGATCCTTCTTTACCTTGAACTGTGGGACTAAGAAGGCTGGAAATAGAAGCAAATTCAGACCGTCAGAGCTGCGAGGCTCCTCAGGGGACCTACAGACCCACAGCCTGACTTCACCCCCAAGGAAACAGGGTGTGTCCAAGGTTACAAAAGAAGTTATTGGCTAACCCACAAATACCTCATCCATGCAAGACTTTATGAAGTGATTAACAACGACATCCTGTGTAGGAATGTGTACATTTACAACCCATCTTGTTTCGAAGGATTTGAGCCAGCTTACAAGAATGCCTACAATGCAAGGTAAACACACATTAAAAGTAAGAAAGAAAAATGAGGCACAGGGCAAGTAAGAGCAAAGATGGAAGCCAGGCTTGAGATGAACCCTGGAGAGATCTGTGTGCTTGATTCAGCAGAGCCCTAGAAGTGGAACCAAGATGCCCAACAGTCAAGAGTAGGGGGCGATATGCCAGCCCTGCGGGGCTCCACATTCTTATTCTCTGGGGCTTGCTACTTCCCTCTCAGTTTGCCCATCTGTCAAATGGACAAATCCTGCCTTATAGGATCTTCATGAAAATCAACTTAAATCTTGTACGTAAAAGAAAGCACTTAAAAAGTACAGTGTACAAAAGAGCTGACTGTTTTATCTTCTTGCTGTCTCCTGGTGGTGAATGAACGACTGTTCATTTCCATTGGCCGATGTTGACCCCAGGTGGAAATGGCTACAGTTGGTCACAGTAAATTCTATATACATTCTCAAGAACGTCAAGCACTGTCCAAACACGGGATGAGAAGCCTTGTAACATTTCCTGAACTCTAACTAAGCCTATTTCCACCATCATACCTTTTTTCCTTTCCTTGATTGGGAAAAATTAAGATATTAGAAGCAACAGGGACTGTAAAATTCTAATGTGAAGTTTGAGTACCCCCTAGAAAATTCCTGTTTCCTGGTGCAGACTGTTGCATAGTGGAGAGGAGAGAACGAGGTTGGGGAAGGGAAGTGTGGGCCCTTCAGGGGCATCCTCAGCCGCAGTTTTGCAGGCACAGTTTCGACCTGTCACCGGAAGGTTTTCCAGCCCTATGTGTTGGGGTGGATGGAATATGGCATTTTCTCAACACCAGCCAGAGCTTTACCTAAAAGTTAACTAGTGGTCAGGAGTGGGCATGCTGGGGTTCCAAGAGGTGGGAGGGGGCAAAGGAGCCACGGAGTTTGAGCAAGCAGAGCTCTGTCCCTTATGTGGCTCTTGTCTGAGATAATAACTGGGGGTACTCACTGAGAAGAGTTTTTCAATAAACAGGGGCATTCATAGCAAGAACTATGTAAATACTATAATAATAGAAATATTAAAAAAAAAAACATATAGACAGTATGTCTGGTTTGGGACTAAACACGAGAAGGTCACTACGAGCAAAGATATCCAGCATTCTCCTTGGAAAATCATTGGTCTCACAAGGTCATTGCTTCCAGAGTCCACTGACCTGTGGAGGACAAGTAAACAGTGGGATGAATCGGCCTCAGCTGACATGTGGCTACAGAAGAACCTGCATTCTGGTCTGTGTAGCCCTTCACATTTCTCATTATTTGAAGCATTAATGTAGGATTAATATCATCATCCCCATTTTATAGATGAGGAAGCAGAGAGCCGGATTGGTTGAAATTATATACTTGTTGGAATGGCAAGAATCTAGTTGTCCCAGGCAGAGAGGCAGCCTGGAATCCTCACTGAGAACAGGAGCTCTGGAGACAGACTCTGCATCCTGGTTCCAGCGTGGCTTGCTCTTTGACCTTAGGCGAGGTCTGGACTGCAAGGAGATCCAACCAGTCCATCCTAAAGGAGATCAGTCCTGAGTGTTCATCAGAAGGACTGATGTTGAAGCTGAAACTCCAGTACTTTGACCACCTGACATGAAGAGCTGACTCATTTGAAAAGACCCTGACGCTGGGAAAGATTGAAGGCAGGAGGAAAAGGGGACGACAGAGGATAAGATGGTTGGATGGCATCACCAACTCAATGGACATGAGTTTGGGTATACTCTGGGAGTTGGTGATGGACAGGGAGGCCTGGCATGCTGCGGTTCATGGGGTCACAAAGAGTCGGACATGACTGAGCGACAGAACTGAACTGAACTGAGCCTCTCTCTGCCTCAGTTTCTTCATCTGTAAAGCTGTTGGCTGGATTACCTAGGTCAACACGTGTAAAGTGCTCAGAACAGCCCCTGACACATGAGCTGCCACACGAACCTGTCAAACACATCAACTCCCAGCTCGGAGCCCACCTCTGCAGCCCCCAAACCAAAGCAGAGCCACGGCAGGACCCCAAAAGCGTGTGCTCCATCCTGCAGGAGAAATTCCGATGTCAGCAGAGAGGCGTCATGGGGCGGAAAGAGGGCCCAGAGTGGACGGGAGTGGGCAGCAGACACTTGGCAAGCCTCTCCAGCGCCCGGGGAACAGTCCTGCTTCTTCTCCCTTCGAGGACTTTGCCAAGGAGGAACTCACGGGCTCGATAAACCCGTGCCAAGCAGGAACGAGATGCTATCTGGGCCTGACAGGCTGACGAGTTCTGTGTGCACAGCTTCCCACCAGGGGCAAACACCAGCCCGACCGTGCACCGGCCCCACTCCCCTTCTTTGCTTTGGTGGATTTGTTTTGGTTGCTGCCAAGGGCACCCGTCAGAAATGACGGGGAGGTTTGCCTTTGGGGAGGGCTGGGAGAGTGTTAGGCAAACAAGTCCTGGCGAGCCGTCTCATAACTCTGGCCCTAACAGGCCACGGGTTGACCATGGGACTGCATGGTGCGTCCCAAAAGCCATGGGTCCATGCACCGAGGGGCAGGTCTGAACTGGGAGGCAGGTATCCCGCTTCCGGCCCGGGCTCTGCTGCTACGAGGCTCTGTGTCCTTGGCCAAGTACTTCCTCCTTCCAGGTCCTCACTGTTCTCATTTGTAAAACGAGGGTCTTGGGAGGCGGAAGGGGTGATGAGCGCAAAGGCCCTTTTCGGCCCTTCTATCTGTGAGTCTGCAGGAAGCGCCATAGCATTCCAAAGGGCTGCAGGTAGCTCTGCCTTCTTGTGGCTCCTGGGTCCTTTTCTGGAAGACCCTCGGTTGTTACTATTGACGTGGCAGCATGGAGGGGTGTCTGTGCATTCAACAGACATGGAGCGTGAGGGTCCCCACGTCCCTCACCCTGTCCTGGTGGGAAGAGAAGAGGATCGACGCCACTGGCAGAGGATGGCACGGAGAGTCAAGGGAAGACTGCCAGGCACAGCCTCCGCCAGCTCACCTGGCCCTCCGTGTGCTGTGTGTGGGGAGCACCAGCCCGGGAAGCCCGCGGCCTTGGCCACATCCCTTCCCCCTCACAGGAGGTCCCTTCATCTGAAAATACCCAGAGCAGAACTAGCGACCTTGCTCATCCTCTGTTCCTGCACTGTATTGGTTATTCCATGTCCATTACACACAAGCACTGGAGTGGGGTTGGGAGAAGGGCGAGATTCAAGGTCCCCTTTGCCCTCAAGGAGCTGACCCCACGTCCTCACCATCACTTAATGAATTGATTCATTTATTGAGTACCTACTATGTGCCAGAAGCATCTGGAAAGGGTAGGGGTCATGATCTATTCTTTTTTTTTCTTATCCAATTCCCCTTGTCCTAATATATGAAATATCTGCACATGTGGTGGTTAAGGGTACAAACCCTAGAGCCAGTCTGCCCAGGGGTGACTCCTGATGATGTTCCAATGACCAGGTTCAGTTTCCCTGACTGTAAGATGGGAAGAATGATAATTCCTACCTCCAAGGGTTCTTATGAGAATTCAAAAATTTAACACTTTCACAACATTTAGCATAGGGCCTGGCATGTTGATGGTCCCCAGTAACTGTCTATAAATAAAATATTTACCAAGATGAATAGAGCCAGCCTGCTATAAATTCATCATCAAGAGAAAGTCACACACATGCACTTTCCTTCCTATTCTAAATGATGTGGGCACTGTTAACTTAGTCATCAGGCTCTGTGTTCACAGACAGTGCACAGGCAAACTTCACCACAGCTAAGCTTAACTATTCTACGTTCCAAATCGGTAAGGTTCAAGTTCATGAGCTTCTACTATAACCAAAACTAGTCATCATTCATTTCATCCTATTTCCTCTCCAAATACTTAGTTGAAACTGAGACTAGTAATCTAGCTGACTTGAATTTCTCCAACTTTTTATCTTCCCGGCCCCACATGCCAGGGCAGGACTCACAGGCCACGCTCAGCAGGCAGGACCCCAGAGGTGGGAAGAGGCACAGATCCCACTGAGCTCAGGGCAGCCTAGAGCTGAGAACAGAGGCCTCCAGTCCCAAGGCTCAGGATCTGTGGGCTGTGGTCTCCTAACATAATGCCTGGCAGGGTCCCAGGATGACAAGAGCCCCTGCAGGAACAGACATGCTTCGGTCTTTTGCAACCTGTTCCAATATTGGCTGAGGGCAGTAAATGGAAAAGTCACAGGATAAATCTCACTTGGAGTTGCCAATTTGGTTCATGCTTAGACCCACTTCCAGACCCACAATTGCCTTGGGCACAATGACTGGGCTTGAAGTGACCAAAGCTGATGCCAGACTCCTAATGGTGGTCACCACTGGGACAACTACCCCAGAGAAACACCTCACTAGCACATTCAGGGAGAAGGAGCTGGAGCCCTGAGCCCACAGGCCTTTGGGGTGGTCTTCTCACTTCTTCCCAAAATGTGCTTCACCAGCTTCCTCACTGAGGGCTCACTCATTCAGCTCACCAGTACTTACTGCACATCAACTCTCTGCCACACAGGTGCTAAGCTAGGTCCCCAACATGAAGCCACCCTACAGCGAAAGCACACTGGGCTGAAGCTGGGAGATGAGGTCAGAGTTCCAGCTCCATCACTAAGGATACGTGTGACAGGTCACTTCCCTCTCTGGCTCTCAAGGGCCTCAATCCATAAAAACCCAGAACTGGGCTGAGAATGCCCTTGGTCCACTTCTGTTAAAGATCCTTTGTTATTTAATCTGTTAGGTAACATCTCTGCTTGGCAATTTGATCTCTGGTTCCTCTGCCTTTTCTAAATCCAGCTTGAATATCTGGAAGTTCACAGTTCACGTACTGTTGAAGCCTGGCTTGGAGAATTTTGAGCATTACTTTACTAGCGTGTGAGATGAGTGCAATTCTGCTGTAGTTTGAACATCTTTGGCATTGCCTTTCTTTGGGGTTGGAATGAAAAATGACCTTTTCCAGTCCTGTGGCCACTGCTGAGTTTTCCAAATTTGCTGGCATACTGAGTACAGCACTTTCACAGCATCATCTTTTAGGATTTGAAATAGCTCAACTGGAATTCCATCACCTCCACTAGCTTTGTTTATAGTGATGCTTCCTAAGGCCCACTTGACTTCACATTCCAGGATGTCTGACTCTAGATGAGTGATCACACCATCGTGATTATCTGGGTTGTGAAAATCTTTTTTGTATAGTTCTTCTGTGTATTCTAGCCACCTCTTAATATCTTTTGCTTCTGTTAGGTCCATACCATTTCTGTCCTTTATTGAGCCCATCTTTGCATAAAATGTTCCCTTGGTATCTCTAATTTTCTTAAAGAGATCTTTAGTCTTTCCCATTTTGTTGTTTGCCTCTATTTCTTTGCATTGATTACTGAGGAAGGCTTTCTTTTCTCTCCTTGCTATTCTTTGGAACTCTGCATTCAAATGAGTATATCTTTCCTTTTCTCCTTTGCCTTTCACTTCTTTTCTATTCACAGCTATTTGTAAGGCCTCCTCAGACAACCATTTTGCCTTTTTGCATTTCTTTTCTTTGGGGATGGTCTTGATCCCTGTCTCCTGTACAGTGTCATGAACCTCCCTCCATAGTTCTTCAGGCACTCTGTCTATCAGATCTAATCCCTTGAATCTGTTTTGTCACTTCCACTGTATAGTCATAAGGGATGCGAAGAACTGACTCACTTGAAAAGACCCTGTTACTGGGAAAGATTGAAGGCGTGAGGAGAGGGGGACAACCGAGGATGAGATGGTTGGATGGCATCACCAACTCAATGGACATGAGTTTGAGTAAACTCTGGGAATTGGCGATGGACAGGGAGGCCTGGAGTGCTGCAGTCCATGGGGTCGCAAAGAGTCGGACACAACTGAGGGACTGAACTGAACATCTCTGGTGTACAGACAGTGGCAATCTTGGTCAAAGAGCTCCAAGCTTGTAAAAAAATAAAACAGCTACAAGCCCAGCAACCCACAAAGTTCTCCATAGCCACAGGGAGGGTTCCAGGTTTGCTCCCTGTAAATAGAAGAACCAGTAGCCTTGGGGATGAATTTGAAGAACTGGCCACAGGGAAACGGTAGGGCAGAGCAGGGGAGGGACAAGGGGGACTGATGTGGCTCCCTTTCAGATGTGATCCGAGGGATCCCCGAAAGGGTTCCTGTGCTCCAAATATCCCCCTCCCCCAATCTGGTGTCCTGCCTTTGGAATTTCTCCATTTGCAAGTCACTATGTGGGAGTGGAGAGGTGGCATTCCATCGCAGGGATGTGTGCAACATGCAGACGCTAGAGAAGGATGAGGTTTTTCACCCTGCTGAGGCTGCCTGGGTCTTCTCTCCCTGCCAGCCGGGGCCTGGGCAGCCTGTAGGCACCGAGGCTCTGAGGCCAGAGAAAGAAGGGACCCTGAAGGGATCCTTAGGGGGTTGGGGGCGGGTGGGGTGCGGGGAAAGAGACAAAGAGGGCACGCACAGAACCTGAATTCTGCAGGAAGGGTCGGAGTGGGAGGGTTGAGGGCCAGAGTTCGCCGCCTCCCTGCGGGTAACCGATTCCTGGGAGGAGCCCACAGGGAGAGGGGAGGGAGAGGGAGGGCGAGTCAGGAGAAAGGGTGGGGC
The DNA here is from genome assembly GCF_029378745.1 of Bos indicus. Taxonomy (NCBI): domain Eukaryota; kingdom Metazoa; phylum Chordata; class Mammalia; order Artiodactyla; family Bovidae; genus Bos; species Bos indicus. The sequence goes on from NC_091783.1 coordinate 48,181,852, forward strand.
CACACAGGGTACGGATTCACAGAAAAATGCCCGAGTGTGGTGATGGAGGAGGGTGCAGGGCAGCACCCGGGTTCGCGGAGCCCACGCCCCTCGAGTTACCCGGCCGGTTCAGACTGGTTCGCCCACCTCTCCCTCCCCACCAGCCCCTCCGGTTTCATCCCTGAGAAATCAGAATCGGAGCGTGATGCAACCACAGCCGTCCCGCCCGGCCGCAAGCCCTCTGGACTCCGCGCCCGCCCCACCGACGCCCCCTCCCAGGTCCTGCCAGTGTCCCCGCCCCTCCCCGGCGCCCCGCCCCTCCGTCCCCTCTGCGATCCTGCACCCCCGTCTCCCCCCGTCCCCCACGTCCTCACCCTCCTCTGGGGCATCCTGGCTGGCTTGGCCCCTCCCCTCCACCGCATCCCTCCGGGTCTCTGCGCTGTCTTCCTCGTGCCCCTCTCCGCGCCCTCTTTCCCCCGGGCCCCTCCTCCGCATTCTCACCCTGCCCTAGCCCGACCTCATCACCCGCCCTCCTCTCCTGGAGGCCGCGGCGCCTCCCCTGACCGCGGGTAACGCTGGAGAGGCCGGCGCCTGCCCCCGGCGGGAACTGCCCTGACACGAGATGGGGGCGGGGGCGGCTGGGGGTTGAGGAGGGGGCCCGAGGGCCGCGAGGGTATAACGCGGAGCCGGACCCCCGCCCTCGTCGCCCCATCCCACTCCCACCCCAACCCCACTCGCCCGCCCACTCCCTTGCAAGGCTTGGTGCCAGAGCCCAGCGTAGGCCAGGCAGCCAGCCAGCCAGGCTCAGCTATCAGCGGGGTGGAGGGCAGTGCCAGCTGCAGGCTTCTCTGCCACCCCAGCAGCCGTGGGCCTCCCTCCAGCAGCACCTTCCACCTGAAACTGGAGCGGGCCGGAGGTGGGGGGTTGGGGGGAGCGGGGTTGGTTTGTCAAAGACAGAGGACCCCGCTGCACCTGGGCATCTTGCTACAAGGGGGAGCCTGGGGCTGATCCTGAGTCAGGGCTAGACTGAAGTCCAGCTCGTTTATTTTCTGGGTGACCTCAGGCAAGTCACCTCTCTGCCTCAGTTTTTGCATTTGTGAAGTGGAGATAATAATAATACCCACCACCTGGGTGTTGTGACTTTTGGTGCCTGGCACATAATAGTTGCCTGGAGAATCCCATGGACCGAGGAGCCTCTTGGGCTATAGTCCATGCTGTGGCCAAGAGTCCGACACGACTGAAGCGATTTAGCACACTTGCACACCCGCACACAAAGTAAAAGTGAAAGTCGCTCAGCCTTGTCTGACTCTTTGCCACCCCATGGACTATACAGTTTGTGGAATTCTCCAGGCCAGAATACTGCAGTGGGTAGCCTTTCCCTTCTCCAGGGGATCTTCTCAACCCAGGGATGGAACGCAGGTCTCTTGCACTGTGGGTAGATTCTTTACCAGCTGAGCTATCGGCGAAGCCCAAGAATACTGGAGTGGGTGGTATATCCATTTTCCAGTGGCTTTTCCTGACCCAGGAATCAAACTGGGATCTCCTGCATTCATAAATAATAATATCAGTATTAATTTCAAATAATAATTTGAATATTACTATTATCTCCCTGGGTGGGGGGTTGCCATTTACCAAAGGGAAATAGAGTAGAATCTGTCATTAAAGATCTATTAGGTGCCTGTTATGGGCAACGAAGGCCACTTGGTGTAGTGCAAGAGTTTTGGGAGTGAGATGTGGGTTTGAATCCCAGCCCTGTCATTTGGTAGCTGTGTGATCTTGAGAAAGTTACCTCTCCTTTCTGAACCATAGTCCCCCAACAGTAAAACAGTGCCAGTAATGCCCACTTTGCAGAATCAGTGCAGGACATGAATGAGGTAATGTCAGGAGAGTGTCTAGGGCAGTTCTGAGATCAAAACAGGTGCCTCTCAGTGAACGAGAGGCATGGAGAAGGTCAGGGGGATGGAAAGGACAGACTCAGTTTCTGCCATGTGGGACCTCTGGGGAGATAAGACTTACATGTGAAAAAAAATACTGCTAACTCAATGGGATCCAAGCTCAGAATCAATTCCAAGGTCAGGAAGAAGTGTTGTGGGAGAGGGGGCATGCCCTTAGCATCCATGAGAACAAATAAACTGCCAAGGGTGGAATCCCAGGCATGGGTGGGGGTGCTTCTGAACAGCTCCCCCTCCTCCGTCAGCTACTCCCCGCCCCGCCCCCCCACAGCGTTCTCCCACCAGGATCAAGGCAGCAGTCACAGGGCTTGAGGGGTATGCAGTTGCTCCAGGACGGGTGTCAGCATTTGCTTCACTAGGGGAGGCCCTTATAGGAGAAACAGGAATTTTAAGGGTAGTTGGAAAAGGAGGCCTGAGCACAATCTCCACCCTTTCAAATGGCTGTCAATGAGGCAGAACACCATTGCCACCCACAGCTATGGCTGTGAGACTGGAACCGGGTTCCCTCATCTGTAAAACAACAGGGTGGGCAGGATGCTTTCTAGGCCTCCCCAGCTGCAACCCTCCACCCTTCTTGAAAACCATACTTGCTCTGATCTGTAGGAATGTGGGGGAGAACCGCTCCTCCTTGGAGGTGCAGGGCTTAGCCCCATCAACCATTCCATGGGCGGGCTCGGAGCCCTCCTTAGTGGAGCAGGAATGAGGTGGGATTCCACCCTGGGACAGGCTCCCTGATACTGGAAGGTCAGCAATTTAATGGAATATGACTCGTGGAGCTAGAAGGAGCCTTGCGAGCAGGCATCCAGCCCTCTCACTTACAGATCAAGAAACAAAGCCCAGAGAAGTCAAGGGACTTATCCAAGGTTCATGTGTTTCTTTGGGGGCAGAGCTGAGGTTCAACCCACTGCAGCGTAGTATCTCCAATGAATTTATTAATAGTTCACAGCAACAACAACAAGAGATCCCAGTGAGCTGGTAACCAAGGTCAATCAAAACTTCTCTGAGTTTCTTTCATGAAAGCAAAATGGAAATGCTTTCGCTTCACGACCAGGTAAGAAAGTGTTTCCCAAAGTGAGGAAGTTGTCTAAAGGGCCCACACGGCCCCCATCAACACTGTCCAAGGCTGGAGGTGACCGGTGGGGCAGTGGGCAGGGGCTCCTGCCAGGTTGGGGCGGGGATTTGCTTTTGTGATCAGCACTGCAGGCTCCCTGAAGAGAGTCCAAGGACACTGGGCTTGAGGACTAATATGCATTTTTATTCTACAATAATTTTCATACTGAGTTCAAGAGGCACCGGCTCCAAGTACATAAAACCAAATCAAATTACATTAATTGATTTTATTGAAACCTGCTGCAGTTGTATTCAAGCCCACAGTCAGGGGCATGACCCCTGTGAAATACCAAAGGGGCTTTTGAAATAATTAAATTAATTACACCCTGGGTTATGCACAAGGGCTTGCTCCTCGTGCTCAAGGCAGGCAATGCCTGCTCACTGCCATGGGCGACATGACTGACCACAAAGTAAGATGCTGCCTAGGGGAGCCCAAGGCACACACCTTCCATTCCAGGGTGGGTCGTCTTTGTGCTTTTTAGGCAAACACAGATCCACACGGGCACACACACATATGGTCACCGGCTAGAACGGCCCTCTCTCTTTCTCTCTGCCGACTTATGGTCCAAGTCAAGCACTCGCCCCATCCTCCTTGTCCTCCTCGCTCCTTGCTCTGCCTCCTTTCCTGACCACCCCCCCGCTGGACCCCCCAGCACTTACATCCCTGCCCTTGGAAGACGCACTTTCAGGTTACCTGTTCTTTCATGAGGGGCTACCTTGTATGACTAAGTAAAGGATGAGAAGCCCCTCGAATGCAGAGAATGGGCTGTGACCCTCTCTGGATCTTTCAGGAAGCTCAGCCAAGCTCTGTATATGGAAGAAACTCAGGACATTTATTTAACACCTACTATGTGCTAGGCACTAGTCCAAAACTTTACACGGAGTGTAAAAAAATTAAGTGGAGCTCTGTTGCTTCTAAGTAAATCTTAAAACAATTCCATCAACCCTGTTGCTAATCAGGTGATGGCATCACCCTTCCGATTTGACGATTTACCTACAAACAAATCCCAGTGTCCCTGGTGGAAGGGCTACTCCCCACCAACCTTCATTTCACAGAGGACATTTTGCAGATCCACAGGGGGAAGGTTCTGGCACAAGGTCACAGAGTGGTTCAGAGGATGAGCACCCTGTAACCTGTCGGCTCTCAGCTCTGAACACATCTGTCCAGGGCAAAAAGTCACCCATGATTCCAGTTACTCCTGTACTGGGGGCTAACGCGCCAGATTAGCCTGTCCTGCAGAGAAGATGCTGGGTGTCCAGGGACGGAGTCGCCCAAGTGCTGTGGCCTTGTGTGTATTCAAGGAGCAAAGCAGGGCAGAGTGGGGACCTAGCCCTTCACGGACCGAGCCCTTACGCCATAGCCCCATCAAGACCTGCTCTGCCCTTGCCTTAACCTGTCGGGACACCATCGGAGACAAAGCCTGCTGCCCTACCCCCTGCTGCACAACGAGCTTTCCAAACCCCCACCCCCACCGCAGCCCTCTCCCCGCTTCCGCACGCCTCTCACTACCCTCAAGACTGTACTCAAAATAGAGCCCTGGACACCAGCCAGCGCGAATCCCCTCCCCGACTGTGACCCTGAGCTGCTTAGTAATAACAACGAACACAATCCTCGTAACCGTGACAGCTGCTCTTCACAGAGCTTTGTACTGCTCCGTGCCAGGCACTCATACGCCTTGCCTTTCCATCTAATCCTCACAATCACCTCACCTGACAGGTGAGGAAACTTAGGTGAAGGGAGGTGAGAAGCTGGCCCAAGGACACAGAGCTCGTAGCTGGTGGGGCCTGGATTCAAAGTCAGGTCCATGGCACACCTTGCTGGCACCCCCGCAGACTACATCTTCCTCATATTGGTGGGCTGATGCTCCCTCACTGCGTTCTTTAGATGAGGATACTTATTTTTAAAGTTGTGGTAAAATATATATATAAAATAAAAGTTGGCAGTGTAATCATTCGAGGGCATGATTCAGTGGCACTGATTATATTCATGCTGTTGTGCCTCCGTCACCACTGTTTTGAAATGTTTTCCATCAGCCCCAGTGAAAGCTCTGTAACTACTAAGCAATAACTTCCCAATCCCACCCCCTCCAACCCTCACCCCGTCTCGCTAATCCCTGCTCACCTCCAGTCTACCTTCTGTCTCCATGAATTTGCCTGCTCTAGATATTCATACAAGTGGAATCACACAACATTTGTCCTTTGCCTGCAAAGCCGGTTCTCTTCAACAGTAAGCCTGACCCGTCAACTTTTTAGGCCCTCAATCTCTCACCGGCCAAAAGGGCACAAGGCCTTGGCCTGCCTCCGTCACCAGGAGGTTGCGGACGCGTGACAGCTTGCGGGTGGGGATATCATCTCGAGGAGGGCCAGGCCTTGGAGGCTCAGCATCCCCAGCTACTGAAGTTCGAGAAAGGCCTCATTGGGTCCTGAGTGTTACTGAGGGGACCACAGAAGCAATGTTTTCGGCTGGGGTGGTGGTGGGGGGCAGAAAGCGGACTCTCTAGAAGGGAAAGGTGGCAAGAGGGCACCCTGAGACCTCTGGGGGCCTGGGCAGCACTGCCTTGGCACAAGGGGGCCAAGGCGGGCCTTGTATGGACTCTAAGGAGGACTGCACGCCTGGGGAGAAAAGTGGCGGCCCAGCCAGAGTTCAATAGCCCCCTCCCACCAATTTGGGGCCCACAGACTCTTCACCTCCTCCCCACTATCTGCCCCTCCCTGTGGTACCAGCTGGGCAATCGCCTTCCTACCTGGGGCATTACTCGTGCAGCTAGCACCCCAGCTCCCTCCAAAAGCCTTCCCGCTCCCCAGTGGTTCCTCTCCAGCTCCACTAGGTCCTTTTCAATCTACATCACGTGATGTACCACGCTGGGGCGGGGTGGGCACTGTCTTTCAGGGTGCACGCACAATGGAAAGCCTTCTGCTCTAGAGTTCTGGGGCTGCCACCTTCTAGCCGATCTAGGACAGGCGGCTCAACCACCCTGAGCCCCAGCGCTTCATCTGTAAAGTGGACGTGACAATGCCCACTGCCTGCGGGCTGTCCTCAGGACCAGAGCGAGGCGCGTCTGTGACTTGTAACCTGGGCGTGTGGCAGAGCTGCGCAGAGACGCAGCACACGACGTGGCAGATCTTCCTGACACTCAATTCTACTCAACTCTTTGGGGGAAAATGCGTCCTTTTTATGTTAAAAAAAAAATAGAGATGATTATGGAGGAGAATGAAAAACTTGGATTGCTTTTAAAAGACCAAACAGGCAACTTCCAGGGCATTTCTAGCTTTCTGGGAGCCATGTTCGTGGTTCTCTCGGAATCACAGCGTGCACTGCCCGCTTTGTTGGAAGGGTGTTTCTGGGATGCGCTGGTGAGACCAACTGCCTGGCTGTGGCAGGTGCTCAGGAAAGGGCAGCTGTGATGTTTCCCCCAGTTGTCACGGGGGGAAGAGTTTAATGCAATGGCATTGCAACCCCTCTGATTGGTGTTGTCTCTTGGTCTCCCTTGGGAGAGGCAAGGCACAGGGTGGGAAGCACGTGGGGCTGCAGTACCAGACTTTATGTCTCTGCTTCACCATCACCGGCTGGATGCATATCCTTGGACATACCACTCAATTTCTCTGCACCTGAATTTATTCCCCTACAAAGTGAGACAGAGTCTTAACAACTCATTATCAAAAAAAGACAAATCCAATTTAAAAAGGATCAGAAGACCTGAAGAGACAGTTTTCCAAAGAAGACATCCAGATGGCCAACAGGCTCATGAAAAGATGCTCAACATCACTGATCATCAGGGAACTGCAAATCAAAACCACAGTGAAACAGCATCTCACACTTGTCAGAACGGCTGTCATCAAAAAGACAAGAAATAACATCCTCATGTTGATAAGAACGTAGAGAAAGGGAATGCTCATGCACTATTGGCGGGAGTGCAAATAGGTGCTGCCGCTGTGGAAAAGTGTATGGAGCTTCATTAAAGAAATTAAAACCAGAACTACTGTCTGATTCGGCAATTCCACTTCTGGGTATTTATATGAAGAAAATGAAAACACTAACTCAAGAAGATATATGCACCCAATGTTCACTGCAGCACTATTTACCAAAGCCAAAGTACGAAAGAAACCGAAGAGTCCATCAGAAAAGATGAATGGATAAAAAAGATGTGGTATAGATATATACGATGGGATATTGTTCAACCATAAAAGGAAAGAAACATCTTGTCATTTGCAGCAACACCAATGGGCCTAGAGGGTATTGGGCAAAAGGGAAATAAGTCAAACAAAGACAAATACCATATAATTTCACTTACATGTGGAATCTAAAAGCAAACAAACCAAACAGAGACAAACTTACAGTTACAGAAGAAAACAGGTGGTTACTAGAGGGGAGCAGGGTGGAGGAGATGAGTGAAACAGGTGAGGAAAACATAGAGGCGTAAACTTCCAGTCATAAAGTGCGTAAGTCACAGGGATATACCGTAGCGCGCAGGGAATACTGTCAATGAGACTAACAACTTTGTATGGTGACAGATGGGAAGACTTTCGTGATCATTTCATAGTATATAAAAATATCGAATCACTGGGTTGTACACCTGAAATTAATATAATATTATAGGTCAATTATACTTCAATTAAAAAATTAAAAAAAAAAGAAAGAAGACAAATACCCTAACAGCTCCCTTGCAGAGCTCTGTGCAGATGACATCAGAGCTCGCTGGAGGAAACAGAGTCAAGGATGGAGAAGTGCTCACATGCTTGTTTCACTTCATGCTCCCACTGCAGCTTGGGGAGGCAGGTGAGCAAAGGCAGAGGGCTCTTTGTGAGCATACCCAGAGCCCTGAGTGTGAGATGTTGCTACCACAGCCCTGCGAACAGACAGGGCAGGGGCGGCGCTGACCACTCTGGAGATGAGGATCCGGAGCCCTCAGTGGAGCTGGAGCCCATTTCTGACTCCCAGTGGATGGCTCAGCCTCCTTCTAGCACTCAGGGCTGCTCAGAGGTGAAAGGCAGGACCTCAGTGGGCAAGGTGACAAGGAGCTCCTTGTCACCTCCACGTTCATTCAGAGGCAGCAAGGGTGGGAGACTGGGATCCAAGCCCTTTTAAAAATCTCCTCGAGGTCCCGAGATTTGGGGATTCTAACTGGCTCCCAGATTGAAAGGATGCTCAGCATCACTAATCAACAGGGAAATGCAAATCAAAACCACAAAAAAAGAAACAAAAATACATAAAGAGACTAATAAATCCACGTGGACTGGAAGTTTAAAAAAGAAACAAGCCACAGTGCAAAGGCTCTGCCTTTATCTTTTCTACATTTGCTTATTGCATTTCACTTGGTCACTTCTTTTCTGAAGAGTCTTGTCCAGAGCGCAGTGCCTGGTGGGTGCTTAAAAAACACTGGTGACGGTCCTGCTGAAGTGGCCCTGGAATCTACCGTCTACGCTGGAACAAACCCTCTGGGACTCAGGCATCGCGGCCACTGACACTGGGCATCCTCTGAAAACCAAGCAGGGCGGAGGCTCAGCGGGGCTGTCCTGACTGAACGGGAGGAAGCTCTTCACGCTGTGTCCCTGCTGCTCAGCCCTGTCCCCAGACAGCCCCCTCCTCCATCGGCAGGAGGATCCGGTCTCGGCTCAGCCCTGGCCCCTCCACCCCCTGCCGCCGGCCCTGCTGAACCCCATCCCACCCTTCCACCAGAGCTGTCAGTGCGGGTCCCCACACAATGGCCATCCGGAGGTAGTGCTGTGTCCGGTCCCTCCTTGGCCGGAGGCAAAGTCCAGACCCTTCCTCCACCCTCCCAGGCCTCCCACCCACGCCTGAATCTCTACTTTGAAAACTTCCCATGGACCAGTGATCTCTAGGCCACGGCGGCACACCACCCTCGCGTCCCCTCCCAGCCCAGGCCGCCCCTCCCACGGGCCCCAGCCTACCCATTTCCTCTGCCCTTTTCACCCTTTGGCGCCAGGACCAGCTATTCTGAGCCTCTGGCTCAGCTCCTTCCCCTGCCAGCTGCTCCCTTACCAGGGCCTTCATTTCTTGCCTCTTCTTTTCGGAGTGGACCCTTACTTAGTTCTGCCAACAAAGAGCATGTGTTCCTATGATACAGGAACACCAAAGGCAGCAAGATTCAGCGGAGATCTAAATGCTTGGGTTGTGCGAGCATGCTGAGTCACTTCAGTTGTATCCGACTCTTTGAGACTCCATGGACTGTAGCCCCCCAGGCTCCTCTGTCCATGGGAGTCTCCAGGCAAGAATACTGGAGTGTGTTGCCCTGTCTTCCTCCAGGGGATCTTCCCAACCCAGAGATTGAACACACCTCTCTCATGTTTCCTGCATTACCAAGCAGGTTCTTTCCCACTAGTGCCACCTGGGAAGCCCCAAATGCTTGGGTTACTTGTTTGGAAATGTTAAATGCAGGCCACTGCATTGCTGGGTATGTGTGTGCATGTGTGTGTGTGTGTGTGTGTGTGTGTGTGTGTACACACCAATGGACTCTCAGTCCTTCCAAGAAGCTTTTCAAAGCAATCTTTCTCCCCCTTTGCCAGAAACAATGAATTAGTAAGGATGAGCCCCAACAGGATTAATAGTCCCTTTCTGGTTACCCAAGCTTCTTGCTTCTTTTATGACACAGCAATCACTGGATTTCAAGGTTTCTTGGAGAAGATGCTAGAACAATTACTGCAGATCTTATAAAATTACACTGAATGGTATGTTTGAAAAGATAATTTTCTGTATTCGGCTCTGTGAAAAGTTTCCCACAAAAGCAGCAACAGTCAGATAAAGGTCCCCACCCACATAAAACAGTTTTGGTAGATTTTCAGATCCCTTTCAGAGCGTAAGGAAGAGACAGGAGAGAAGGACAGGGCCACAGAAAGGAAAAACAAACCCCTATGTCTTGATTTGGCCTTGGTGACCGGGAAAACACACTCCTGGGGTTGTCCCGGTCAATATTTGATTCACTGAGCTTATCAGCCAGACCTCAACCTGTGGGAAACAGACAGAGCCTGGCACAGGAGCTGGGTGCTGGGTCAGGTGTCCAAGATGATGGCTGAGTAGGTCCAGGGCCTCCTGGTCAAAGGCCTCCTGCAAAGAGGCCCTTGGAAAATGTTTACTTTCTGGATTTCTGCACCAAAGCTTTCTGATCCTGAAAAGTGAAAGTGAAAGTCACTCAGTTGTGTCCGACTCTTTGTGACCCCATGAACTACACAGTCCGTGGAATTCTCTAGGCAAGAATACTGGAGTGGGTAGTCGTTCCCTTCTCCAGGGGATCTTTTTTTTAAATTTATTTATTTATTTATTTATTTTTTCTCCAGGGGATCTTTGCAACCCAGGGATCAAACCCAGGTCTCCCGTGTTGCAGGCAGATTCTTTACCAGCCACAAGGGAGGCCCTCTGATCCTGAAGCTCCAGCCAATTTGTTTTTGACAAATACATGGTCAGTGTGCAGATTTTCCTAAACATGACACAAACCATAATGGGGAAAAACATGATAGATGTGATTAAAGTTCAAACTTTTCTATGATAAAGATACCACGTACAAGTTAAGAGTCAATAATCTCAGCGAAAAGTATTAGCATTATGTATAACAGACACGGCGTGAACCGAAAATACACAAAGAACTCCTCTGAACCAATAAGGAAAACCATGAAATATAAATGTTCACTAAAATTATTTAAACTGTCCGATCTCACTGATGATTTTTTAAATATAAAAACCAGCTCGTAGGTGCTTATGAAGAAAGAGGGATAGGTATTTTAGAGGAAGGGCACTGGATTGAGAGAGAAGACCTGAGGTTCAGTCATCTGTCCTGTGAGACCTTGGACAAATCATTTCTCCATCTAGGAAAGTTTTCTAGTTGATATTTTAGTAGAAGTTGCATGAGGAATGAGGTCTTCTGTCTTTGGCATCAGGCATAAAAATACCTTCTTAGATCTTCCTCTTTCTCCAAGCTGTTCCATTATATTTATCATAATATTTATCACACCCTTCTTCACCACCCTCTCCACTGTAGAAGATTTGAAACAGAGGTGTCAGTGGGTCTGCTTCTCTGCTATGGAATTTGAGAGGACGGAAGGGAAGTGGCTGAGCTAAGACCCCCTTAGCAGCCCTTGGTATGTGTGACAGCTGCTCTGGGGCTCTTGGCCTGTCTCCATGGGGGCCTGTCTGTGCCACAGAGTCTGCTGGCCAGACAGCAGCATGAGGGCTGGGAGCAGGAGGCAAGCAAGGGGCAGACGATAGAAAGGGGAAGCGCAAAGGAAGAGTGAGGATTTGATGGCCAGGTGGCTTTGGGTTTGAATCTCAACTCCTCCCCCTCCTGCCTGTGGACTGCTGAGCGCATCTATCTGTTTCTTGGAGTCTCAGGTTTCTCTTTCACAAAATGGGCACAATGTTCTCGCCTCCCAGGCTCCTTTGCTGGCCATTACCTGTACCACTCACCAGTGAGGCCGAAGAGACAGCGTCGCTCTGCTGGCACCGAACTCCTTCGGCTCTCCCAAACCAGACTGGACGACACCGTGGGCTGGAGTGGTGTCTGTGGAGGGGGCAGGGACCCCAGAGTTCTGAGAAAGCTGGACTGGTGCCGGGGCCCTGTCGTGGTCCCTTTTGAAGTTCCAGCACCTGGCATTTTGCCTTGTGTGTGGAGGGCACAAGATAACATGTGCAGAATGAATGAATAAAATTTATGGATGAGGAAGCCAAGGGCCAAAAAGGTGAAGCGATATCCTCAGGGCTACACAACCCATTAATTACCCAGAGAGGGTCAGAGAGCCTTTCTTTCTTTCTTATCATGGGGAAAACGGAGGAGAGAGCATATAGCCAATTATAGTGGCCCCTGAAGTCTCATGTTCCCCAGGAAAGTCTCATTTTATACCTGCTTCCTTTAACAATTATAATAATGCCCACTTTCACTTTCAAATTGTCTGTTCTCCCAGTTATGAGGGAGACTGGAGAGAAGGACTCTGTGTTTCCCTGGCTCCGTCTACTCCCCCATCCCTCATTTCTCTTAACTTGTCAGATATGCAATTAAAATGTCATTCCATTCTCGATTCAGTGAAAGCCCCATTTAAACTCTGCTCATCCCAAAGGCAACCTTCCCCCAGAAAAACCCATGAAAGCTGAGGTCAGCCATCAAGGTGCTGTCTCTGCCCGCACATGGAGTGATGGGCTTCCTCAGCACCTAGCTGCCTCCCCTGTACCCGCAGCGAGGAGGGGAAGAAGGCACAGCCTTACCAGGCGGATGCCAGAACAGCCCCCCTCCACCCTGACCGACTACGATGTAGTCTTCCTATTGCACAGGAGCACCTGGGCCCATCAATGGAGAGAGGGCCTTATTGCGCATAGGTGGGCCTGGCAGCCTCTCCAGAGAAGGACAGGGAGCCTGGGATGAGCGCTGGGGCCTTGTGGTCTATCTACATGAGAAATGGGGGGCTGAGGGGAGGCAGAGAGGCTCAGTAGGAAAGAGAAACAAGAGCACACCAAACCAGCGGGCAGCCTCAGAGATTAGCATTTTCAGATCACTCAGGTTCCTGTGGTTTGGCTATTGGATTGAGGAAGGGGGGCGTTCTTCCTGCTGATCCTCAGATGTTTGGAGATGACCACCTCAGCGCAGTAAGTAAGGGCACCCGTCTACGGGATCCTTGCAGGCCTGACTCCATGGCTGCCTCTCCCAGAGCCTTTCCTGGGCTCACCCCAGCCCTCTGTGCCCAGCCTCTCTGCACAGAAGGGTGCCTGGAGACTTGCATGCACGTGGGCGCAGAGGCCTGTTGTGGTTGATCCCAAAGCATCTCTTTTGGGAGATGGGTTTGGTGCTTTCCCAGTGGAAGATCGCCCGCCTCCCATCAGGGTGGGTACTCTTCACTTCCTAATCCCGCAGGGAATGCGCACTGGGCTCTGCACACAGCCCGTGCTCAACTGGGAGTGGAGTCTTAGTACCTGGGGTTGGCGGCCCGACTTTCCTGGGCTAGGTCCTGAAGCTCCCGTGGCCACAGCTGAAGACAGACTGGGGTCTCACTTGCTTTCCCCAGCCCTGCCTGTACCTGCAGACCCCCTGCCTACAGAGCTCCCAGGCCTGGTTCCTAGAGCAGGACAAAGCCAGTCTCCAGGCTCCTACCCCAGGCTGGCTGACTCCTGGTTTCCCCAAAGGAGGAACCCAGGCCTGCTTTGGCCAGCTCTCCCTCTCCTGGAGAGCGCTGGGTGGGACATGGCACCAGCTCTGTGAGGTCAGGAACTCAGATCTCTTGTTTCTTTTTGAATTCCCTTCTCCCTCTCAGCCCTCACTTCCTGGGCTTCCCTGGTGGCTCAGCTGGTAAAGAATCTGCTTGCAATGCAGGAGACCTGGGTTCGATCCCTGGGTTGGGAAGATCCCTCGGAGAAGGGAAAGGCTTCCCACTCCAGTGTTCTGGCCTGGAGAATTCCATGGACTCACAAAGAGCTGGACACGACTGAGTGATGTTAGTTCACGTTCTTCCTCTCAGCCCTCACTTCCTCGCCTAGGCCAGGCCCTCTTCTCTGTCAGAAATACCCTAGAAATCATCCATCTGATAGCTGATCTCAGCAGCTGTTTGGTTGGAAAGGCCTAGAAAAAAACCACCGTCCCCACAGTGGGAGTGCTTACTGGCCCACCAGCCCCAGCACAGGCTGGCCAGAGTGGACTCTCAACTTCACTTCGCACAAGTGCACTCAAGTCTTCGCTGTCGCCCTCTGGCTGCCCTGCAGCGTGGCACACAGAAAATGCATGGTAAGCATCTGTGAGTGAGGGGATGTGCGCCTACTGGGACCAGGTTCTGTGCTGGGCACGCTGCCCACGCCGTCAGTGGGCACATGTGATTGTCCCACTGAACGGATGGGCAAGGAGAAGCTCAGACAGTTAAGTGGTTTTCCCAAGGCCATTCAGCAAACGTCCAGCCATATTTCAAGGTTAATTCCTCCTGTCTTTAAAGACTGTGGTCTTTTTACTCGCATTTCTGTGGTTCAGTCAACGCTGACGCTCTGTGCTTGGCACTAGGAGGGATTCAAAGCTGACTGAGAAATAGCCCCAGCTCTTAGGCAGTTCATACTGAAAGGGCCAGACCGTCCCTTCACGACCACCTCCAATAAAAGACAGACATGCCAAATCCTGCCCAAGACGCTGAAACCTCCGTGTGCAGGCTGTGGGCAGAGGGGCGATGTGCATTCTGACCGGAGTGGAGAAAGGCACCTGGGACGAGGTGGCACTGGGTTGGGCCATTAAGGACAGATGGGTCCTTAAGGCCAGGGATAGAGGCTGAAGAATTCAAGATGGACTTGAGGCAGGCCCCTGGTGGGAAGACAGGCTGAGGTGGGTGCTTCGCTTAAGCACCACGAGGCAGGTCAGGGTGGCCAATTTCCACAAGCCTGGTGGAGCAGGAGGAAGGGCTGGCAGGCCTCCGCTCTGGGAGGGTTTAGATCTCTCGGGAGAGCTTGAGCACCGACAGGGCCGGAGGGGAGAGCCCTGCTGCTGCAGAATTGGGAGTGGGGCCGGCATCCGCCTGCCCTCCCTCCTCAAATGTGGTCTGGGAGATTCAGCCAACCTCCTGGCCTCAATCAGCGGGAGCCCCGGGGAGAGCAGATAAGCAAGCTCTGAAGGACGAGCTCCAGCCATGGGGCTGCAGACTTATTATTTTTCCCACACACTTGATTGACAGGACACACGGGGCCGCGGGGAGCAGGCTTCTCTGGGCCTCTGCTGACGCCCGGGAAGAGGAGGGGAGTAGTGACAGGCCTGAGGCCCTTCGGTCAGCCCTGCCCCCCAGGCTGCGGCCTGGAGGTGGAGAGGGCAGCGGGGCCGCCTGCTGTCCCCCAGCCCTGTCTTCTGTCTCCTAGGTTTTCCTCCCTTCCGGTCAGCACGGTTCAGGGAGGAAACACTTGGCGAGGCTCTTGGGAGAGCCTCTGGCACACAAGCTCCTGCGCTTTCCAGGGCTGGGGGAGGGTGGGCCGAGGGCAGAGGGGGAGTGAGCATCCGTGTCTGTCTTGAGGGGATGTGTGGGAATACATTCGCCCACTGTGGGCCATTAATACACTGTGAGATCCTTGCTGGGCCTCAGTTTCCATGTCTGTAAAACAGATCCCTTGAAGCTGCCTAGAATAATCCCATCTCCCTCTTCCTGAGGTAGGTGAACAGTTAATTTCCTTCAAGGTTTCTTTGTTATAATTTTCTACCTCCACATTGAGATTTGAACAGTCCCATGGTGTCAAGGGCATTAGACTCGAAACCTGATTAAGAAAATCAGTAGATGCCCTCCAAACACAGGAAACTCGTGTTTATTGACCTTCCACTCCATGCCAGGCCCTGTGCCAACAGCAAGTGTTTAGTCTGATTGTCTTATATAATCTTCACATCGGCTCTGGGATGAGATGATTTTTAGCCCTATTTCCCCCAATGTGGCAGAATTTCTTGAATTTCTTAAAGTCCTGCAGTGGCTTTCCAACACCAGAATGAAATCCAGACTTCTCCCACACCACCTTCCCAGCACCATGCCACTTTCTGATTTGGCCAGAAAACTTTCCTAGTAGCTCAGCTGATAAAGAATCTGCTGGCAATGCAGGAGATTCCCAGTTCGATTCCTGGGTCAGGAAGATCCCCTGGAGAAGGGCTAGGCAATTCACTCCAGTGTTCTTGGGCTTCCCTGGTGGCTCAAATGGTGAAGAATCCACATGCAATGTGGGAAATCTGGGTTCGATCCCTGGGTTGGAAAGATCCCCTGGAGGAGGGCATGGCAACCCACTCTACTATTCTTGCCTATAGAATCCCCATGGACAGAGGTGCCTGGCGGGCTACAGTCCATGGGGTCACAAAGAGTCAGACACGACTGAGCGACTAAGCACAGCACAGCATAGCTGATGGACAGAAGGCTGAGCACTGAAGAACGGATGCTTTAGAACTGTGGTGCTGGAGGACTCTAGAGAATCCTTTGGACAGCAAGGAGATCAAATCAGTCAATCCTAAAGGAAATCAACCCTGAATATTCGTTGGAAAGACTGATGCTAAAGCTGAAGCTCTAATAACTTTGGCCACCCGATGTGAAGAGTCAACTCATTGGAAAAGACCCTGATGCTGGGAAAGACTGAGGACAGGAGGAGAAAGGGGCAACAGAGGATGAGATGGTTGGATGGCATCATAGACTCAATGGAATGAGTCTGAACAAACTCCGGGAGAAAGTGAAAGACAGGGAAGCCTGGTGTGCTGCAGTTCATGGGTCCCAAAAAGCTGAATGCAACCGGACAACAACAACTTCCAGAGCATGGTTCTCCTACTGGCTCAGCCAAGGCTGACAGTGCTTCCCTGGCCCCATCATTTATTTCTGCTTTTACTCAGGCCCAGTTCATGTCTTGCTCCTCCCTTGAAGAAGGGCAAGGACCAGGGGAGGCAGGTGAGATGCTCAGGGAACTAAATTTAAGGAGATCCTCACTTCCAGGAGCCAGTCCTGCACTTGCACAACTCTGAGAATGAAGCCTCCTTAAATTTGCCAAATGCATTTGCCTCACCCTGTTCCCAGCCTTGTCCCAGTGTCTCTGTGTCCAGCCCAAAGGATACTTGTCAGTCCTCTGAAATTCCCATAGCCCTCTTTTGTGTGTCTTGACACTGGAGCGTGTCATGGGTGCCAGACATGATTCCTTGCATGAGTGCAAGGCAGGGATCACTTTTCCTCTGTCCTCATCCTGAAACCAATAGTGTGCAAGGCTTTCAAACCTCCAACCTTCAAGCTACTTCCCCCTCTGCATTCTTCTGCCCTCTTCCCCATCCGCTTAGGAACTCCAATTCATCTTAGAATTTATATTAAAATGATGGTTATCTTTGTGTGTAAATATTACATAGCCATCAAAAATGATATTTCCACATGGATGTAGGAAAATGCTTTCCAACTATGACTGAAAATCCAGAGGCTGTAAGAAGTTGATGAAATTTTACTATATAAAAAATTTTAAATTATATGGCAAACACCATAAGTAAAATCAAAGATAAACAATAAACGGGGAGAAAATACTTGCTACATATATCGTAGATAAGATTTAATATCACTATTAGGTTTTTTAAAAAGCTGTTATGAATTGAAGCACAAAGGACCAGAATCCCGATAGAAAAGTGGGCAAAAGAACATACTACATACAAGAGGAACAGAAATATCCTTAACTATGTAAATGTTCAACTTCACACATAACAAGATACATGCAGATTAAAACTACACTAAGATACCATTTCATACTCATGACATTGGCAGAAGTTCCAAAACTTGGCAGGACCTTCTTTAGCAAGGTTATGAGGAAACAGGTAGGAACGCAAATTGGCACAACCCCATGAAAGGGTACCTGGAAATATCTTACAAAACTCCATACACATTTACTCTTCAATTCAGTAATCCCATTCTAAGAAATTTACCCTGAAGAGACACTTCCAACAACACACAGAAGCTTTGCAGCATTATTTAGAATTATTTTGTGGTCATGCATAGGACAGTGGTTGGGTACACTATGGCATGCACACACGGAGCACTATGCAGCTATAAAAAAGAACGAGGAAGACCTCTAGGAATGGTATGTAGTGTTTTCCAGGAGACTGAATACATAAAGCAAAGTGTTTAAAAAGCATATATAACACACTATTTCTTGTGTAAAAAAGAAGGGAAAGTTTCAAAACACATAAAAAGTGCTCATTTTTATAGAAAGCAATAGAAGTGTAAATATCAAACAATTAAGTTGACTTCCTACCGGGGGGAGATGGGGTAGAAGGAACACAGGAGAGAGTGTTTTCCTAGTATACCGTTTTGTGTAGTTCTGACTTTTGAAAGTATGTTAGTACTCAACCTATTTTAAAAAACTGCATCAATAAGAATGGGAAGGGAAAATCCCTAAAATTGAATGAAAACTGAAAAAAATAAATAAAATCTAACAGCAGAGAAGGGTTGGAGTAAGGGAACAAGATTTGTTGACTGAAGCAGTGTAGGTGAAACAATTCTGATGCTATTTTAGATTTAACACAGAATTAAGTGAGTGAGTGAATGTGTTGATGGTTTGGGGAACCTGAGTTTTCACTATGGAAGAAAAACATATAAATATGGAATAGATGATGTAGATGAAGATGAAGTCGCTCAGTCGTGTCCGACTCTTTGCAACCCCATGGACTGTAGCCTACCAGGCTCCTCCGTCCATGGGATTTTCCAAGCAAGAATACTGGAGTGGGTTGCCATTTCCTTCTCCAGGAGATCTTCCCGACCCAGGGATCGGGCCTGGGTCTCCCACATTGTAGGCAGATGCTTTACCATCCATGCCACAAAGGAAGATGGAATGGGGTAAGACAAAAAGCATCCCTGTGGAAGAGGATTGGATTTGGAAGTACTGGTGTGGACTCAGAATGTCTCACACGTGAATATGTAAATGCACATGCATGTCTCTGTGCATGTGTGTATACATGTATGATGAAAGTTATTTTATGTGTTTATGCATACTTATATTTTCTAGTTCTATCCCTTAAAAGGGCCAAGAAGCAAAGACATCAGTAGCCGTGAGCACACTCAGAGCCCAGATCTTGGTCTCTAATACCATTCTCCACTAAAAGGAAGCAAGGCTTCTTAGAGAAATGACTGATTCCAGGGCTAGCACCAGGCAGCTACAAGATGAGCCTGGAACCTCTTGTTATGCCAGAGAGCAAGAAAGTGCTCCATAACAGGACTGGTGACATATTAAAATATCATGGGAGTCAACTTACAGGGGCTCCTCTACCGGTCAACTCTGGGGCAGCAGCTTAATCCCCAAAATAATTGAGTACAGTGAAAAATAATATTAATAAACTCTTGGAAAAACAGAAATTCACCAGACAGACAAATAAATACATTTTATTGCTTACAATAGTAAATGTATACTGTTTGCACCACAAATAAATTCTACTGTTACAGTAGAAAGCCAAGGGCCAATTGGTAAACATGGAGGTAATGCTGAAGCTGGAAAAGCATCGATTTGCAGCAACCGTCATGTTAACCATGGGATCAGGCATGAGTCATCAATGGATACTACATCCATGAAGAGTAGGGACTTGCATAATTGCAGTCTTCCTATAGACTGCATGCTAGTTTAAGGGAGAAAAAACAATGATCCCCATATTGTGGAGAAATTGGCAATACCTTGACTGGCAGTTCAAAATTAACATCGCCAGTGGGGACCAGTGAGTGATTCCTGGTGTGATTGCCTGAGAAGAGCCCAAAGTATGCAGGCAGGTGTCTGCCAAGAATGTATAACCTGAGTCTAATGACAAGGAAACATCAAACAAACCCACAATGAGGAACATTTTATGGAAAGTAGGGGAGCATTGGTATTCTAAACGGCAACCCACTCCAGTACTCTTGCCTGGAAAATCCCATGGATGGAGGAGCCTGGTAGGCTACAGTCTATGGGGTCGCAAAGAGTCGGACACGACTGAGCGACTTCACCTCACCTCACCTCACACATCTCAAAGTCCTAAAAGACAAAGAAAGGCTGCAAAAATGCTCCAGGTTAAAGGAGGCCAAAGAGACATAACAAAGCAACATCCAACCCTAGACAGGATCCTCAGTGGACAAGGATGTGCCGTAAAGAGCATCATGAGCTTAACTGATGAAATCAAGACACAACAGGTAGACTGGTAATCAGACAAAAGTATGCATTCATGTTACATGCATTGATCAGCCATACTATGATTATGCTAGACAATACGCCTATACTTAGAAAACACAAACTGAAGTATTTAGGGGTAACACCCTCAAGTGGTTCAGACCAAATGTGTGTGTGTGTGTGTGTGTGCGTGTGAGAGAGAGAGATACAAGTGATACAGTAGATACTGTGAGAGAGCAAAGATTATAAAGGGAATGGGGTAAGTTTCTAACAACAGGTGGGTCTAGAATACAAAGATGTAAGGGTCTTCTTTTTATTTTTTGCAGTTTCTCTTTAATTTGAAATTATTTCCTAATAAAACAATTTTAATTGGAAGTTCCAACACTTGAATGATGTTCCCTTCTCTGCAGGTGCAGACCCTCCTCTGCCAGAAGACCCCGGGCAGGCAGCCAGACCAGGGGGCAGCTCAGAAATCAAGCATCTGGGTTCAGTGTGGCCTTGAGCGAGAGCCTCACATACCCGTCTGTGCTCCCACCTCATGGGCTGTTGGACAAGTGAAACACTGCTGGCCAGGCTTTGCTCTCAGATTATGCTGGCCTGAGAGCTGCCTGTGGCTCCGACAGCCATGGTGCGGGGAGCGGAGGCTCTCGCAGGATTGTGACCCCAGACAGGCACTGTCCCAGGCTAGGCTTTGGTGGGCTGAGCCTCTGTGTCCTTTGCTCTGGCCCTGACCCCCACTTTTCCTCAGCTGGCATCTCCTTCAGGGCCCACTCCTGGTGGCTCTCTTGCCAGAGCTCCTTCCAGTGAGGCATCAGACGGGGCATTTCAGTGTGGATTCAGCATGGCCCCAGCGCCCCTCTCCAGGGGAACAGCAGTGACAATGTGTTTGGTGAAAAGAATGGTGGTCCCTGAAGAAGAAGCTGGGGACTTCCCGGGAGGCCCTGAAATCGACCCCAAGACTCTAGACCCTGACAAGGATGCTGGGCAGCCCACCCTACCCCAGGATGTCGTGAGGGCAGAGGCGCTGTGCTGCTGTCCCGAGATGCCCCTCTGGGCTCACTCTGCCCCTGGCACTTGGCTCTGCCCAGAGGCTGTGCCCCAACAGCCTGCAGCCAGTGGAGGCCCCAGGGGAGCCTGCAGGGAGGGAGAGAGGGAGGTTGGGTGTTTAATGCCTTGTCTCTCTGTCTTCAGGGACCCCTCAGGTCACGGCCCGGCGAGGTGGTCCCCTCCACAGCACCCTGACTGCCTCTGCTCTCAGCACCCTTGCGTCCCCGGCCCCTTCAATCGCAGTGTCAATAGCCCCGGGGCACTGTACTGGGGCCTGAGGGGTCCCCTACATCCTGCACAGGCCTTCGGACTCAAGTGCCTTCGAATCACTCACTTTGAGTCCGACTCCTGCTTTCCACCAGCCCCTGCCTCCAGCAGACACCTGTGGAGGCAGGCCAGGCAGCCCCCCTGCCACCGCCCCACCCAGAGACTGTGGTACATGTCTGCCCTCCAGGCCCGTGGACCCGGCTCAGTGAGGGGACCCACCGCGAAGCCATTCATGCCGCGGAACAAAAAGCGAGGGCTGCTGCCCGAGCCCTCTTCTGAGGCTCAGGGCCTCCTGTTCCAACTCTATTTCATCTTTTCATAAGTTACTGTTAACTGAGGCGCATGACAAGAAGGGAATTAAAAGAGAGAAAAGTTGGTGGAGGAATGCCTTTTCTTTTTGGTTAAACCTTTTGTTATCCATTCTTTCGGAGCCTGATTCAACCAGAGGAACGTGTGGCAGAACCCGTTCTTCAAAATTAGTTCCAAGAGACAGGCGGGCTCTTTATTATTCATTCTATTAAAATCAAAATATTAGCTAATGCCTCTCACGCCATCAGAGCAGGCCTGGCAACTCCTCTGATGCATTGTCCTGCTTGAAAGTGAGGAAGGCCTTTCATGCCAAGGCCTCTGTCAAGTCCCTCTGGTCCCCAGCTCACACCAATGACAAACCCTGACGTGCTGGGTCTGAGACACTTGTGGGCCCAGGACGAAGGTCCAGGGCCAGACGGGCAAGGCTGCCTCTTCCTCGGCCCCACCCAGCACTAGAGGGGTCTCCCCGCCCCTGCCCCTGATCCCCCGCTCTATGCCTCCTTGGAGCCCAGGGTGGCCTCAGCAGAGGGGGAAACGCCTCTCCTGGTTGCAGAGTTGTGGTTTCCCAGATCCAGAATGGGAACTGATTTTTGTTATGGGAGGGAGGAAAGTAATGATTCAGGGACCCCGAGGCTCAGAGCTCAGAACTGCTTTGCAAGCTTCCTTGGATTCCCCACTGCAACCTTCATCTCTGGAAGAAGGACCACAATGCCAAGGAATTCCTTTAATCTCACAGGAACACACAAGTCTGGATTTCAGCACTCCGAGCTCTATAGTCACTGAGGTTGATACCTCTGGTGGTGGTGGTGGTGGTGGTATTTTTAATCGGGCCCTGAGGAAGACAGCGAGGTTCTTAGTTCAGTGGAGGCACATTATCCTTGAGAACCGTGTGTGGAACTAAAGCCCCCAGCTGATAAGAGTTAGCTCAGCAGGGTCTGTGCCTGTTGACCTGGGTTGTAACATGGATGAGTATAGTTTCCTTGGGGGTCCTCCTAGCTGACTGGGGAGTGAGGGAGGCTACACAGACCCAGTGAGGGGCTGCCAAGGGACAGAGAAAGCAGAAATTCCTGAAGGCTGAGTGAACCAAAGAAGGCTTCCTGGAGGAGCTGGGCTTTGACAGATGGTTAAAGACTGGAAAGAAGAAAGGAGAGGAAAGCACAAGGAGAACTGTGAGTGAAAAGCTCATAGGTGGGGGTGGGAGTAAGATGAGGTGGGAAATGATCAGAGATAAGGCTGGAAGGATCTTGACTGCAAACAAAAGTATGAATTCTTTCTTTCTTCCTTTTGTTTCCTTGAGCCATCCTAAATTCACTATTAATCTCCCAAGACCTATCTTGTTGATAAATGTTGATTTCCCTTGCACACCTGTTCATTTTCTGATGGAAATGTATTATAAAATCACTCCATTCAGCTGGTGATTACCATGGTAATCAGGAACGCTCACCGGCAGGCCAGCACTCCTCTTGAAAATAAGATTCTGAAGATACAGGCTTTCATTTCACTTATGATGTGCCTGGGGAGAGAGGAAGTGAAGCAGGAGTGAGGTGGGGCGTAGGGGGATGGTCCCCTCCTCTGGGGAAGTCTTGGCAGACAGCACGGCCCCCAGGGCCTGGGAGGGCTCTGCAGGAAGATGGGGGGAATGGACCAGACTGGAAACAAGCCAATGGCGAAGGTCCCGCATAGCTGGTGTTCTACTGTGTGCTTGCTGCTGGGGACAGCTTGGCTGGATCCCAAGCCAGAAGAGGATGTGAGCTACCGGGTGCCTAAGATCAGGAACCGTGGCTAGAATTCCACTGTGTCCCACTTCTGCCACAAGAACCACCTCTATGCCTCCTGGGATATCATGAAGATGTCATCATCAGCACTGTTATTATTATTTCTCCCTATCACAAGATTCTAGTTGTTTAAGGTTTGGTAAAAGCCCCAATACAGGTTTGAACTGTATTATTTAATCCGATTTTAAGTTTTCAAGAGCTCCAACCAGACTGCTTGGCTTTAAATCCCTGTTCCGTCACTGACTGACTGTGTGGCCCTGGGCAAGTTATTGAACCTCTCTGCTTCTCCTCACCTGTAAAAGGCAGTCTCTAATGTATAAGAGTATTGGGAGGGTTAAGTGAGTTAATACATGAAAAATGTTAGAATACATCTGTCACAGAATAAGCCCTCAAAAATGCCGGGGAGATAGCAGAGCTGCACCTCTCAGTGGATGGGGACCAGAGACACTGAGAGCAGGTAGTGCCCTGGACTTCGCACACACATCGCCTTGCCTTCTTCTCCTGACACCTACATGTAACCCTGTTGGAATGGTAGGCAGCCCAGATCCCCGAAGCCCCAGCTGCATGGTGACAAGTGGTGGGTCTGGGCTGGAACCCAGACACCCTGCCTCCTTTTCCACAGCTCTTCCATTTTTCTTCCTAAAGATGTTGGTTTGCTGACCTCTGCTTGTTCACCCCAAACTAAGATCCAGTCATCCCCTTACTCTGATTGCAGTCCTGGGACTCTCAGGTCAGTGAACATAGGATTCTAGAGCAGTCATATCCCCAAAGTCTACATCCTAAGTCATCTACAGCTTTCAGTTGCTCCTACCATTGCCCATATGCGTTAGTGAAAGTGAAAGTGTTAGTCGCTCAGTCATGTCTGACTCTTTGCGACCCCCGTGGACTGTAGCCTGCCAAGCCCACCAGGCTTCTCCATCCATGGGATTTTCCAGGCAAGAATACTGGAGTGGGTTGCCATTTCCTTCTCCAGGGGGTCTTCCCAACCCAGGGATTGAACCCAAGTCTCCTGCATTGCAGGCAGACTCTTTATCATCTGAGCTACCAGGGAAGCTATATGTGTTAGATGTTACCTAATGAAACACCACCACCATAATCATAGCAGCAGTTGCATTTATTGCTTTCCCAGTTCTAGGCACCACAGTACCTTCTCTGTTACTATAATAATAATTGTCATTAATGGAATTACTTTACACCAGACATCACGTAACCCACATCAGTCCAGGAGCTGTGGCCCCTGCCTCACAGAACACCACCCCCCATCCCCAGCAGTTGCTGACAGGCCATTATTCTGGGTCGTGCTAACTCTGTGCAGTGATAAGGAAACTCCACCAATTTGATGCTTTATCTGGTTTCAGGTTGAGGAAAGATATTATTTCAATCAAGATAACGGTTCTATTTCTTGGACGGAAATGAGATTTTTTTTTTTTTCCATTGCCTTGAGGGGGTGTCACCAAAACCTGTCTTGGGGCTTGAACAGGTCAGATACAAGTTAGTGGATTTTCTTGTGATCCAAGAGAGAGTGTAAACATGACAAAGAGCAGGAAAGAGGAAAACATACATGCCAAGCCTGTGAGATCACAAAGTAAGTTCCATGTGGACATTTATAGGCATAGAGCCTGTGGAACAAAAATTCAGAAGGTAAGTGTGCAGTGAGCCTGATAGCCTGCATTTCACACAAGGTAAGTGGCCTCTAAGGAAATAAGGATAATGAAGTCACAGAGACCAGACTCAGCTATGAGAGCAACTTAAAAGTCTTCTAAACCTGCCTGTCACAGAGGATAGACTTCCTTTGTGACTTTGCTGACAGATGACCCAGCTGCTCTTTCAACACCTCCTCCAACAGGGAGCTCACCAACAATGGAGCCTATGCCATCACTGACCCGCTCCTATGTTGAGGAAAGTATCTCCAGATTACATATTAATCGTAAAGTCAATTCATAAAAGGAAACCACAGTGAGAACTCACAAGGTGCTGACACTGCAGTAGACCTAAACAGACTTTGGAAACAATACACATTTCAGTAAGTCATCAAGTGATATGCAAATAACATTAGGTGACACATGCAGCGATTTGAATGAGTGAGTTTCGTGAACGTTTATATTATTTAAAATATTTGGGAATTTCAAGGGCTGTAACACAGCATCTCAAGCTCTTTATAGGTGATTTGCTTTAATGAGGAAATAACAATTTTCAATTCTTATATCAATTGTTTATATAGTAACTCTAAGGAGTTTGGAAATATTTATAAAGGCTTTATGTCTTCTGAACATCTCACTGAGAACTGACTTGATGAAATGCTCTCTCTCCAAATAAAAGGTACACCTCAGCTCAACCGATTCCGGAACAGACCCAGTTCTGCTGATTCTTAAGGATCAAGTGGGTGGTGTCTTACTATAACTGCAATCGGACTGACCAAAACTTTGAAATCTAAACTGCACCACTGTTAGTGTGTATAGACTGTCATCGGAAAGTAACCCCAAATCTGGATAATATTGGTTGTCAGCAGAGGAAGAGCCAGGCTGCTTGGGACAGAGGTGGGAAGGAGATTTTTCACAGCATACTTTTTGATACTTTTGCATTTAGGGCCATGGAACTGTATTACCTATTAAGAATAAAATTATAGTTTAAAAAAGCACATAGTTATTTCAGTGAAGACAGACTTTGACACCATTGATTTCTATTTTAATACTGATACTCTTAAAATGCAATGAAAATTACTGCCAGGTCAGGTGAAAATTACATTTGGCTATCTTCACAGCACTGATGCTCATGGCAGGGTAGTAAATGTGACCAATGCCCCACTCAAACCCATTTTTTCCCGCTGGGCACCCAATCAAAAAGAGACTTGCTCTGACATACCTTTGCTTAACTCCTCCTTCCTGACCCTGCTTCCCTCCCTCCCTTACAAGCTTTCCCTAACGCTCTCTTTTGCTACATCACATGTGCCTGAATCCTTGTCTCAGGCTCTGCTTCTAGAGAACCCAACCTAAGTCAGTCAGATGCTGCCTTCCTGTATCTTTCCAGAGGCTGGCCCCTGGTGGTAGACACACACGTGAGCCTTGCTCTTTGAGGGAAGAACCATAATCAGTTTCCTGCCCAGTCAAAATCACCAGTCTGATACCATACATTCCATGAAAGGCAGCACAGCAAAACAGTGACCATTTGGAACAGAGTTCCCACAGCCCGACCTGGTGAGACTGCACAGCTCTCTTCTTTCCCAGGACGAACGGGCAGGAGGCAGGACCCAGAAGGCCTGCTCCGTAATCAGACGTGCAGCAGTGCGCAGTGGAAAGTCAGCATGAACACAGGCTCTACCTGCTCAGCAATCTCAATGAAATACTGAAGCTCCTGGAGCCTCGATTTCCTCATCTGCAAAACGGCACTACCTGACAGCCTTTGTGGGGCTCAGATGAGGCAGGACCGTCCATTGTGCTGCGAACGGGCAACGCCACATAAATCCTGGTTGTTCTTGACATTCAGAACAAGCAAGGATCCTCTGCTTGCTTGGAACAAATCATTAAATTAACCTTTGTTACATAAATATACCCCAGCTGCTCCTCACCCTGGGCATAGTACCTGGAGCTCCCTGCATGAGAAGCAACTCCAGGGAAAAGCAAGTGGACACGGGGAACACTGTCCTGGTGAAAGTCCACCCAAAGCTTAGGGTGGGTCCCCATCACGGTCTCATGACCCCCAGCTGCAGTTGTCTGAAGAAGGTGGAATCTCTCTCTCACTGAAATGCAAGGAGTATCCCCCATGTGAATTTCCTGTAATCTACCCAGTGTCTGTGTTGATCTCGAATACAACTTCCAACTTGTTGAAAAACCCATATATTCTTTTCCACGTAATGAGTCATAAACTGGCAGAAACCTAATTTTACTTACATAGATCAGGGATACTTGCTATCCTGATTCTTTGCGAACCATTCATGAAGGCATGTCAAGCCCTATACTATCTGGTCCTGCCCAGTGTCACCAGCATTTCCTCCCCTCCCCATTAGACCCATGTCTACGACATCCTCCACGTAGGCCATTGGGTGTTCCCATCCTGGGGCCTCATCCTTGTTCCTTTCTCCCCGGAACAGCCTTCCTCCTCCATCAGCCCAGCTCAGCTCTCCCTTTACCCAGGACACCTTCCCTAACCACTCCCATCACCAGCATTTCTGCTTGTGCCATACGGGCCAGAGCAGGATGCGTACCCTTTCATAAAGTTCTTTCATGGTTTCATGGGCAGATGTCTTCTCTTCCCACATTGGACTGACCATTCCTCCAAAACAGAGCCTGAACCTGCAGCCTCTCTTGTATTTCTCAGGGCCACCAGATAGTACCAGGCATCTGGCGAATTAACAATACTCCCAGATTGAGTAACGGACTGCGTCATATGATTGCTCTCAGTTTAACACACTGCTAAAGGGCCTGTATGAGAATTTACTGTTCTAAATAAGATCACCCTAGCAGCAAACTTGGAATTGTGCAAACTGTTCGTGGCCCCAGGGCAAAAAATTAAAATAAAAAAAAAAAACACGTCATCCTCATACCAAAGGAGTCCGGCTTTCCTCACACACCAATCGACCCCAAGGGAGCTGCTCTCTATCATGAGCCAGTGGGCACCCTCCACTCAGAGGGCAGAGCCAAGGCTCAGACCATGAGCCTTCACAGCCTTCCATCCCTGGGTCCAGTCCCACCCAGACAGAGGCACCTTCCAGAAGAACCAAAAGCCTGACTTCATCCAGGTCATGTTCCCTTCCCCAAACTGGGAAACCCACCCACTTCCCAGGAACACTGTCAAACCACAGACCGAAGAAAGCAAAATTCAGACTCACAAGCGACCACGTCTTCTTAAATTTCAGGCCAGCAGTTTCTGTGCAAACCTGCTCATTTCCTGCAAAGAGAAGAAAGGGATGGAGAAGCATATTAGCATCTGCTCTGGGTATCCTTCAGCAGTTTCCTGGCCGACCTCTGGCTTCTGCACCTTCTCTGCGTTCTCACTCCCAGCAGTACTCTCCCCTCCCAGGAACACCGCGTGCTAGTTGGGTGGGCGCCCCTGGCAAGATCCCCCCTCCTCCGGCCGTGGGTTCGGCCCACGTCGCCTCCCTCCCCCTCCCCGGCGCCATGCCAGTCTCAGATTGACCACTGCCTCCAATTCCCTGAAGGCGCTGGGCTTCTTCCCACTCGGAGTGAGGCCTCCTCTTCTGTAGCATGGGGTTGCCTAGCAACCCTGTGCGCCAGCTCGGAAGGCCCTCCTAAATTGGACCTCACAGCACAGGGCATCTCCTTGTACAGCTGCCTGAATCTTAACAATCTGGTTCTGAATAATAACACAATGGTAATTGCATGCATGGGCCCCAAACTACATTTAAATAATGTTCAAGAGCTGACACAAACCAACAAAGGCCAGAAAA
Source organism: Bos indicus (assembly GCF_029378745.1). NCBI lineage: Eukaryota > Metazoa > Chordata > Mammalia > Artiodactyla > Bovidae > Bos > Bos indicus. The sequence continues at coordinate 48,210,271 of NC_091783.1, forward strand.
TGCATTTCGGAGGTTGACTGTAGGGCCAGGCAGGACGTTCGGTGCGGGAGGGAGTTGACATCAAAGACTTGAGTTAATGACAACGCCAACCTGAACTGTGCATCCTCCTGCCTCTCTGCCTGAGCATGTCATCACTTTAATGCGCTTTAGGTGAGTTTGGGATCTGTAGAGGCAATTAATGGCCAGCGGGAGTGATGCCTCAAGACAGGATGTCTTTTAGTTCTTCGGCAATGATGGGAGAGATTTTTGGAGAAGGTGGGGAGGACATAGGACCAGAAGGGAGCATTGTGCCTGTGTGATTTCCCGTGGCTTTTACAATCGTGGCTAAATACATTTGAGAAGGTAGGAGAAAGAACTTACCAAGCAAGAGTGCAGAGCATCTGCTACCTCAGTGAGGGACAAATTCAACATGACTGATGCGTTTCAGGATAAGAAGTGAAGGCAAAGAGGCCTTGACACTGGCTAGCACGCAGACGGAAGCCGCTTAGTGTGGCGTGGGGAAGGGCCGTGTGCACGCAGAGTCCAGCCTGCAATCTGTGTCCCTGGCAGAGCTCAATGAAGAGCTCTGCTCAAGGCAGAAGAGTCTTCACGCGTGGGAAACTGCAAGCTGACAATCTGTTCCTTATGGAGTGATAGCAGTGAGGGTCAGCTGATCCCCCCTGATGATTTGAAAACCCGAAGCACTTGTTTTTAAAAGCTCAAAATCATCCTGCAAGGGACTTAAACAGATAGCCGCACACCCACGTTCATAGCAGCATCACTCACAATAGGCAGGAGACGGGAGAAACCCAAGAGTCCATTGGACGAATGGGTGAACAAAATGCAGTTCACATGTATGACAGAATGTTACTCAGACTTAATAAGGAAGGGAATTCTGATATATCCTTCAACATGGATGAACTAGAGGACATTATGGTAAATGAAAATAAGACAAGGACAAATGTGTATGATTCTACTCATATGGGTATCCGGGCTTCCCTGGTGGCTCAGATGGTAAAGAATCTGCCTGCAATGTGGGAGACCTGGGTTCGACCCCTGAGTTGGGAAGATCCCCTAAAGAAGGGAACAGCTACCCACTCTAGTATCCTTGCCTGGAGAATTCCATGGACAGAGGAGCCTGGCAGGCTACAGTCCATGGGGTCGCAAAGAGTCAGACACGACTGAGCTGACTTTCACACTTCAATCACAGGGCAGTCAAATTCATAGAGACAGAAAGTAGAATACAGAGGTTACCAGGAGTTGGGGAGAGAGGGGAATGGTGAGTTAGTGTTTAATTTGGGGAAGATGAAGATGAAACCATACATTCTAGAGATGTATGGTAGCAATAGTTGCACAACAATGCGAATAAACAATGCCACTAACCTATACACTTAAAGACGGTTAATATAGTAAATGTTATGTATGCTGCTGCTGCTAAGTCACTTCAGTCGTGTCCGACTCTGTGAGACCCCATAGACAGCAGCCCACCAGGCTCCGCCGTCCCTGGGATTCTCCAGGCAAGAACACTGGAGTGGGTTGTCATTTCCTTCTCCAGTGCATGAAAGTGAAAAGTGAAAGGGAAGTTTCTCAGTCATGTCTGACTCTTCTCGACCCCATGGACTGCAGCCCACCAGACTCCTCTGTCCATGGGATTTTCCAGGCAAGAGTACTGGAGTGGGTTGCCATTGTCTTCCCCGAATGTTATGCATATTTTACCACAATTAAAAAAAAATCCTCCTGTGGTAACACAGCTTTTCTCACTCAAGGACAAACTGGGCTGTGTCACTCTGGGCTTGCAAACATGGTGTTCATGCAGCATCATCATGGATGCAGGTGTCTGAGCATAACAAACAGGATCTCCTTGTGCCCACCTCATGGAGTCCGAACCCCATCACCGCCCAGAGTGGGGACCCCTTCCACCCAGCCGGGCCCATCCCCCACACCCGGGACTGGCTTCCTCCCCCAGGCACATGGGCTCCTTCTCGCCCATGCTGCCTGCCCAGAAAGCCGTTTCCTGTGGCCTCCACCAAACCAAATCCGACCCTTTCTAGTGGATCTACGTTCTGCAAACGTCACAAAGCCACCCTCGAGCATTTGTTTGGGAATGATTCTATATTCATGTCTGAAGGGTTTGTCTCTCCCCTAAATTCTCTGGAAGGACCTTTGGACCGGGATCATCACTAACATTTTTTTGTCTGCCACAGGCTCTGAGCACACCGCGTGCTGTTCCCTCAAAGCTCTGGGAGGGAAAACGGGCTGTGCCTCCTTTCACAGGGAATCCAGGCACAGCTCCCTGCCTGGGGTGCAGAGCATATCTGCTGGCTGCAGAACCCTCGAGCTAGAAACTCCAGGCAGGCGAGTGGGTCCCTCCAGCCATTTTGAGGTGTAACTCAATGTGTGCAATAAACAATTGAACATTTACAGATTTTATTAATTTGGAAAGGTCATTAGAGCTAACAGCTTCTGTGAGTGAGAGTGAATAAATAGCATGGATACTTTTTTTTTTTTCTGTATCCTGATTTTTTTTTTCTTGGAACGTGCTTTAAGCCTCAAAAAATAATGTTACGAGGGAAAAAAAAGGGAGAAAACATCCAGGCTTAGGACTTCCCTGGCAGTCCAGTGGTTAAGACTTTGCCTTCCAATGCAGGGGTGTGGGTTCAACAGTGGCCAGAAAACCAAACAGAAAACAGAAACAGTACTGTAACAAATTCAATTCAATAAAGACCTAAAAAAAATCCAGGCTTGTGAGATAAGAAGAGTCTGATGAGAGCTCCCGACAAGCCTCGTTCCCTCTCTGAGCCTTGGTCTTCTTCTTTGCTACTTAAGGAAGTGATCACGAAGGTCCCTTCCCACAATTATGGTCTGCAGTGAGAATGTGAAGCTATCAACTTTCCAAGCTAATAGTTACCCATCCCTCACCCCATCCATCCTCCCAAATGTTGGGCACGCTTTCACCTCTGGAGAAATAAGGTTCAAGTTCATGGCCCCTCAGCCAGCAAAAGGTCCTTAATGATTTCAAGTGCCTTCCCGGACCCTGACCTGGGGGATCTCAAACCCAACAATCTGGCTGCCTTGCTCTCATTAAGGAACACTCCATACTAATGACTTGTTTCCTTGAATCTCCAGGAAGGGCTGGAAATGGGCCAAAGGACATCATCACCCAGGCTCCGTCTCCTCAGCCCTTGGCTCCATGACCAGTCGGCGCTGTCTGTCAAGGGCAGACCTCTGCAGAGAGCACACGCCTGGCTCTCCCCGAGGAGACTCGGAACCAGAGGTCAAGGTGCCGAGGGGTCTGGCTCCAGCCTGCTGTCATGTGTAGAAACAGTTGGCCCTTGACCGGGCTGTGCAGTCTAACCTCCCTCCCTTTCTTCACTCTCATCCCCTCTTCTCTCCTCCCCAAGCATACAGACACTGAAGGTGGGAGGCTCATACATGTCTGCAAATCTGTGGCCACAAACATCTAGGCCCTCTTCTCTGATTGCTCCTGGCTTTCAGTAGCAATAGGAAGACTAAATGTGACTCAGAACTATGAGACTAACAGCCTAACGCTTGGACCAACATTAGAGACCAGGGTTCGATCCCTGGCTCGGGAACATTCCTTGGAGAAGGGAATGGCAATTCACTCCAATTCTTTGCTGGGAAATCTCATAGAGAGGAGCCTGGTGGGCTACCATCCACAGGGTCATAAAGAGTTGGACACGACTGAGTGACAAACTCCAATATTAATTAATATTAGCTAACACTTGTGTGATGCTTTATAATTTAAAGAAGTGTTTTCCCACATACCTGTCTGGCAGGTGGGATAGAGTTAACCGTTTACTGAGCAATGGCAGTATTCCAGGGTCTTTGCTACCTGTGGGGATGCACACAAGAGAAGGTGTGGTCCCTGCTTGCAAACTCCCTCCAGGACACTATACAGTCAGGAAGAGGGAAGCACAGAGAAGCTGAGTGACCTTCTCAGAAGAATCCAGCTCACAAGCATCCTTGCTCAAACCAAGCCCTAGAACTCAGAGCCTTTTCCAGGTGTTCCCTCAAGGTCTGCGAGTTTCAGTATGAAATCTCACCTGCATGATGTCAACCAGAAGGGACCAGACAGAGCACTGCATGCTTTGGGGACTGTGAAAGTCTAGGCCCAGAATGAAACAGTGCCTGTGGGTCAGGCCATATTTGGGCCTGGACACCTGAGAGGAGGAGGCCCCAGACTGGAGACAGGTCAGAGCCTGCTGTAGGCGTGACGTTGGCCCCTTGTGACCTTTCTGCTCATGGATAAACACCATTGTTCTCAATAGCACCTTTGTAGAGATGCTGCCTTGAGAGCTGACGCAAATTCATGAAATCTTTTTCCTTCTTTCTTTTTTTAAATCAGCACTAACCTTTCTCTTCTAAGAACTGCCACGGCACTTACAATCAACATGTGACAGAAAATTGGTGTTGTTCTTCTCAGGGTCTCTAATGGCTTTTTGAAAAGCATCAAATGTCCATGCTAGAGCAACCCTATAAATCCCTCACTTTACAACCAGGATACCTGAGTCCAGAGAAGGCAAATGCCTCACCCCAGGTCACACCAAGGACAAGACCAGAAGCAGAACATGGGTCCCAGACTCCCAGTCTGGGGCCTGCACACACCTAGTGGGTGGTGGGAGGGTTCCCGTGCGTCCTGTGTACCCTGCACCCCATAGCAGCCTCAGCAAGCACGCAGGGCTGGGAGGGGCCTGTCTGACGCTGGATGCCAGCAGGTAGACTACAGTCTCCTCCCACCAAGAACACTATCCCCGCCGCCACAACCCCCTCTGGGAATGACTTTGAAGCGACTGACTCTACCTCACGGGGAGGGATACAGGCTATGAGAGGTGCCCTCAGGGGACAGGGAGGTCATTAGTCTCTGCTGCAGGGCCTTGCAGCTCCCAGGAGGCCATAATGCTCTGGGGTTTAGAGCCAGACTGACCCTGCCATTGACCAGCTATGTGACCTTGGACAAGTGACTTAACCTCTGTCTGCTTTAGATTTTCACCAGCAAAATGGGCAGAATAATGGCACTGACCTCCTACCTCCTGGGGCTGAAACAGAGATGAAACGAGCTAGTGGGACACACTTGGCACCAGGTGCGGCATCTGTGTTCTCTGGTGAGGACGGTGAGACCAGCTTTTCCCTGGGAGATCAGCCCCATGGGGGAATGCAGACTGTGTGCTCACTGCTAAGTGCTAGCTCCTAGCTCGAGCCCAGCACATGGATGAGCGCTGACTGCGCTCCCATGGGAAGTGCTACTGGGCTGGTGAGAAGACGCCTGGGGTGATGAGCTGTCGCTAGCGTGGGTCAGCTGAGGTCTATGGTGACAGAGAGGCAGGGGCTTCTCTTCCCAGGATCCTTTGGAGGCTGTGTTATGTTGGTTATAGTTTGCTTTTTCTGCTAATATTAAAATTAACCACGCTGAGGTCATAAAATGGCACAGACAGTCCATCTCCTGTTTGTCTAGTCCTTACAGAACCAGACATGCTCTGTCCATAGGATCCGGCAAGCACATACTTAAGTATTCACCCGAGGGAGCTGAAAACTTAGGTCCACACAAAAACCTGCACACAGAAGTTTATGGCAGCTTTATTCATAATTGCCAAAAGTGGAGGCCATCAAGATGTCCTTCAGTGGGCGAATGGAGAAATAAACTGTGGTACATCCATGCAATGGAATATTACTCAGTGCTAAAAAGAAATGCGTTATCAAGTCATAAAGACATCAAGGAGTCTTACATGTGTATTACTAAGTGAAAGAAGCCAATCTGAACGGGCTACATACTATATGATTCCAACTATACGACCTTCTGGAAAAGGCAAAACTATGGAGATAAGAAAAAGATCAGTGGTTGCCAGAGGGCAGAGAGTCCAGATGAACAGGTGAATCACAGGGGGTTTTCAGGGAAGCGAAACCATTCTGTGTGACCTTGTAATGGCAGACACACGGGTTTATACATTTGTCAAAACCCGTAAAACTGTACAACACAAAGAGTGAACTCTAGTGTAAACTATGGACTTTAGTAAATAATGATATACCAATAGATTGACAGATGCACAGTATTGTATATAAAATAGACAAACAACAAGGAATTACTATATAGCAAGGGAACTATATTCAGTATCTTTTAATAAACTATAATAGAAAATAATAAAAAAATATACATACATATATACATACATGTATGTATAACTGAATCACTTTGCTGCATACCTGAAGCAAACACAATATACTTCAATAAAATAATAAATATAATAATGTATCAGTATTGGTTCACCAATTATCACAAATGTACCACATTAATGCAAGATATTAATAGTAGGGGAAACTTGGAGGGAGGGGAAGAAAGAGGGTATGTAGGAACTTTGTACTTTCTGCTCAATTTTTCTATAAACCTAAAACTGTTCTAAAAAAATAGCCTATTAGTTAAAAAAACAACCAACCCAAAAACACAATACTCAGGGCCAATTAGTACCCACCTCCATCACTGGGCCCCACTGGGCCACCAGGTGCCACGCTGGGGTCTTGGAGGAAGCTCCAGAGACCAACACGGTCCTTTCAACTGGAAGTACAACCACGCCTGTCCGAAGTGCTAGAGACTGTTTGGGAAAGCCAAGGGGGCAGGCCAGCAGGACCCCCTGCCCCGCCCAGCTGGTGAGGCAAACAGAGGCACGGACCCCAGCAACCGGGACAATTCTGCCTGCCAGGCAGTGACTGAGCCTTAACTCACTCTTCCTGAGCACATGCTCTGTGCCAGGCTCACCGCCACTGCCTTCCAGAAGGGAGTCAAACAGAGACCCAGCCTATGCCCACAGCCAGACTCCACCCAACCTTTACTGTTCCTCCACCCACAACAGCCGATATAGTAGGTGCTCAATAAACATTCCTTGAATTCAACAGTGATTACTTGCATGCCTCTTTATTTCCCCACGAAAGGAAAGAATCTGATGGTAAGCCTCCCTTTCCTCCAGCAAACTCCTGAGTATTTGCTGAACAGAATAAATAGCAGCACCCCCCACACCTTAGGGGAGACCTTGCGTTTGGTCCAGAGGCCACTTTCCCAACCCTGGGAGCACATTCAGAGGGGCTTCCCCCAGACACCCTTGCACATGCGATGTTGCTTGGCGTTGAGAGCCCACTCAACAAAGGGACATTGCCCTGCTTTTCCCTGGAAGTGCTGCAAAGTGTGTGTGTGTGATCATTGCCAAGCAGCCTGCAGGGCAGTAGCATGGCCCTTGGCTCCGGGGTTCAACATGCGGGCATCTCGGGGAAACCCATGAGCTGAGGTCCAGCCCGCAGGGCACCAGTCCAGGTTGGTCTGCTCTAATTGAGAGAGAGAGAGGTGGGGGGATGGGGACGGGAAAGTATGCGTGTGTCACTGGAGAACAGTGTCTTCCAAGGCAACCAAATCCTCTCAGTCATTGCTTTGGTGGGTGATGGCTCCCTTGGAAGTCTGAACTTCTGCGACCTTGGCCTAGAACCTTAAAACAGCCTGAGGAGGAGAAAGGGCTGAACCCAGAGAGCTGAAGCCAAAGCTGGGGCCTGGGGCCTGGGATAGGGGAAGCAAGAGAGCCTGTCCAAGGAACAGAGGTCCAATCTCTCTGGTCAGGCTGCCCAGCCCCAGTCCGACTGCTCGATCACACACGTCTTCTTTTTTGTCTGGCCTCAGGGAAGTGTTCCTGGGCTTGGGCAAATCTGAGCCAGGGCTGCCAGCAGATCCTTGCCTGAGGAACAGGGAAAGGTTATCCAGGCCCCCACCCCCAGGGGTCCCTGCCCACACTGCCAGGGTAAGAAGGAGGAGGGCGCCCACTGAGGGGGTCCTTCCCAATGCTCTCTGGCTGGTGAGGCAGGATGGTGAAAGCTCAGTGGAACCTGAGTGGATGCAGGGGAATGATAGAGAATATTCGACGCTGTAAGAGTGAACAATGGTTTAAATCTGGGGAAAAATGTTTTCTTTCCATAACATAAGGAAGAAAGCATGACAACGCCCTCACGTCTGCAGGGCTCCTGAAGAAGGCATCTCAGCGCAGCAGAATTCCCACAGGGGCTGAGGGGCGGAAGGGAGTCTCCTGGGTTTAATAAGAAGGTTCTATGTGCCTGCCTTCATTGGCTGATGGGGTCTGGGGCCGCGTGGGCTGCCCACTCTGCCTGTCGGCCTGGTTCTGCTGCCTAGTGGGGCTGGGACTTCGAGGCTGGTGTGGGCACGCGTGTGGGGAGGGGCACCGGAGGGCCCTGGGAGCAAGGCTGCCTCGTCAGCCCCCGCGGGACGGACATCAGGCTGGCAAAGGCGGCGTTCGGGGCTCCACGCGGAGGAACTGGGAAGCGGACGTGCTCTGTCTTCGTGACCACGGGCTTCCCGTTAGGGGCTTTTCCCGCCTGTGTGGGTCTTGCCCTTGTCCTGGTGCCCTGCACCCTATCACTCATGCTCCCCCCTGTATCTAAACCTACTTTCCAGGAAGTTCTATCTCACCTGGTGTCCACTGTGATAGGAATAACTAATACTACGCTTTCTCTGGTGGTTCGGGCGCTAAAGAATCCGCCTGCAATGCAGGAGGCCTGAGTTGGATCCCTGGGTTGGGAAGAACCCCTGGAGAAGGGAATGGCAACCCACTGCAGTATTCTTGCCTGGAGAATTCCACGGACAGAGGAGCCTGGTGGGCTACAGCCCATGGGGTCGCAAAGAATCAGACACAACTGAGCAACTAGCACGCTTTCTCGTAGAGAAAAAGATGCTTTCAGCCCCCTTTCAGATGGAAGAAAAAAACTGATTCCCCCGGGAAAGGATTTACTTGACTTTTTATTTTCAAACTCCACTGTTTACTCTGCACCCCAATGATGCGAAAGACAGACCTGCAGCTGACACCGTATCTGCAGGCACGGTGGCCAGCAGGGTCCAGGCAGTGCGGGTGGTGCAGCGGGTGTCTGGACAGGGGCTGGGCGACGCCCACAGCAGAAGGAGCACCTGGAGAAGGCGCCTCCGGAGCTGTCTCCTGCGGCCCCTGCTCCCCCGGGACCGCATCACTCCCCCGGCATGGACACGCCGTTTTATTAGCCAAACAAGGGCACTTTGAGAATGAAAGGGGACGCTGTTAATAGTCACCGGGGGACAGTAGGCATAAAGCGGCTGTCCCAGGCCAACCATGACGTGTCCCTCCAGCATGTCAACCAACCTCTGGGGCCTGGGAAAGCTCAGTCAGAACTCTTCCCTGGAACTCCCACTGCCCGACTTAGAAAAAGATGTCTCCTCAACCACCCAGCTTCCCCTCCCACGAGGCGTCAGAAGCGATCCCAACAGAGGCCCCCGGGCGTACCAGGGCCGCAGGAAGCACTACTTGCATCTGTGTGGAGTATGAGAACCGTCCTGGCCACCCGCCCACCTGGAAGGCCCACCCTCCGATTTCCCCGCAGGTGCCCCCAGCTCTCACCCCCTGTAAGAAGTCTGCCGGGACACCACACGTCCCTCGGCATTTTGTGCATCACCGTCCCAGCTCCTCAGGCACGTGGGCATCTTCCCCACCTGCTCACGCGCTCTGAGGGGAGGCGCCATCATATGTCATTCATCTCCGGCCCCGCCCATCCTGCCTCCTCCCTGCCCCCACCCCAGTGCCTTGCTTACAGGAAGTCTCTGATATAAAGGTTTTTGCAGGAACTGAGTCAAACGGAACTACAACTTTCCCTTGAGAACTGGGGACCCAGGGACGGAACCCAGTGTCCTACAGCCCGTCGGAAGTCCGTGGTTCTCCCACATCAACTTTTCAGGACAAATATTCCTGAATCTCTATGTCCATTGTGGGGGCTTTAGTGCTGAAATTTGTGCAGTCCTGCAGGGTGGTGACTGTGCAGGAGTGTCTGAAATAAAATCCAGAAAGGGTCTCAAGAAGAACTCCAATTTTATAGCTCAGGAGAGGTGTTGGGTTGAACCTGGGTGAGAACCTCTCCTCGGCACCTAAAATCACCCCGCATCTTGGAAAGATGAGAAAGCAGTCAAGACTAAGTGCAGGAGGGTGGTCCATGCAGTAAGCTCAGCGGGTAATCAAGGAGGGCTTCCTGGAGGCAGCAGACAGTAAGCAGAAGCCGAAGGAAGGGGAAGATATGAAGAGTCAGGGCAAAGGGCAGTCTAGAAAGAGAGACTCTTAGCAAACAGGCATAGTTGGGAGTGGTCAAGCATAACCAAGGCAGTGAGTGAGCAGATGTGGCTGGAGAAGGAGGTGTGTGTGGAGAGGCCAGAGTTGCAGCCATGAGGGCAGATAAAGAACCCAAACGGCAGCTGCCTCTGAGCTTGAGTCTCACATATGGAGTCACCCTGCTCCCTGTTCTCTCAGGGTGGGGTGCGGGGTGCGTAGTTTGGGGAGAGTGCAGTGTAGGCTGGACCTACTGCTCAGGCCGCTGGGTGACAGCTGGGGGGCAGCAGAGGGGCTGATCCAGGTTGAAGCCATCCTCAGTTTTTTTGTTTTTTTTTTCCTGCTTCTCTTTGGCTTCTCCCAATTCTGCCAGTTTTGGGAAACCCGGCCAACTAAGCATCTGCGGCTGATAAGTGTGATCTCGCCCTGCATACCAGCCTCTGAGTCAGAAGAGTGGGAGTGAGTGTCCAGGAGATGAAGCCCACCACAAATAAGCTATGCAGGAAGCCCTCTTAGCTGAGATGATTAGTCAGTGAGCTGAAACATTTTAGCATCTTACATGTTTGTATATTCACTCACTGAACTTTGGATATAAAGCCAAGATGTTTCTTTACCTTCTCATCTCCTGGATGTAATTGTTCTGATTGTCTTTCTGGCATAAACCACACTTATTTCTAAGTATGGTTTTCTTAAATGGAATGAGAAGCTAAATACACTTGCAAAATAATCTGAATGCAAAAGTCTCCCTCAATTTCGTGAATATTTCCCCAACCTTTCCTAGTTGTTTCATCCACATCTAACTCAACAGCATTTTTTTATTAAATAAAATGAACTGGTTTTTTTTTTGAGTCTTTCCAAATTTTCAACCAATTGTTTCCTTGAAACAATTTTTTTTTGCAATGAGATTTAATTGGTTTGTATAATACTTAATTAAATTGCATAATTACAATAGCAAGTTCCACTGGCATAAACAGGTTTGGGAAGTAAGCCAGCTGCCTCTAGGAAAGCATTCAGCTCAGCTGGTGGGAGCAGACATGGTGGACATTTTGGACAGCCGCCTTCCTGCCCCAAGTGCTGGACAGCCGCCTTCCTGCCCCAAGTGTTCCTCCAGCTGTGGACATCAGTCAGAGGGATGGAGTGAGCTGATGAGTTTGGCAAGCTGGCTAACCGAGTCGTAGAGAGTGTCTAGTGCTCCCCTTATCAGGACTCAGGTTAAGGTTAGCGCTCTGGGGACTAAGGACCTGGTGCTGTCCCCCAGCCCCCACGGCATCTTAGTCCTCACCTGGTTCTCTTTCTCCCACCTCCACACCTGTGCTGAGTGGGCCCCCCGCCTCCAGATACTTCTCCCCTCTTCCCCTCCCACACCCCAAATCTCCTCCCGCTGCAGCTGTCCAGGAAGGATTTGGCAAACTAAGGCCTTCTGCTTTAGCAACAGGCAATAGCCAAATGTACCCCCCTCCCAACGGTCATGGGAACTTCTTACACAGAGATGAGTTTCTAATGACGCAATTTCCGGCATCTGTGGTAGGCTGGCTGGGAAGAGAGGTGAAGTCCGGGAACTGTTCAGGGGTTGTCCTTCAATCACTCCAGGCTGAAATTTTTGATCATGTCCAACTGAGTCACAGTAGAACACACTTCTCCTAAGAATGGGGCTTTGGACTCACCTCTGCCTTTCATTTTTTCATGCTGCCACATCACTTATATGGTGTGGGATGCCCCCTTTAACCTCTCTTATCAAGTCATTTTCTCTATGTCCAGCCTTCCCTATTTCATGAGTCACACAGAGCAAAAGTTAACTTTTAACTTAAGTTAAATGCCATCAAATCAACCAACCAACCAATCAAAAGAATTAGGAGGGACCTACATCTCATAAAGAGATATTCTCCAGAGGAACACATTTGTACTGGACACTTGCTACTCTGAGCCACCCATCATCCTTTCATCCTTCCTCTTGGCAGAAGAACACCAATTTCCTCCCAGATTACCACTTGCACCTCATAGCCAATGTATTTCTGAGGTGGGTTATGGTTGGCTTAAGCCAAGCAGCTCAGTTCAGCTCCCTGGCTATAGTGATTGGAACAAATTCTATCACATAAGATGCAGGACATGTTTCCTGGGGAGCTCTTGGGGAGAAGTGCCATTATCAGAGATACTGAAGGTACGTGTAAGGGCTGGAGCTACTGCAACTGTTTTGCTACTATAAAAGAGTTCAGAGGACAGCACTGAGCTACAGAAAAATGGAGCTGGAGATCTCATCAAGCTATTCCTAAAGATCACTCTGTTTTTGAACTTTATATTTACCTAAGCCAATAAATTCCATTTTTGTTGTTGTTGTTTTACTTTAAAATTTTAACACATATACAAGACTTGAAAAAGTAAAAGTAATAAAACCCAACAATGAAAAACAGCACTCCTGGCTACACACTGATTTCCAGTTCCCAGAGATAATCACTCTCAATTATTTAGCTATTTCTTATGGTCTTTTCTGGAGTAGGAACTGTCAACCCATTCCAGTATCCTTGCCTCGAAAATTCCATGGACAGAGGAGCCTGGAGGACAACAGTCCGTGGGGTCGCAGAGTCAGACATGACTGAGCGCACATCACCGATCACTGATCTATGGTCTTTGGTGACATATTTCTAAATAACATGCTGCATTAGTCAGCTACGACTTTCAAAACATGCCACAGAACACCATAGACCTGGGTGGTTTAAACAATACAGATGTATTTCCCATAGTCCTGGAGGCTAGGAAGTCCAGGGTCTAAGTGCCAACCAGTCTGGTTTCTGGGAGAGCCTGCTTCTTGGCTTGCAGACGACCACCTCTCACCGTGTCTTCACACAGTCAAGAGTGAGTACCCTGGGGTCTCTTCTTATCAGGATGCTAATCAGGGCTCCACCCTATAACCTCACTTAACCTTAGTTACTTCCTTACTCCAAATATAGACACACTGGGTTAGGGATATAATATTTGAATTCTGGAGGGCCACAGTTCAGTTCAGAGCACACACTACATATAACCACTTACAGAACTTCCATTTTTAGATATTATCTATTAGTGCCCCAGAGAGGAAGATGAGGTTTCCTATGCCCCCAACCCCACTTCCTTTAAACCCACATTTCTATCCTTTCCATTCTCCCAACAGAGTGATGCCACCATCTTGGTTAAAGCAATTGTCGGTGTTCACACTATGGTGACTGAGTAGCCGCTGCTCACCGATAAGCCACGTGATGTTCCTTTCTTCCGTAACATTTTCTCTAGTATTAAAAATGGCTTTGTATGCACCTAACATTTATTTACAGGCTTCCCAGGTGGCTCAGTGGTAAATAATCTGTTTGCCAAGGCAGAAGTGCAGGAGATGGTGGGTTTGATCCCTGGGTCGAGAAGATCCCCTGGAAAAGGAAATGGCAACCCACTCCAGTATTCAGAGAACTCCATGGACCAAGGAATCTGGCGGGCTACAGTCCATGGGGTCTCAAAGAGTCAGACACGATTGAGCATACAACCCTTATTTGCACACACATAGAACTGTTCAAATCCCTCTCCAAACAGTTCAGTGCAGTCTGTCCGTTCCTTTTTGTTTTTTTCTAGGCGTGATACCATCCAGAGTTCTCCATGCTCCAAGTCCAGTCTGGACCTGAGCCTTCTGCACAGCTGTCACCTGGGATTTCTTACTCCTTGCTTCCTGAATCCCACACTGTATTAGTGTCCATTGCTGCTGTAACACGTTACTGAAAACGAAGTGGCTTCAAACAACACAGATGTATTGCCTTACAGTTCTGCAGGTCAGAAGTCTGAAATGGGTCTCGCTGGACTAGATCAAGATGTTGGCAGCCTTCCTTTTGAAGGCTCTGGGGGAGAAGAGCTTCGAGAGGCTGTCTGTGTTTCCAGCTTCCAGAGGAACCCACAGTCCTTGGCTAAGAGCTCCTTCCTCCATCTCCTAGCCAAGCGACCTTGGGAGAGTCCTCCCCAGACGTCATGACTCTCATCCGCTCCTCTGCCTCCTTCGCTTGCTTCTAAGGACCCTTGTGATTACATTGGACCCAGAGGGATAACCCAGGATCATCACCCCATCTCAGGGTCAGCTGTTAGCAATCTTCATTCCCTCTGCAAACTTAATTCCCCTTTTGCTATGGAATCTCACATTTTCACAGGTTCTGGGCATTAGGATGCAGTCATCTTTGGGGACCCATTACATTGTCTGCTGTCACCATTTTCATTTTGATGTACTCGCTTGCTTCATTTTTACAGGTGTGTAGAAGGTACGCCCTCTGAGACCATGCCTATTCGAACCAACTTTATTCCCTCTCCCTCTTGATAGTCTGTTTGGCTGTGAACAGAAAGGTGGAAACCACCCGCCCTTGGAAGACTGGAGGCATTGTTCCCATGTCTTCCAGTTTCCAGAGACACCGTTGGAAAGCTGAGTTCTGTCCTGTCTGTATGCAATCTACTTTCTTCCTCTCTGAAAGCTGTATAAAGCCTCACTTTGTCCTTAACACTCTGGGGCTCCACCAGGACAGGTCACCTGGTGGTTCTCTGCACCCACTGCACCCTCCATGTAGCCCGGAAGCCCGTGTCCTTCAGTCCTGCGGACTTTCTCACATAGCTTCTCCAATAACCTCCATCCCCTCGAGTGTCTGTGCTCTCTATTTTTGGAACCCTTACTGCTGATCCTCCTGGACCGAGCTTCTAAATCTCCTAATTATTTTTTTCCAACTTCCTACATTGTTGTCTTCTTTTCCTACTTTCTAAGAAAGTCCCTCAACTCACTTTCAAACCTTCCACTGATTTTTAAATTTCTGCTGTTATATGTTTAACTTCTTAGAGTCCGCCCTTATTCTTTGAATGTTCCTTTTTTACAACCCCCATTCTCATTTTATGGATGCATTATCTCCTCTTATCTCTCTGAGGACATTAAGTATAGTTTTATTGAAGTTTTCTTCTGCTCCTAGACTTGGCTTTCATCCCTTCAGCTCCTTTTTCTTTCCCCTCCAGTTTGTTTATTTCCCTCTCTCTTGATCTCACATGTTATAGACTTCTTTTTCACAAATGCCAGGTAATCCTTGACCAGCATTAATAGTTAAGAGCAAGACACTAAAAAGTCAGTGATTTCTCTATGGGTGATTAGGTAGAAATCTGTTTATTTCTTTGGGGAAATATACACAAACATAGACACAGAAACATGCAGATACATACACACAAACATATATTTGTATGTGTAGGTATGTATATGCACACAAACATACATATACACACACACACATATACACACATATGCATGAGTGTATATGCACTCAAGTACACATATGTATCTACACACACACACATACGTAAACACACATACATATGCACATGTACATACCTATTCACACATACCAAATATGTACAATTTTTTTCCTTTTGGGCCAATCAGTTTACTTGCACAGGAACCCTGCAATCACTCTGCTTGGGGGCCAGACACTGGGCTACCAGTATTCTTGGGGCAGAGAGTATAGAGGAGCTGGAAGTCTCACCACTTGCGATGTAATCTTTAAACAAATGCTCTCATTTTGAGTCTAGTGTGCAAACTTGCTCTCAGCTGCACACAGTGTCTCAGGGTCCAGAACTTCACTGAATCATATTTTTTTGAAAAGAAACGTCTAGTCTTTGGCCAAAGCAGAGAGGGGAAGTTTACAGGAGGGGCTCTGGGTGTAAGGATTCTTCATGCAAATTTTCAACCAGTTCCCAAGTTTTCAAAGCCATTCCTCATCTTACCTTCAGAAGTATGTGACTCCCATTTCTGCTCTGCTTGAGGGTTGGCAGGGGGTGGGATGACTGCTTCTCGAGATTTCTTCTCACTACCCACCCTTGGGTTTCATCTCTCTGCTCAGTGAGCAACTGTCCATCCATAGACTTTCTGTTTCCACATCTTTGCTGACATCTTCACCTGCTCTCTGCTCCTCTCCTGCTCTCACTGTCCTTGGGGCATCAGGCTCTGTCATTTTCTTTATCGCCATGGGTGGAGGGATGATTAGAAAGGGGGCTGAGATAAATAGATGTGGCCAAGGCATCGTGTTTAACCAGAGGTCTCCTTCCGGGCTGCTCTAGGTGGCATTTCCGCTCCCAGAACCAGACAGCATCCTGCCTCACACACTGCAGCCTGCACTCCCCTCCAGAGCCCTGAGCACACACGGCTGCCCTGCCCACCCCGCCAGGGCAGCCAGTTCCTAGCACACTGCCCAATTCAGGGTCCATAGACCCCTGTCCTCTGCTCACACTTCCTCTGACTGCAGTGCCAGGAGCTTCTAGTGAGTTCCACCCACTCTTGTTAACAGTCCTCAGCTCCCACTCCCATTTAAGTTGCTTCCTCACCTGCTCAACTTGAGTATGGAACCTGGATGAATACAGCAAGCAACATCCCCGCATTGAAGACACAGTGATGTCCCCAGACACTCTGCAGAGTGGCTTGGTCATGAAGAAGCAGCCAAGAACCCGTCACAGGCACAGGCTACCCCAAATCATCCACATCTTCCACCTGGTCTCTTTTGCAAACCTCCTTGAGTCCACAGGTCAGAAAATCCCACCCAGACACATTCTAGAATCCACTCTAATACGCAGTCCTGGCAGATGGCCCAAAGTGGCCGATCCCAAGCAAGACAAGGATGGCCAATCTAACCCCTGCCACAGAGACAGATTCTTTATCAACACCAGGCTCATGGATACTCTGCGACACCAACCACAAGCAGGCAGGCATGAAACATCTAATACCACAGGCACCAAGTGTAAATCTAGAGCAGAGGACACTGGCTAGCGCCTTATTACAGTTTTCTTGTCAATATGATTAAAATTCACTGAGTCATTAGGATCAAGTCTTCGAGAAGTACTGTGCCCCTCACGAAGTGTGGCCCAGAGCTGCCATCAGCCATCTGCCCTCCTCCAGGCTCAGACTGTATGCAGCAGTAGTCTAATAAAGGCGCTGGTCCACGCAGCCTTGTGGGTGGGCAAGAAGTAGGTGGACTCTCTCTCTTGGGCAGCCTTGAAAAGCCACAGATGTGGTCTCATTCTCTGGGGGAGAGGCCAGTGATGAATGGCTCTTCTTAGCCCATGCAGGGCAGGGCCACTGCCCTGGGCACTGCCCTCTCGGCCCCACACAGATGGAGACACGCCCACAGCAACGTAGGCCATGGCACCTGGGCAGGCGGGCTCTGCTTTCCATACAAGATTGGGTCTAAGCAGCCGAACACCTCAAATCTCATTTAAGCCCACGAAAGGCATTGTCATTTAAGCCATTTCTGTAAAGTGAATCATTCCCCCTCCGCAATCCCCTCTCCTCCTACAAAGCGCATCATTTATCCTTTCTTCAGAGATTCAGAGTCTGAAACCCCGGCATGCTGTAGAGAAGACTCAGCTACTTTAAAATGATTGTTTGAAAATAACAACAACAATACCGGAAACTCCCACCCTCCCCTGAAAGCTGTGCCTGAGTGCCTGGAAGCAGTTACAAGCCTCGGCTGAAAACCCAGGAGGCTGGCGGCCCACTGAAGAGATGCTTCTGTAGATCCTGGTCAACCTGATCAGATCTCATCTGCGATCCATTCCCATGACGACACCACCCTGGCTCCACCCGGTCCACCCTCTGGCAAGGTCTGGACGGAGCCCCGGTGATTCATGACTTGGATTTTCCAAGCGTCTCTTCCTCCTTCCCTGTTGTGGAGCCCTGCTTCTCCATCTGCACTCACAGGTGTCCTGCCTTTCCCCAAGCCTCTTCCCTGTGTCTTTTCCAGAGCCATCTCCATTGTCTTGGCCTCAGGCACCTCTTTCTTTAAAAATCTGTGATGAAATATTCCAGACATACAAAGAGGCATATAAAATAACATCACAAACACCTGTGTCCCCACCACCCGGCCGCATAAATAAAAGGCAGCTCTGTCTAGTCCCGGGCCCATATCCCTCTCAGACGCCACACCTCCCGACACCACGCCTCCCAGCAGCCTTTGTTCCGTTCTTCCTCGGGAAAAGCCCAGGTTGCCACACACTTCCTAGGTGTCACCTGGACTCTCTGCATTAATTCTCCCTCTGCCCTTCTTGGTGGGCACCCCCAGCCCCCAGCTTCCCATCTCCCTTTGTGATTTGACTGCTTCCTTATCCCAGAGGACTGCCCTCGTGGCTCAGATGGTAGAGTCTGCCTGCAATGCGGGAGACCTGGGATCAATTCCTGGTTCAGGAAGATCCCCAAGAGAAGGGAATGGCAGCCCACTCCAGTATTATTGCCTGCAGAATTCCATGGACAGAGGAGCCTGGCGGGCTACAGTCCATGGGGTTGCAGAGAGTGACTGACACACTTTCTTATCCTAGAGGGGACCGGCTCGCCAAGGTCCCAGTCTCCCGGGAAGTTACACAGGTGGGCCAGTGGACCTAGGACTTGCAGTGGGTGATACCACAGGCAGGACTACATCCTTCCTTCCCTCACCAGTGCGTTTGTGGACATGCATGACTTCTTTGTCCATCAGGTGCTGGGCTGGAAAGGAGGCTGGATAGGGGAACACTCTGCCTTCTGTGCCTTGCAGTCCCTGGGGGGCAACAGACATATGCACAGAGGCAGCCCCCAAATCAACAGGGCAGCCTGGGATCTGGGGGATCCGCCTGTGAGGCAAGCATGGGAGCTGCTGAGGCCTGGGGAGGCTGAGAAGGACTGGGGCTAAGCTCCTGGGGTGGCTGAGATGGAGACAGAGAGGGGCAGGGTGGGACCTTCCAGATGAGAGCAAGTAAGTCAGTAGGGAGAGTGGGCAGAGAAGGGACCCAACCTGGCAGCGGAGGATGGAGATGAGGTGGACAGAGCCCAGCTGGGTGGGGTGCGGGGTAGCACTGGGCTGAGGAGGTGGGTGTTGATCCTGGGAAAGTGGGGATGCCCGCTTCTGCCAGGCCCACTGGGTTTTCAGATCCCACTCAGAGGAGGGGTGCCCTTTGTCACGGCCTCCCCAGCCTGATCACTGACTGTGCTGTTGACATTGGCACAGCCCGGGCAGGGGTGGAGGGTGAGTGCCGAACGCCCTCTCACCTGCAGCCCGCCCAGGAAACAAAGGCGCCCACAGAGCCGGGAGGCTCCACAGTGCCTGGCGCCCAGCACACAGGGCAGGGGCGGAGTTCAGGCACGGGCGGCGTTCCGTGCCGCCTCCTGCCCACGCCCCAGCCTTGTTCTCCCCTGGGCCCTGGGCCGCCTGCCCCCGCCCCTTGCTCGCACTCACTGCCGCCCCAGCCCCGATCCAGGCCCTTGGTGGAGCAGGTGTGTTAGGGCACAGGTGCCTGGCTTTGGCGCCATCTGTCAGCATTCACCCCTTTTCCTGTCCAAGGCCCTCAGTGCCACCTCCCTCCGGTCCCACCTTGCTAGCAAAGTCCATATGCCCAAGCGGCTGAAAACAACCCAAAGTGTGCCCTCGAGGGTGGCAGAGCCAAAGTCCTAGCTCAAGGTTCAGGCAAGGAGCAGGGAAGGCGTCTACACCGAAACCCCCCTGCCGAGGACCGCGCGCCTCCCCGAGCTCCTCTGGGAGGCCCGCGCTACACCCACCCTACCTGGGGAAACCCGGAATCTGCTGAGAAGAAGGCTAACAGTATGAGTCCATTTTAAGGATGCTCTGAGATGTGGATGAACAGACTCTGTCATCTCCTGATTCTAGAAACACGCTCTGATGGTGCCAGCAGCAGGGGCAGCAGCTCTATGGAGCTGCCTTCAGTCGCTTTTCTTGTTTTAATTAATTTTTATTGACATATAGTTGATTTACAATGTCGTGTTAGTTTTGATGTACAGCAAAGTGATTCAGATATACAAATTTGTTTCTCTCTCTTTTTTTTTTTTTTTGAGGTGGGGTGTGCTCTAGTGGTAAAGAATGGCACTAGTGGTAAAGAATCTGCCTGTGATACAGGGGACATAATGAGACACAGGTTTGATCCCTGGGCTGGGAAGATCCCCTGGAGAAGGACATGGCAACCCACTCCAGTATTCTTGCCTGGATAATCCCATGGACAGAGGAGCCTGATGGCTACAGTCCGTGAGGTTGCAAGAGTCAGACACACCTTAGCGACTCAACCACCACCACCACCACCACCACCCAGGCCTGAACCAGGCAGCCCAGCCTGTCAGCCACAGTGTGAGGCCTTCCTTGCATGTCTGTAGTCGGGGACCCTCACCGATGGGCCTCACCCATTCTCTTCAAGATGCCCACCACCTTTTGCATCCTTTCTATCCCTGATTTATATACACCTAGTTGACTACTCCATGAGGTCATACTCTCTGGTGGAGAGAGAATACCCAGAATAGGGTCCCCCCAAAATAGACACACTTCAGGGGGGTAGCCCCCTCCTCTCCACCTTCCCAGTCGTCCCATACCCAGTCTTATACTCAAGACCCTGTAAACCTTCCCTATAAACCTTCCCAACCCCAACCCACACTGCTCTTCCCAGCTAAATGCACACTGCTCTCACTAGCTCTGTGCTTGCTGGATCATTGATTGGGAGTGTTCCCTTCTGGACTGTTTCTAAGGTAAAGCCTCAGAGTGGAAAGCCACTGTAGAGAATGACTAATTCCCCTTAAAACTTTGACGGGAGGCAAGGCCCACACAGAGCAGGAGGGCATGAATTAGAAGGCTTAGAGCTTGCTGGTGATGAGCAAGAGCTTGACCCCAGGTCTCCCACTCCAGTTTAAGGACCCCTCCTCCTTTTCAGGTAGTGTGGGCATTGCTGCCTTGTCTGCAGCGCAATCCTGGAAGATAAGGCCTGGCCAAAGTGGGGACCAAGGAGAGGGTTGCACAGATTAGGACCCTGTGAATGTTTGGTGAATGGTTGTGCTGGGTGTTCCAAGGCCCAGATGACCTCCATGCACTCACTCTTTCAGGGTCAGTGCACGCTTTTGCCAACAGAGCCCAGCCCAGGCCAGAGCCTCCTACAGAAAGCCAGGCATGATCTCTGGAGGGAAAGAGAGGCTGTGTAAATTCCATCTCCTTTGGTCCCACCAGTGATTTCCGCGTGGCCTCTGCATGACCTCTCCTAGCCACTAAGCAAAGAGGTAATGGTGGCAAGGGATAGTAAACAAGAAATAGCTGCTCAGCTGAGGGTGGGGTGGGGAGCAAGCTTGAGTGGGTTTATACCTGCCTAGGGACCAATGACCAG
The DNA here is from genome assembly GCF_029378745.1 of Bos indicus. Lineage (NCBI taxonomy): Eukaryota > Metazoa > Chordata > Mammalia > Artiodactyla > Bovidae > Bos > Bos indicus. The sequence continues at coordinate 48,231,519 of NC_091783.1, forward strand.
TGGTCCCCAGGGCCCAGAGAACATCCCTCTTTCTCTTCCTGCTGCAGGAAGATTTTTCAGGACACTCAGTGAGCATTTATTGAGGGGCAGCATTCTGCAAAAGGCATTGGGGGATGTCCTTTCCCAGTTTGTTTATAGTTTGGTTAAGACAAGACCTGAATTAGTAAATGAATTTTTAGCAAGGTTGCCAAATACGAAGTCCATAATCAAAAATCAATTGTATTTTCTATAGACTAATGATAAACAAATGCAAGATTAAAAAATGAAATTAAATACCACTTACAATAGCATTCAAAAAATTAAATGCCTAAGAAATAAATCCAATGACATATGGGCATAGCATCTATACTGAGAGATATAAAACAATGTGAGAAAAATCAAAGTAAAAATTCAAGTATCAGCCGGCTCTTTGTGACCACACAGATTGTAGCCCGCCAGGCTCCTCTGTCCATGGGGATTCTCCAGGCAAGAATATTGGAGTGGGTTGCCATTCATTCTCCTGGGGATCTTCTCAACCCAGGGATCGAACCTGGGTCTCCTGAATTGCAGGTAGATTCTTTACCATCTGAGCCACCACGGAAGCCCAAGAGAAATCAAAGATTAAACAAATGGAGGTGAAAGGATCAATAGTTTTCAGGTGTCTATTTTCTCCAGTTTGATCTACATATTCAATGCAAGTCCAACAAAAATCCCAGCAGATTGGCCCACATGTGTTTGTGTATATGTGTGTGAAAACTGACAAGTGATTTTAAAATTATATGGAAATTCAAAGAATCTAGAATAGCCAAGGCAATACTGAAGAACAAAGTTGGAGAAGTTCCACTTTGTGATATCACGACTATAATATAAAGTTCCAGTACTTGGACAGGTACTTAGACTGATAAATTAGATTTTATTAAAACGAAGAACATAGTTAAAAAATCATTCCGAGAGTAAAATGGCAAACCACAGAGAAAAGATACACGACAGAGAACTGATATGTAGAATATAGCACTGCAAATGAGAAAAAGACAGACATGCCAGTTAAAAAAAAATGGGAAAATATTTGAATTGGCACTTCACAAAAAAGGATACCAAAGTAGCCACTAAACAAATAAAATCATGCAAATGCAAAAATAACAGCACAGTGACATACCACTACATCAACCAGAATGGCTAAAATAAAATACCAAAGTGTTGGTGAGGATATGGCGCAACTTAACTGTTAAATTTCTGATAGAAATGTAAATCTATAAACTAGTATTTCAAATAAGTGTTTGGCAATACCTATGAAAGCTAAATAGATATGTACTAGAAAAGAGTTCAGCAATTGAACTCTTAGGTATATACCCAACAGGAACAATATTTATGTACACTAAAAGATATCAGTACGAATGTTCATAGAAGGTTTTTTCCAAAATATTCTTAAACCAGAAGTGACCCAAATGTCCACCAGCAGTAGAACAGGTAGGTAAATTGTGGTACAGTCACACCATGAATACCACACAACAACAAATGGGAATGAACCTCTGGCATATTCTTAAAACTGGATGAATCTCGTGGATATAATGCCAAGTGAAATACAAAAGGAGTGAATACTGCAGGATTCCATCTATATGAGTTCAAAACAGCAAACTATTGCATGATGATAGAAATCATGGTGGTGTTTATTCTTGAGAGGGTCCCAACTGAAAAGAGCAAGAGGGAGCCTTCCAGACGGCTGGAATGTCCTCTAACATGACCATGCTTTGATTATGAGAGTGTTGACTCTCGTAAAAATTCTTCAAGCTTTACATTTCAGATTTGAGCACTTTACCAAGAAGGTGGAGGGGGCAGGGGCAGGACTTCAGTGGGGAGACAGGAAGAGAGTAAAGCAGGACCAGTCAGGGTATAAGTGAGGGCTAAAGCTGGCATTGGGTGGCTGTCCTAACCCAGGGGCCTAGCTGACGGAGCAGAATTCGAGTAAAAAGGTTAATGCATTGGAAGTCAGCCCCAAAGGTAAGAAGACACCTGCACCAGCACCTAGTCCTCTTTGAAAAGGCAAGTAAACAAGAGTGACCTTTGGAAAGGGGTCATCAAGTGCAGCTGCCACTGCGGGGACCATCCTCTGATGTGGCCACTGGGGACCAAGAGGCCGGTATCTCAGGCCTTGGTTTGTTTCAAAGGCTGGCTGCTCTGGAGGAAATTAATAAATGAGTTTTCTTCTCTTCTTCTTCTTTTTTTTTAAAATCCAATCTGCAAACACACTTCTCTCCTACTTATTTCCTGGGAGAGGAAGAGGGGGAAAACAATTGGCTCGGAGCCTGCAGCCTTACCCAGATAAGAGAGATGTGGCTTTACTTCTGTATAATTCCTGCAGGCTCTTTAACTGTTTCCACCTACCCAATGTGGAAATCTGTTGCCTGCCCCAGGAGGGCTCTGTTAGCACTTCTTGCCCGGCCTGATCTGGAAGCTCTGGGTATCCAGCCTCATCCACCCGCTTCCCACCGTCCCAGACTCTCTGTTGGCATAAGGATGGCTCAAGGGGCCACTTCCTTATCTGCTCCTCCTTTCCCCACGTAGTTTGTGATTTATTGATATTTGTTTGCTTTGAGCCATCCGGCAATCTGGTTTTATCCCCCCACCCCACGCCCGGCACTCGTATTAGCATGGCTCTGGAAGTCTGTTATTTGGATTTGCTCTCCATCTGTCCCGCGCTCCGTGTTGCTGTTCTCCATGCTATACTGTTTAAAAATAAAGTCGAAAAAGTAACAACTAAATAGATGACAGCCTGGCAAAAACAGCAGCTGTTGCCCATAAGGCAAAATAGAAAATATTCTCCTGGATGTGTTTATACAGAGATGGATATTGCAGAGTGAGATAGACAAGAAAGAGGTCTCAGCCAGTGCAAGATCATTTAACCCTCTGATGCTGAGAAGAGGATGGATGAACCACGCTGGCACCTGTCAGTCCTTGGCTTCAAAATGCGCTGCACAGAGTCTAAAGAGTCTGGACAGGCATTTGGTTGGTGGCTGGAAACCTCTATGAGATGAGTATCTGCATTCTGACTTCAGGTACAAGACAGATCTAAGTCAAATAATCAAGCCCAGGCACTGGGACTGATACAACAATGAATTTCCCATGAATTCTGTCCCTGACAAACTTAAATCTTAGTTGAGTTAGCGTGACACAAATTTACCAAAAGTTCGCAAGAAAATTCATTTAAAACTTCTGTCATATGACATGCTCCAATACTTTGGCCACCTGAGGTGAAGAGCCAACTCATTGGAAAAGACCCTGATGCTGGGAAAGATTTAGGGCCGGAGGAGAAGGAGGTGACAGAGTATGGTTGGTTGGTTGTTATCATCGACTCAATGGACACGAGGTTGAGCAAACTCCGGGAGATGATAGTGAAGGACAGGGAAGACTGGCGTGCTGCCGTTGCCAAGAGCCGGACACGACTGAGCAGATGAACAACAATGACCTCAAAAGCAGAAGTGACACAAGAAAAAATAAATCAGACTTATTCAAATTTAAAACTGTTTTCCTTCAATGAACATCATCAAGAAAGTAAAAAGACAACCCACAGAATGTAAAAAAAAAAAAAAAAGTGCAAAGCACATACCTATAAAGGACTTCTGTGTACAATGTATAAAGACATCTTAGAATTCAAAAATAAAAAGACAACCCAATTTTTAAAATATGGCCAAAGGGTCTTAATTAAAATTTCTCCAAAGAAGATATACCAACGGCCAATAAGCATCTTTGCTCACCATCAAGGAAACGGAAATCAAAAACACAAAGAGACACTACCTCACACCTGTTCAGATAACTAGAATCAAGAAATCAGCTAAAAACGAGTATCGGCGAGGATGTGGAGAAATTGGAAGCCTCATGCACTGCTGATAGGAGTGTAAAATTGTGCAGCCACTTTGGAAAACATTCTGGCAGTTCTTCAAAAGCTTAAATACAGAGTTACCATATGATCCAGCAATTCTACTTTTAGCTATCTACCCAAAAGAAATGAAAATATATGTCCACACATAAGCTTATACAGGAATATTCATATCAACATCACTCAAAATACTAAAATATGGAAACAAATGCCCATCTGTTGAATGGATAAATAAAATGTGGTATATCCAAATAGTGGAATGTTTTCCAGCATAGAAAAGAGTGAAGTTCTGATATATGCTACAATGTGGATGAACCTTGGAAACATTATGCAAAGTGAAAGAAGCCAGTCACAAAAGACCAATGTGACATGATTACATTTACATGAAATATCCAGAAGAGGCAAATCCATAGTGACAGAAAATAGATTAAGTGGCTGCCAGGGGTTGGAGGAGGAGAGAACGAGGAGTGACTGCTAATGGGTATAGGGTATCTCTTTGGGGTGATGAAAATGTTCAAGAGTTAGACGGTGGTGATGGTTGCAAACTGTGTGAATATATTAAAAACTATTGAATTATATATTTTAAATGGGTGAATTGAATAATAAATGAATTACATCTCAGTTAAGTTGTTTTTAAAAATCCATAAAGTTTATACCAAGAGGCAAAAGAATAGCCAACTCAATATGGAAGGAAAAGAATAAAGTTCGAGGACTGACACTATCTGACTTCACGATGCATTATAAAGATATAAGAATCAAGACAATGTGGTATCAATGAAATAACAAACAACTAGATCAATGGAACAGAATAGAGAACCTGGAAATAGACCCACATAAATACAGTCAACTGATATTTGACAAAGGAGCAAAGATAATACTGGTGGCTCAGACGGTAAAGAATCTGTCTGCAATGCGGGGAGACCCAGGTTCAATCCCTGAGTCAGGAAAGATCCCCTGGAGAAGGGAGTGTCTACCCACTCCAGTATTCTTGCCTGGAGAATTCCATGGACAGAGGCTACAGTCCATGGGGATCGCAAAGGCTTGGACACAACTGAGCAACTAACACAAAGACAACACAAGGAAAAAGTATTTTCAATGGAGTTGGAGCAACTGCATATTCACAAGCAAAAAAAAAAATGAACCTAGACACAGATCTCACACCCTTCACAAAAATTAACTCAGAGTGGATCATCAACCTAAATGTGAAATGCAAAACTATAAGACTCCTAGAAGAAAACATAGGAAAAGCCTAGATGACTTTGAGCATGGTGATAACGCTTTAAATAAGAACACCAAAGATACAATCCATGATAGAAATAATTGATAAGCTGGATTTGTTAAAATTAAAAACTTCTTCTCTGTGAAAGACACTGTCAAAAGAACATGAGAGAAAATACTTACAAAAGTCACATAGGATGAAGGACTATTACACAAAATACACAACCCTTGAAACTCAACAATAAGAAGATGAACAAACTGATTAAAACTAGACAACAGACGTGAGCAGGCAGCTCACCAGAGAAGGCGAGTAAGCATATGAGCCTCAGCGACCGACCAACAACACGAAGCATATGAAAATATGTCCAACATCCTATGTCGCTAGAGAATTGCAAATTAAACCAAAAAGGAGATATCACAAGATTCAAAACACTGACAACAGCAAATGCTGGGGAGGCTATGGGAAGCCAGGCGCTCTCACTGCTAGTGGGAAGGCAAAATGGTGCAGTCCGTTTGGGAGACTGTTTGGCAGTTTCTTATAGAATTAAACACACTATTCAACTTCCCTGGTGGTTCAGTGGTTAGGAATCTGCCTGCCAATGTTGAGGACATGGATGCGATCCCTGGTCCAGGAAGATTCTACATGACAAGCGGCAACTAAGTCCATTGATTACAACTACCGAGGCCCCATGTCCAAGCTACTGAAGTCCATGTGCCTAGAGCCTGTGCTCTGCAAGAGAAGCCACTGCAATAAGAGGCCTGTGCACAGCAACCAGAGAATAGCCCCCATTCCCTGCAACTAGAGAAAGACTGTGCACAGCATCCAAGACCCAGGCAGCCAAAAATAAATGAAAAAAAACTTTTTAAAGAAAGTGAAATGACATCCTAGAGAATGCTGCTGCTGCTGCTGCTAAGTCGCTTCAGTCGTGTCTGACTCTGTGCGACCCCATAGACGGCAGCCCACCAGGCTCCCCCGTCCCTGGGATTCTCCAGGCAAGAACACTGGAGTGGGGTGCCATTTCCTTCTCCAATGCATGAAAGTGAAAAGTGAAAGTGAAGTCGCTTAGTCGTGTCCGACTCCTAGCGACCCCGTGGACTGCAGCCCACCAGGCTCCTCCATCCATGGGATTTTCCAGGCAAGAGTACTGGAGTGGGGTGCCATTGCCTTCTCCGAATAGGAGGCAATATTTTCAAAACCAAAACCTAACAAACTCTTATCAAACAATCCAGCAATCATGCTCCTTGGAATCTACCCAAATGAATTGAAAACTTATATTCATACAAAATTCTGCACACAGATGTTTATTGCAGTTTTATTCATAATTACCAAGACTTGAAAGCAACCAAGAGGTCCTTCAGTAGGTAAATGGATAAAAACTTTGGTGCATTCAGACAATGGAAAACTATTCAACACTAAAAAGAAATGAGCTACCAAGTCACGAAGATACATGAAGGTACTTTAAATGTAAACTACAAGTGAAAGAAGCCAATCTACAAAGGCTACATGCTGTATGATCCCAACTATACTACACTCTTGAAAAGGCAAAACTCTGGAGACTAAAGTAATCTATAGTCACCAAGGGAGGGATGGCTGAGCAAGAAGAACACAGAGGGTTCTTGGGGCAGTGAAACTGTTCTGTAAGATACAATGGTGGATACATGTCATTATACAGCGTTCTGTGAGATACAATGGTGGATACATGTCATTATACAGCGTTCTGTAAGATACAATGGTGGATACACGTCATTATACAGTGTTCTGTAAGATACAATGGTAGATACATGTCATTATACAGTGCCATAACCCATAGGATATACAATACCAAGAGTGAACCCAAATGCTGACTGTGGACTTTGAGTGATTATGTTGTGTTTATCAAATGTACCACATGAACCACTCAAGTGGGGGACCTTGATAATTCATGTGTGGAGACAGGGTGTATGTGGGAAGTCTCTGCACTCTCTGCTCAGTTATGCTGTGAACTTAAAACTGCTCTTAAAAATCAAGTTTATTAATTACAAAAAAAAAAAAGATCCAAGCCAAGAGAAGAGAAGGGCCAAGTTAGTTTATGACTCATTGCTGAATGGCTCATGTGGTACGTAACACTGGACCAGACCCGGTGGCTTTGTGAGCTGGTTGTGAGCCTACATCCTAGTATCCCTTCACCTTCCCCATCTCCAGGACCTTGTTTTCAACCACACGGTGCCTTACTTTGGTTTCCCTTTTCCCGAACCACCAGTGTCAGGAGGTCAACCCAGCCAGGAGAGCGTGCTGTGGAAGAACTCTCAGCGAGGGCCCTAATCACAACTGGACCAGCGTATTCTGCGCTCGTGTTGAGTGGACCCACTCTCACCCTGGGAGTCGCCGTCTTCACTGGCCTCTCCCACACGCACTAGAAGACACAATGGCCCTGACTGCAAAGCCTGCTGAGGGCATTCCCGTGAGAACACTCTACATTCACCAGCACCTCATTACTCTTCCTTTAAAACATTTATTTATTTATTTGGTTGCACTGAGTCTTTGTTGTAGCATGTGGGATCTAGTTCCCTGACCAAGGATCAAACCCAGACAGCCTGCATTGGGAGCATGGAGTCTTAGCCACCAGACCACCAGGGAAGCCCCAGCACCTCACTACTCTTGACATAAGTGAATTCTTGACATAAGTGAAGCACACACCTTAACTCCATCAGATCTGAAAAGAAAACTACTAACTTTTACACAATAGTAAAGAGAACAGGGCAGAGAAAGTATGTGCTTGACTCAAATTTATTAACCTCTCCTTTGGGCACTGGTTCTGACTGTTCTGAGCTAAAAGCAGTGCATCCCGTGTGCTTAAAGAACTTGCCCCAGAACTTGGGCCAGGATGAGAACTGGTGCTTAAACAATAAGGGCTGGCTGGCTAACGGACCATATCATGGGTAGGAACAGACTGAGCTTTCAAGGGTGGGTGGCTCCACGGAGCTGTCAAAAGGCAAGGCTGGAATGAAAAATGGCCTCCGCAATGCACAGCTGTGATGACGTGTGGGGCAAATGCAGGACGAGGTGAGTCAGAGCTACCTGGACATGCACCAGCCTGTCCCTCCATGAGAGCGGGCATCGTGTGCGGGCAGGGAATGGGTGGCAGTGCCCGAGGGGCTGTGTGCTGCCTGCTGCACGACACCCACCTGGAAGGGCTGGTGGTTTCTTCTTCTCTAAGTCTTTTTTTAAATTGTAGTTAACATACAGATAACATAAAATATAGAAAACATGAAATTTACCATTGTAACCATTTCAAGTGTACAGTTTGGTAGCATCATGCCCATCCACACTGTTGTGCAACCATTACCACCCTCCACCTCCAGAACATTTTCATCTTCCCAGACAAAATTCTACACCCATTAAATACCAACTCCCCAGTCCCTCCTACCCCTGCCTCTGACCACCACCATCTACTTCCTGTCCCTATGAATCTGATATATCGGACGGGCTGGTGCATGTCCAGGTAGCTACAGTTACCCTAGATAACTATATTAGTGGAGTCGTACAGTATTTGTACTTCCATGATTGGCAAGTTTCACTTAGCATGATGTGTTCAAGGTTCATCTGAGTTGTAGCATGTGTCAGAATTTCCTTCCTTTTTACAGTTGAATAACATTTCATTGTATGCACAGTCTATACAGACCACATTTGGCTTACCCATTCATCCATCGACAAACATTTGAGTTGCTTCCACTTTTTGCCTGCAGTGAATAATGCTGCTGCAAGCATGAATGCACAAGTATCTGTTCAAGTCTCTGCTTTCTTCTGGATGTTCTCCTGGAGACAGAATTGCTAGATCACATGGTCTCCACTTTAATGTTAGTTACCGTATCATATTTATGTGCTTTGAAAGCTCAGAAGGTCACCAATTTTTTTGTTTTGCTTTTGAAGTGAGCACAGCATAAAATATAAGTTGATTAATAAGTAAATCTCCCCTGAGATCTAGGTTAAAAAAAAAAAAAAC